>NW_027513346.1:755000-1113099 GCF_048772815.1 Callospermophilus lateralis | reverse complement strand
GCAGCTGCAGTAAAACAGGCTTTAGTTGCCAGATACATTAATGAACAAGGGCAAATTGTGGCAGCTACAGTAAAACAGGCTTTAGATGCCAGACCAAGAACATGCTACCAATGTGAAAAAACAGGACATTTTAAAAGGAATTGGCCCATAGAAGGAGGGTTTAACAATATTAGGTATCAAAGGAGTAGAATACCAGGTATTTGGCCACAATGCCATAGAGGGAGACATTGGGCTAATGAGTGCTGTTCTCAAACCACCATAGAGGGTACTCAATTATCAAAAAATGAACAAGGACCAGGTGTTTATCCATGATATCATGGAGAAAGGCATTGGGCTCAATTGCCAAATAAATGGACAGGGGGTTCCAATGCTCCGGGGCCCCAAACCACAAATATACAGAGCACTGGAGGAACCCAGCAACCCCATCAGGGTAGTGCCCAGGACACATTGTCCATCAGATCCCTCATCAGACAAACCAGAGGGAGCACAGTGTTGGACATCTGCGCCTCTGCTAGATCAGTACTAACTCCAGAGATGGGAGTTCAAATCATTCCTACAGGGGTAAAAGGACCTCTTCCCAAAGGAACCATGGGCTTATTATTGGGATGCAGCTCTTCTACTCTAAAAGAACTTATGATAAGTCCTGGGGTGATTGATCCCGATTATGAAGGTGAAATAAAAATTATAGCCAGTTCTCCAAAGGACATATCAGTAATTTCACAAGGAGATAGAATAGCACAGTTACTAATAATACCCAGCCTATATGATAAATTTTCCAGTCGTACTGTAGAAAGATGTTCCAAGGGATTAGGCTCCACAGGTGTAGATTTGGCTATGCTTTCTTTAAATTTAGATTCTCGCCCCATGCTAAAACTAAATATTCAAGGGCATGAATTGAATGGGCTACTGGATACAGGTGAGGACATTAGCATCATCTCTCGTCAAGAATGGCAAAAACATTGGCCATTACAACAAGCCACTCAAACACTTCGAGGCCTATAAGTGGCGACTAATCCCCATAGAAGTAAAATGGTATTAGATAGGTAGGATCCTGAAGGATGTGAAGGAACTATACAGCCATATGTATTGGATCATCTTCCCATAAATTTATGGGGACGAGATGTCCTAGATCAATTAGGTTTGACATTAACAAATAACATCAACCAAAATGCAGCCACTATTATGACTAGACAAGGTTTTAGGAAAGAAAAAAGATTAGAAAAACAAGAATAAGTCATAGCAGCACCAATACAAATAGATCAAGGAACAGAGAGACATGGGTTGGATTTTCAGAAAGGGCCACTGAGACAATAAAAATTACCTGAAAATCAGAAAGACAGTATGGGTTCCTCAGTGGCCCCTGACTAAAGAAAAGATACAAGCAGTCCATGACCTGGTAAAACAACAATTAGCAGAAGGACATATACAACCGACTGTATATCCCCAAAATACTCCCATTTATGTCATCAAAAAGAAATCTGGTAAATGGAGACTATTGCAAGATTTTAGAGCCATTAATAATGAGATGGTTATTATGGGACCTGCTCAATCAGGGATTCCTCAATTGTCTGCTTTGCCAAAAACCTGGTATGTTTTAGTTATAGATATTAAATATTGTTTTTTTTTTTCAATTATAATTCATCCTAAGGATAGTCCAGGTTTTGCTTTTACTATCCCTGCACTGAATCATGAAGGTCCTGATCAGAGATATGAATGGAAAGTACTCCCTCAAGGGATGGCTAACAGCCCAACTATGTGTCATATTTATGTTAACAAAGTAATCCAGCCACTTAGAAATCAAAATTCTGAACACAAATATTTCACTATATGGATGATGTATTATTAGCACACAAAGCTAAAAACACATTGCTAGAAAGTTATGCCACACTTACAAACTTATTAAAAATTATAATGTAGAGATAGCAATAGATAAAGTACAATTAAATTTTCCAATTAATTATTTAGGAGTTCTGTTATCCTCAACCATGGTCAGTCCACCAAAAATTCAAATACGAGTAGATCAACTCAAATCACATAACGACTTTCAAAAGTTATTAGGAGACATAAATTGGATAAGGCCTTATCTAGGTATACCAACAGAAGAGTTGGGACCTTTATTTGATATCCTAAAAGGTCTATCAGATAAAAATTCACCCCGCATGTTAACACCTGAAGCAAGAAAGGCATTAAAAATCAATGAAACATATATGGAAAATATGCATTTGGATAGAATTGATATAAGTTTGCCTTTATTATTTATTGTACTACCATCAAAAAATATTCCTACAGGAGTATTTTGGCAAGAAGGTCCATTATTATGGATACATTTATCTTATTCTCCTTACACTATTCTTACTAGGTATCCTGAGGCTTTAGGATAATTAATACTCAAAGGAATTAAAGCAGCAAAGGAAGTGTTTGGAATTTTTTCCAATAAAATTTTTACTCCATATACTCTGAATCAAATTGATGAGTTAGCTAATGAGTTAAATACTTGGGCAATAATCATGGTCCAATCTAATGTTTATTTTGATAACCACTTACCATCTAACCCTTTATTGTCTTTTTGGTCATCGCATCCTGTAATTTTTCCAAAATTGAGAAGAAAAACACTTATCATTAATGCTTCAAATATATTCACTGATGTATCAAATAATGGTACAGCAGCAATAGTTATACCTGATAAAACTTATAAATTTTTAGTACCCAAACAATCAGCTCAAAAGGTAGAGCTTAATGCAGTATTACAAGCTTTTGAGATATTTAAATATTCTGTATTTAATTTATTTTCCGATAGTCAGTATATAGTTAATGCTATAGTATCCCTTGAAGTTGCTGGTAAGATTTCTCCTTTCTCTACTGTTTTCTCTTTACTTTCCAATATAAAAAGTCTAATCTGGGACAGAAAAGATCTATTCTTTATAAGACATATCAGGGCACATCCAAAAAGAAGATGATTTGACTCAAGGCCTTATCAGCTGATATCCAAAATTCCAGTTTGACTATCCTTACATCTGAGATAGAACCAGGATGCTTTTTTCATTATCTATTTTATTATTGCCCTTTCCCACATTCTATTTTGTTTTTTGAGCTCATACAGACCTAGTTTAATGTTTTGCTGATCAGTTCTATTTTTTGACAAAAGAGTTTTTGAACATTGCAATGGAGATTTCACGTGTAAAAAGTTATAAGGCCTTTACTATTAGGTTATGTGTTGTATGTATTATATTATGTGTGCACACTTGTGTTTTGTGTTATATGTTTGAATGTTCGTATGTCCATATATGATATATGATGAGCGCTCATAAAAAAATGGATCCAAATATTTTTTTATTCACATTATTTAAATGGTTTAATTTAAATTGGGTAAAGAGCTGTTGAGGTTTGTTTTAAAATTTGAAAAAAAGGAGGTTAACAGATCTGTTTCCTTTCTTTCACCTTTCCTTTTCATTATATTTAATAATTATCTTCAAGACAATGTAAATAGTTAAGAAAATTGTTTTCTTTCAGTGCCTTCTGGAATTTTACATAATTTTTCTTTAGCCATTATTGCCAGAATTCCTATCTTCATCCCAGTGCTGGTGAAATCAAAGATAAAACCAATCTACAGCTTCTGCAATAGCCATCACTGAAATGCTTGCAGAACTTGCCTAGACACATTGAGAACTCTCCTGTATGCATTGTAAACTACCTGTTTGTGCAGCGACTTGTGGTAGTGTTCGGGTATATTTGCTGATGATGTCATCGGTGGTACAATTTTTCCAACGGAGCCGTCAATTGGCTTGGTGTATCTTCCTCTCTTCTGTGTGTCATTATCGTCCAGCTAATGTTTGGGGGCCATTAGAGGTGAGGCAAAGAACCTCACCACCCCCCGGTGGTACAAAGACCTCTCCACAGGTGTTGCTGTAAACTGGACCGGTAGTCAGTGATGGGTAAGATCCAATTGCAATGGTACCAACTTAACGGGTAAGGACCATATGTACTATTGGACAACCTAAGGCAGGCACTGTCCCTAAGCCACATGTGTGTTGTTTAAACAGAGAGGGGGAGATGTTGAGAGCCACATCCGAAGGGGCCCCAGCAAAATTCCAGAAGCCAGCAAACTTCCAGCTGCTGGCTGATGATTGGCTCACAGCAACATCTAGCTGATTGGCTCCTCTGCGGTGATGCTCATTGGGCTGTTTCCCTGCCCTTTCAGACCACGGAGTTGCTCATTAGGGGACTTATTTGGCTTTGCCCACATGACCTAGCCAATCGGCCTCAAGAGCAGGAGGATTGTGGGAGGTGGAGAGAGGCTTGTGTGGGAGGAAGAGGCTTTTGGGAAGCCAGTGGTGGCAGTTGGGGCTCTGAGGGTTTTTCCTGAGAGGCTGTTTTGTTTGGCGTGTGTGGTTTTAAAAATAAAGTTAGTTTCTTTTGACAAGTGGCTCCTGATTGTGCCCAGCAAGACTGCGGCATTATCCTAATATTTCTACAGTAACTGCCCCAGTTTAACAGCAATGCAAGTAGACTCTTATGGGACATGATTTGTATTTTGATGTTCATTTTTATTCAACACTGGTACATTACTATTTCTTCAGTTTATGCACATCAGAGGGTATATATTTCTTGCACAAGTTGGCAAATTTATAGGCATTTGTTTCACTTTCAATCACTTCCTGCTTCAGAACACATGCATTACTCCAGGTTTCTTAACTGGTCTATTCGTGAGACTTCTTTCCAAACATATTATTTCCGATTTTCTTTATAATTGTTTAAGCAAAACTCACACACCCTTCATGATAAACCATAACTATCATTTCACAATTAGATGTATAACTGTTTGGAATGAATGATTGTATATCAATATAAGATTTCTTATATATTTTCTGATATCAATTCAATCCATGATTTAAAGTGGAACCAGTTATATTATTTATTCACAGTATGGTCTATTCATGCATTATCTATATTCATAGACACAGGGTACACCTCTTTGTACCCCCAATACTAATTTATACGTTTTCAAAATATTGCTCCCAGTAATAGAGGAAGAAATACTCATGTCACCTGATCTAAATATGCATGTTATCACAGTAATATTCTGGACGCAAAATGCAAAATTCACACGTGTGATTGTACCAAAGCCTAAATGGACACTGAACATGGATTACTAAAAACATCCATGTCCAGCTTGCATAACGCTCTCAAATGTCAATCCTATCGGTGACTACATATTTGTTTCTTCCTAATATATTCAACCTCAAAACTGTTGAAAATGTCTAATACTATCACTCACCCTGTACTTTGCCTGATTTCCTAATGTCTCTATTGATATCGGCTTTCCTACATATTTTCCCCAGTTCATCCTTGTGACTGACCCTTCACATGTGCTGACATTGATATTCACTCTCTAACCAAAACCCAATTGCTAAAGAACTTTTGGTACAAATACTAAATTCACCCTTGTTCCAAAATCTACCGACTATCTTCCTGATCCTATTGATTATCCCTGTTTGAGTGGATGTTCTCCTCTACATTCAATCATCCAAGGTACAAGTCCTATGGCATTGTATATCGACTTATCTGAGACATGTGTGCAGAACGTAATTTAAAGCTATGTATCACAATCAATTGCCCAATGCACTTCTGAGCTTCAAATCTCACCTAGATTTCTGTTTACATACTTATATTTCACCTCTGTATTCCTATAAATATTGCAGGTTCCCAATACCATTATTCATCCCACAGAATGATTCCTAAACCAAATCGATCCTGTTATTATCCCTAACCATACACTGTTGCCTCAATCTAACATTACAAAAGAGCAGGGACAGAGTTCATCTTACAATACAGGAATGTAGGGGATCTTACACCTGCTGAGAACCTCAAATTTCTATGCAGAAATGATCCCTGGAGAAGATGTAGGCAGCTATGAAGGACCTGAGAGAGCAAAAGCCATCTTCCATGGCAAACACCTTGTGATAACGAAGGGATGTGTATGAATCAGCCTCTCTCTTCTTAATGTAGAGAAGATGGGCCAAACCAGACCTGCGTGGAGAGGTGTTCCCGGGTGGCCATTGTTGATATACCATTCAAACTTGTCAAAGTGTCACAGGAAGTAGGGGCAGCCTCCATCTCATGAGACTCATGAAAGCAACTGTTAGGACAAAGTGGTTGCCAAGGCAGTGATCTCATTCAGTTCCTGAAGTAGGTGACCTACCTAACTTCGTTGGTGATGGAACTCTCTGAAATTGGGATCCAAGAAGCCAGGCACCCAGAGCCAGTCCCAGTCCCAGTCCCAGTGGTCGAACTTGTTTGGATTTACCAAGGACAGAGTCAGTCTTTCTTGGTACCTAATGATATGAGGATGGCCAAATGCCAGTAGAGCTCAGAAAAGGGGCCTTTCCCTAGATAGCAGGTATTGGCTCAATGCTGCCTGCTGACAACTTCGTAGAGTGGGCCAAGAAGAACAGATCTGAGACAGGCCAGGCCATTTTGGGGGAACATAGTATGGCCCACCAGTCAGAGGACACTCCATATAGTCACAGACCTACTTCAGGGAAGGAGGTGCTTTTGTGGATGTGGATGTGAGTTTGTGGTTTTGTCTCATGTTCTGAAAATAGGTAGGAATGGTGGTTTGTATGGTTTGGAGTTGACTGTTTCTAGGAAGTCGTTTGGCAAGGCGAGTGTTTCTATGTCTGTGTATCCACTGTGTTCGTGGTTGTAGTCTTTAGAAAAGAGAATGCATCAATGGAGGTTTCCTGTCTAGTTGGAAGCTTCCCAGCATTCATCCTGCCCACTTTATAAATGGACTGTGGCTTGCCTTATGGATGGGCAACACCTACTATCTTCCTAAGGTCCTCTACACATCTTGATTTCTGGCCTCTCTCCAGAATAGGCTCATGGTTTTGTGGCCAAGATATGAACCACATCCAAAATCTGTTACATGGCCATGTAATGGATAGCTGAAGGGAATGGGAACATCTCAGAAAACTCAGATATCAGTGTAACCAGTAAAGTCTCAGTTTAAAAACCTTGCTTTGGCCCATTTGCTTACCTATGGTTATGTTGCCCTGAATGTCAGGAAGGTATTTGCCTCAGGCCACCCCTTTCTGAAGCCTGAAGAAAACATTTTTCAAATGGAAATGAATGGGCATCACCTGTGGATCTTTGCTTAATTGCTTTGGAAAGAGATGTGTCTGAATCAGCCTCTTGGCCCTGTGTGAGGTTGGGGCTTTGATTCTCAGAAGGTGATAGATCTAAAGAAAGATCCCATGTGTGCTTGGGTTTTCTATTGCCTCCAACTCACATAAAGGATTTATACCTGACAATCAGTAGGATTAAATTGGAGAATCAAAACAGTATTAACGGCAGGCCTATTTGATCACTCCTGGTTCACAGGAAGGGTGTCTAGGTCACCCTGACTTTAGGCAAATGAGGGGCAAGGGAGTTTATTTTGGAAACTGTCTTGGGCTTCGCCCCTCATGGAAAATTCCATCCAGAGGTTACGATGAGTGTCTATATGGAAGATGATGAGGGCCATGTGGCAGTGTTTTGGTTTTAATTGTGGTCATTTGTGTGCTGGTTGGAAGAGATGACTGGGTACACCTGGACCTGAACTCTGGTGTGATTCCCCTTAGAGACTGAGTTCTGGATCTGACTTCAGGGAAGTATTGCCATTAATTTTGGTGGGATTTTAGGAGGCCACACATGAGAGTCGCCCTTGGAAACTGAGATCTAGTCTCAGGGTGTCTTTCCACAGTGCACTGGGAATCTCCACCAGGATATAAGACGATTTTATTCTGAAAGACTTGGCAACCATAGTAAAGAGTCAAAACACATATTGAACTCACATTGAGTAGACATCAATGGGTCAGGCTTCATGTGACATTTTGGCCACTCGTTGGGAAGCGTTGCCTTTTAGAGTTCTCCAGAGCTTTCATCCTCACCATTCAATGGTTCCTGAATGAATTGAAAAACCAGTGCATCCAACTTGATACTTGAAAAATGGCTAGATAAATACCATGAAATTTTTGAAATTCCCATGACCAGGTGGCACTGGAGAACCTTTGGATGTCCTGTTGCTGATCATGAGTGTACCAGACAGTGCCTTGAATCACTGGGTTTCATGAAAATGGTGTAGAACAGAGATGCCAGTAAGTTGGAATTTGCTGAGTAGTGGGCCTAGAACAGTGGTGGGCAGGTGTGTGATTAAACATCTGTGTTGGTGTCATGTGGATTGGCCATTGGCTTCCAAATGGCTTTTGACTGACATGGTGCAGCCAGCAGACCCTTGCATGTAAAGGCATCTTGTTATATGGAGAGGTTTCAGGGCAATGTTCAGAATCAAGTTGCTAGGGACAAGGGGGAAGTCTATGTTGGATAGAAGACTGGTTGGTGCATTCTCCTGGCAGACCCTGACCCACCACACATGACAGAACTCCCTCCAGCACTGTGTCCCAGTTGAACTACTTGTATTTCGTGAAGCAAACACCAAACTCCCATTGCAGCAGCTAGAAAGACCATGAAAAATGGAGGATGACCACATGGCTTCAGAGTCCACACAGGAAGACACTTAGCCCCCATTGGCCACAGTTTACATACAAAGAGAGAATTCTGCACTACTGCCTCATGTTCATTAAAGAATAAGAAAACATGTGCTCCAGGTTACATAGATGCAGACCCAGCTTTGATGGTCTCACTGCAAAGGAAGCTAAAGCTCCTGACTACAACATATATTTCCAGTGCCCAAACTCAGAGGCAGTTTCTCATAAGTCTTCCGGTCAGCAGAGCACCATGTTTGTGAAGTGTTTACCCTGTCCCTTACTTTTGGAAACTCTTCTACCACCCCCAAAGTTGTGAACTCCTGAGCATATTCCATTCCAGATAAGTATTCATAGATTTTCTAACTCTTCTCCTCTAATTGTGTCTAACTTGGGGCGAAGGTAATGTCAAGGCATTGTTCTTGATGAGAGTGGGATGATTATTTTTAGCACATATTTGCATAAACATTGGATTCATTTTCCTAATTTTCATTCGAAATACTGAATCACTCACACTAACCCATACCCTACTAGACTCTATATTCTGACTCCTAATCCTAATATAATGGAGAAAAATAACCCAAAATGAATAGACATACAAGCATTTCAGAGGAGGCATGGTGTATAATTGGACTTGCCTTTTGCATTATGTAGAATTGGAGTTATAAATCTAGTCAATTTTTTGTTGAAATAGTTCTCCATGTGATTTTTTTAACTTTTGTTGTTTGTTGTTCAAAACATTATATAGTTCTTGATATATCATATTTCACACTTTGATTCAAGTGAGTTATGAACTCCCATTTTTATCCCGTATATAGTTTGCAAAATCATATCAGTTACGCATCCATTGATTTACATATTGCCATACTAGTGTCTGTTGTATTTTGCTGCCTTTCCTATCCTCTACTATCCCCCCTCCCCTCCCCTCCCCTCCCATCTTCTCTCTCTACCCCCTATACTGTAATTTATTTTTCCCCCTTGTATTTTTCCCTTTCCCCTCACTTCCTCTTGTCCGTAATTTTGTATAACCCTGAGGGTTTTCTTCCATTTCCATGTAATTTCCCTTCTCTCTCCCTTTCCCTCCTACCTCTCATCCCAGTTTAATGTTAATCTTCTTCTCATGCTCTTTATCCCTACTCTGTTCTTTGTTACTCTCCTTATATCAAAGAAGACATTTGGCATTTGTTTTTTAGGGATTGGCTTCCTTCACTTAGCATAATCTGCTCTAATGCCATTCATTTCCCTGCAAATTCTATGATTTTGTCATTTTTTAATGCTGAGTAAAACTCCATTGTGAATTAATGCCACATTTTTTAACCATTCATCTATTGAAGGACATCTAGGTTGGTTCCACACTCTTGCTATTGTGAATCGTGCTGCTATGAACATCAATGTAGCAGTGTCCATGTACCATGCTCTTTTTAGGTCTTTATGAAATAGACCGAGAAGAGTAGTAGCTGGGTCAAGTGGTGGGTTCCATTTCAAGCTTTCCATGAAATCTCCATACCGCTTTCAAAATTGGCTGCACCAATTTGCAGCCCCACCAGAAATGTACATGTGTACCCATTTACACACATCCTCGCCAAAACTTGTTGATGTTTGACTTCATAATGGCTGCCAATCTTACTGGAGTGAGATGGTATCTTATGGTGGTTTTGATTTGCATTTCTCTGACTGCTAGAGATGGTGAGCATTTTTTCATGTACTTGTTGATTGATTGTATTCCTCCTCTATGAAGTGTCTGTTCAGGTCCTTGGGCCATTTGTTGATTGGGTTATTTTTTATCTTATTGTCTAATTTTTGAGTTCTTTGTATACTCTGGATATTAGGGCTCTATCTGAAGGGTGAAGAGTAATGATTTGTTCCCAGGATGTAGGCTCCCTATTTACCTCTCTTATTCTTTCTTTTGCTGAGAAAAAAAAAATTAAGTTTGATTAAGTCCCATTTCTTTATTCTTGTTATTAATTCTTGTGCTATGGGTGTCCTATTGCGGAATTTAGAGCCAGACCCCACAGTATGTAGATCGTAGCCAACATTTTCTTCTATCACACGCCGTGTCTCTGATTTGATATCAAGCTCCTTGATCCATTTTTTGTTAACTTTTGTGCATGTCGAGAGGAAGGGATTCAGTTTCATTTTTTTCATATGAATTTCCAGTTTTCCCAGCACCATTTGTTGAAGATGCTATCCTTCCTCCATTGCATGCTTTTAGCCCCTTTATCAAATATAAGATAGTATGTAGTTTTTTGGATTGGTTTCTGTGTCCTCTATTCTGTACCATTGGTCCACCCGCCTGTTTTGGTACCAGTACCATGCTCTTTGTGTTACTATTGCTCTGTAGTATAGTTTGATGTGTGGTATCGCTATACCGCCTGATTCACACTTTCTGCTTAGCATTGTTTTTGCTATTCTGGGTCTTTTATTTTTCGATATGAATTTCATGATTGCTTTCTCTATTTCTACATGAAATGCCGTTGGGATTTTGATTGGCATTGCGAACTATAGAGAACTTTTGGTAATATCGCCATTTTGATTATGTTAGTTCTGCCTATCCATGAACAAGGTATATTTTTCCATCTTCTAAAATCTTCTTCTATTTCTCTCTTTAGGGTTCTGTAGTTTTCATTGTATAAGTTTTTCACCTCTTTTGTTAGGTTGATTCCCAAGTATTTTATTTTTTCTGAGGATATTGTAAATGGAGTGGTTGTCCTCATTTCCATTTCAGACAATTTTTCGCTGATATACAGGAATGCCTTTGATTTGTGCATTTTGATTTTACATCCAGCCACTTTGGTGAATTCATTTATTATCTCTAATAGTTTCTTTGTAGACCCTTTTGGGTCTGCTAGGTATAGAATCATGTCATCTGCAAATAGTGATAATTTAAGTTTTTCTTTTCCTATTTTTATGCCCTTAATTTCTTTTATCTGTCTAATTGCTCTGGCCAGTGTTTCTAGAACTATGTTGAACAGAAATGGTGAGAGAGAGCATCGATGTCTTGTTCAAGATTTTAGAGGGAATGCCTTCAATGTTTCTCCATTCAGAATGATGCTAGCCTGAGGCTTAGCATAGATTGCTTTTACAGTATTGAGGTAGGTTCCTGTTATCCCTAGTTTTTCTAGAGTTTTGAACATAAAGGGATGCTGTACTTTGTTGAATGCTTTTTCTGCATCTATCGAGATGATCATATAGTTCTTATTTCTAAGTCTATTGATGTGGGAAATAACATTTATTGATTTCTGTATATTGAACGAACCTTGCATCCCATGGATGAATCCTACATGCTCATGGTGCACAATTTTTTGATATGTTTTCGTATCCGATTCACCAGAATTTTATTGAGGATTTTTGCACCTAGGTTCATTAGAGATATTGGTCTGTAGTTTTGCTACTTTATAGTGAGTTTCTCTGGTTTAGGAATCAGGGTGATGTTGGCCTCGTAGAATGAATTTGGAAGTTCTCCCTCTTTTTCTATTTCCTAAAATAGCTTGAAAAGTATTGGTATTAATTCCTCTTTAAATGTTTTTTAAAACTCCACTGTATACACATCCGGTCCTGGGCTTTACTTAGTTGATAGTCTTTGGATGGTTTCTTCTATTTCCTCCATTGATATTGGTCTGTTTAGGTTGTCCATATCCTCCTGACTCAATCTGGGCAGATCAGATGACTTAAGAAATTTATCGATGCCTTCACTATCTTCTATTTTATTGGAGTATAAGGATTCAAAATATTTTCTGATTATCTTCCGTATTTCTGAAGTGTCTGTTGTGATATTGTCTTTTTCATCCCGTATGCTAGTAATTTGAGTTCTCTCTCTTCTTCTCTTCATTAAAATGTCTAAGGTTCTGTCGATTTTATTTATTTTTTGAAAGAACCAACGTTAAGTTTTGTCAATTTTTTCAATTGTTTCTTTTGTTTCGATTTCATTAATTTCAGCTCTGCTTTTAATTATTTCTTGCCTTCTACTTCTTTTTCTGTTGTTTTCTTCTTCTTTTTCTAGGGTTTTGAGATGAAGTATGAGATCATTAATTTGTTGGTTATTTTCTTTTTTTAAGGAATGAATTCCAAGCAATGAAATTTCGTCTTAAAACTGCTTTCAATGTGTCCCATAGATTTTGATATGTTGTGTCTGTGTTTTCATTTATCTCTAAGAATTTTTTAATTTCCTCCTTGATGTCTTCTAAAACCCATTGATCATTCAGTAACCTATTGTTTATTCTCCAAGTGATGCATGATTTTTCTTTACTTCTTTTATCATTGATTTTCAGTTTCATTCCATTATGATCAGATGAGATGCATGGCATTATCTTTACTCCTTTATATTGTTTAAGAATTGCCCTGTGATGTAATATATGATCTATTTTGAGAAGGATCCATGTGCTGCTGATAAAAAGGTGTAACTGCTTGATGTTGGGTGATTTATTCTGTATATGTCAATTAAGTCTATGTTATTAATTGTGTTATTGAGTTCTATAATGTTGCCTCAATCTAACATTACAAAAGAGCAGGGACAGAGTTCGCCTTACAATAAAGGAATTTAGGTTATCTGCAAACTACTGAGAACCTCAAAGTTCCATGCAGAAATGATCCCTGGAGAAGATGTAGGCAGCTATGAAGGACCTGAGAGAGCAAAAGCCATTTTCCATGGCAAACGACCTGGACAGGAAAAAGGGATGTGTCTGAATCAGCCTCTCTCTTCTTAATATAGAGAAGATGGACCAAACCAGCCCTGCGTGTACAGCTGTTCCCACGTGCCTATTGTTGATATTCCATTCTAAGTAGTCAAATTTTCACAGGAAGTAGGGGCAGCCTCCATCTCATGGGACCCATGGAAGCAACTGTTAGGACAAAGTGGTTGCCAAGGCAGCAACCTCATTCAGTTCCTGAAGGAAGTGACCTACCTAACTTCCTTGGTGACGGAACTCTATGATCTTGGGATCCAAGAAGCCAGGTACCCAGAGCCAGTCGCAGTACCAGTCCCAGTGGGCCCACTTTTTTGGATTTACAAAGTACAGAGTCAGACTTTCTTGGTAACTACTGATGTGAGGAGGGCCAATTGCCAGTAGAGCTCTGAAGAGGGTCTTTTCCTGAGATTGCAGGTAGTGGCTAACCGCTGACTCCTCACAGTTTTACAGAGTTGGCAAAGGACACCAGATCTGAGACATGACAGGCCATTTCGGGGGGAAAATATTATGGCCCACCAGTCAGAGGACACTCCAGATAGTCACAGTCCTACTTGGGGGAAGGAGGTGCCATTGTGGGTGTGGGTGTGAGTTTGTGGTGTACCAGACAGTGCCTTGATTAAATGGGTTTAAGGAAAATTGTGCAGAACAGAGTTGCCAGTAAGTTGGACCCTCCTGAGTAGTGGGGCCAAAGCTGTGGTGTGCAGGTGTGTGATAAATCATCTGTGGTGGGGCCATGTGGATTTGCCATTGATTTCCAAATGGATTGACACTGACACGGTGCAGTGAGGAGACCCTTGAATGTAAAGGCATCTTGTTATATGGATAGTTTTCAGGGCAATGTGCAGAATCAGGTTGCTATGGACAAGGGGGCAAGCTATGTGGGAATGAAGCCTGATTGTTGCATTCTCTTGCAGACCCTGAAAAACCACACGTGACAGAACTCCCTCCAGCACTGTGTCCCAGTTGAACTCCTTGTATTTCATAAAGTAAATACCAAACTCCCAGTGCAGCAGCAGGAAAAAACCACGAAAAGTTGAGGATGACCAAAAAGCTTCACTGTCCACACGGGGAGACACTTAGCCTCCAGTGGCCACAATTTACCTACAAAGTGAGAATTCAGCACTGCTGCCTCATGTGCATTGGAAAATAAGAAAGAATGTCCTCCAGGAAACATAGATGCAGACCCAGCTTTGATGGTCTCTATACAAAGGAAGCTAAAACTCCTTACAACAACATATATTTCAAGTGCCCATCCTCAGAGGTAGTTTCTCAAGAATTTTTTTTTAGGCCAGCAGACCTCCATATTTCTGGAGTGTTTACCCTGTCCCTTACGTTGGAAGACTCCTCTATTACATCCAAGTTTGTGAACTCCTGAGCATTTTCTATTCCAGATATATATTCACAGAATTTCTAACTCTTCTCCTCTAATTGTTTCTTATTTGGGGCGAAGGTGACGTGAAGGCATTGTTGTGGATGAGAGTTGGAAGATTTTCATGTAGCACATGTTTGCATACACATTGGATTCATTTTCCTATTTTCCATTCGAAATACTGTATCTCTGACACTAACGTATACCCTACTAGACTCAGACTACTATTCCTAATATGATGGAGAAAAATAACCCAAACAGAATAGAAATACAAGAAGTTCAGAGGAGGCATGGTGTATAGTTGGACTTCCTTTTGCATGATAAAGTGTAGGTGTTATAAATCTAGTCAATTTTTATTGAAATAGTTCTCCATGAGTTTTTTTTCCTTTAATTTTTATTGTTGGATCTTCAAAGCATTACATAGTTCTTGACATATCATACTTCACACTTTGATTCAAGTGGGTTATGAACTTCCATTTTTCCCCGTATACAGATTGCAGCATCCCATTGGTTACCCATCCACTGTTTTACATATTGCTATAGTGTCTGTTGTATTCTGCTGTCTTTCCTATCTACTATCTCCCATCCCCTTCCCTCCAATCTTCTCTCTCTACACCACCTACTGTAATTTATTTCTTCCCCTTGTTTTATTCCCCTTTCTTCTCATTTCCTCTTGTATTTAATTTTGTATAACCATGAGGATCTCCTTCCATTTCCATGCAATTTCCCTTCTCTTTCCTTTCATTCCCACCTGTCACCCCTGTTTAATGTTAATCTTCTTCTCATGCTCTTCCTCCCAACTCTGTTCTTAGTTACTCTCGTTATATCAAAGAAAACATTTGGCATTTGTTTTTTAGGCTTTTGCTCTCTTCACTTAGCATAATCTGTTTAATGCCATCCATTTCTCTGCAAATTTTATGATTTTGTCATTTTTTAATTCAGAATAATACACCATTGTGTATAAATGCCACAATTTTTTTTTATCCATTCATCTTTTGAAGGGCACCGAGTTTGGTTCCACAGTCTTCCTATTGTGAATTGTGCTGCTAGGAACATCGATTTATCAGTGTCCCTGTACGATGCTCTTTTTAGGTCTTTAGTGAATAGACTGAGAAGAAAAATAGCTGGGTCAAATGATGTTTCCATTCCCAGCTTTCCAAGAAATCTCCATACTTCTTTCCAAATTGGCTGCACCAATTTGCAGTCCCACCAGCAATGTACAGGTGTACCCTTTTCCCCACATCCTCGCCACCACTTGTTGTTGTTTGACTTCATATTGGCTGCCACTCATACTGGAGCGAGATGGTATCTTAGGGTGGATTTGTTTTGCATTTCTCTGACTGCTAGAGATGGTGAACATTTTTTCATGGACTTGTTGATTGATTGTATGTCCTCCTCTGAGAAGTGTCTGTTCAGGTCCTTGGCCCATTTGTTGATTGCATTATTCGTTTTCTTATTGTTTAATTTTTTGAGTTCCTTGTATACTTTGGAAATTAGGGCTCTCTCTGAAGTGTGAGGAGTAAGATTTGTTCCCAGGATGTAGGCTCTCTAATTACCTCTCTTATTGTTTTTGTTACTGAGAAAAATCTATTTAGTTTGAGTAAGTCCCATTTGTTCATTCTAGTTATTAACTCTTGTGCTATGGGTGTCCTATTGAGGAATTTGGAGCCCGACCCCACAGTATGTACATCGTAGCCAAGGTTTTCTTCTATCAGAAGCCGTGTCTCTGATTTGATATCAAGCTGTTTGATTAATTTTGACTTAACTTTTGTGTATGGCGAGAGAAAGGGATTCAGTTTCATTTTGTTACATATGGAACTCCAGTTTTCCCAGCACTAGTTTTTGAAGATGCTATCCTTCCTCCATTGCATGCTTTTAGCCCCTTTATCAAATATAAGATAGTTGTGGTTTTGTGGATTTGTTTCTGTGTCCCCTATTATGTACCATTAGTCCAACCACCTATTTTGGTACCAGTACTATGCTCTTTTTGTTAGTATTGCTCTGTAGTATAGTTTGAGGTCTGGTATCGCTCTACCGCCTGATTCACACTTCCTGCTTAGCATTGTTTTTGCTATTCTAAGTCTTTAATTTTTCCATATAAATTTCATTATTGTTTTATCTATTTCTACAAGAAATGCCGTTGTGATTTTGATTGGCAATGCATTAAACCTACAGAGAACTTTTGGGAATATCGCCATTTTGATGATGTTAGTTCTGCGTATCCATGAACAGGGTATATTTTTTCATCTTCTAAGATCTTCTTCTATTTCTCTCTTTAGGGTTCTGTAGTTTTCATTGTGTAAGTCTTTCACCTCTTTTGTTAGGTTGATTCCCAAGTATTTTATTTTTTTGAGGATATTCTGAGTGGAGTGGTTTCCTCATTTCCATTTCAGAGGATTTGTCACTGATATACAGGAATTACTTTGATTTATGCGTGTTGATTTTATATCCTGCCACTTTGCTGAATTCATTTATTAGCTCTAATAGGTTTTTGTAGACCCTTTTGGGTCTGCTAGGTACATAATGATGTCAGCTACAAATAGTGATAATCTAAGTTCTTCTTTTCCTTTTTTTTACGCCTTTAATTTCTTTCATTTTTCTAATTGCTCTTGCCAGTGTTTCGAAAACTATGTTGAACAGAAGTGTTGAGAGAGGGCATCCCTATCTTGTTCCAGATTTTAGAGAGAATGCCTTCAGTTTTTATCAATTTAGAATGATGCTGGCCTGAGGCTTAGCATAGATTGCTTTTACAATATTGAGGTATGTTCCTATTATCCCTAGTTTTTCTAGAGTTTTGAACAGAATGGGTTGCTGTACTTTGTCGAATGTTTTTTTCTGCATATATCGGGATGATTATATGGTTCTTATTTTTAAGTCTATTGAAGTGGTGAATAACAATTATTGATTTCCATATATTGAACCAGCTTTGCAGCCCAGGGATGAATCCTACTTGATCATGTTGCACATTTTCTTAATATTTTTTTGTGTCTGATTTGCCAGAATTTTATTGAGAATTTTTGCATCTAGGTTCATTAGAGATATTGGTCTGTAGTTTTGTTTCTTTGAAGTGTCTTTGTCTGGTTTAGGAATCAGGGTAATATTGGCCTCCTAGAATAAAATTGGAAGTTGTCCCTCTTTTTCTATTTCCTGAAATATCTTGAAAACTATTGGTATTAGTTCCGCTTTAAAGGTTTTGTAAAACTCTGCTGTATATATATCCAATCCTAGGCTTTTCTTAGTTGGTAGTCTTTGGATGATTTCTTCTGTTTCCTCAATTGATATTGGTCTGTTTAGGTTATCTATATCCCCCTGACTCAATCTGGGCAGATCATATGACTTAAGAAATTTATTGATGCCTTCACTATCTTCTAATTTATTGGAGTATAAGGATTCAAAATAATTTCTGATTATCTTCTGTATTTCTGATGTGTCTGTTATGATATTGCCATTTTCATCCTGTATGCTAGTAATTTGAGTTCTCTCTCTTCTTCTCTTCCTTAACATGGCTAAGGGTCTGTCGATTTTATTTATTTTTTCAAAGAATCAACTTTTAGTTTTGTCAATTTTTCAATTGTTTCTTTTGTTTCAATTTTATTAATTTCAGCTCTGATTTTAACAATTTCTTGCCTTCTACTTCTTTTGCTGTTGTTTTCTCATGTTTTTCTAGAATTTTGAGATGAACTATGAGATCTTTTATTTATTGTCTTTTTCCTTTTTTAGGAAAGTACTCCAGGCAATGAATTTTCCTCTTAGAACTGCTTTCAATGTGTCCCCTAGATTCTGATATGTTCAGTCTGTCTTTTCATTTATCTCTAAGATATTTTTTATTTTCCTCCTAGATGTCTTCGATAACCCATTGATCATTCAGTAGTCTATTGTTCATTCTCCAAGTGATGGATGATTTTTCCTTCCTTCTTTTACCATTGATTTTCAGTTTCATTCCATTATGATCAGATAAGATGCCTTGTATTATCTGTACTCCTTTATATTTTCTAAGAGTTGCCCTGTGACATAATATATGATGTATTTTTGAGAGGTATCTATGTGTTACTGAGAAAAAAGTGTAACTGCTTGTTGTTTGGTGGTATATTCTATATATGTCAATTAAGTCCAATTTATTAATTGTGTTATTGATTTCTATTGTTTCCTTATTCACCTTTTGTTTGGAAGATCTGTCCAGTAGTGATAGAGGTGTGTTGAAGTCTCCCATGATTATTGTATGGTGGTCTATTAGACTCTTGAACTTGAGAAGAGTTTGCTTAGTGAACATAGCTGCACCATTGTTTGGGGCATATACATTTATGATTGTTATGTCTTGTTGGTGTATGGTTCCCTTGAGCAGTATGTAGTGTCCCTCTTTATCCCTTTTGATAAACTTTGGCTTGAAATCTATTTTATTTTATATGACTATGGACACTCGTGCTTGTTTCTGAAGTCTATATGAGTGATATGATTTTTCTCAACTGTTCACCTTCAGTCTATGTACGTCTTTTCCAATCAATTGCATCTCCTGTAGGCAGCATATTGTTGGGTCTTGTTTTGTGATTCATTCTACTATCCTGTGTCTCTTAATTTGTGAGTTTAAGCCATTAACTTTTACGGTTATTATTGAGATATGGGTTGTTCTTCCAGCCATATTTGTTTATTTATGTTACTAAGCATGGTTTGTTTTTCTTTGATTATTTTCCCCCCTTTACTGTACTACCTCCCACTGTTGGTTTTCATTGTTATTTTCCATTTCCTCTTCCGATCATCTTTTGCCGAGGATGTTTTGAGGTGATGGTTTTCTAGCTGCAAATTATTTTAAATTTTGTTTATCATGGAAGGTTTTAATTTCATCTTCCATCCTGAAGCTTAATTTCGCTGGATGCACAATTATTGGTTGAAACCCATTTTCTTTCAGCTTTGGAAAAATGTTATTCCAGGATCTTCTAGCTTTCAGAGTCTGTGTTGAAAGCTCAGCTGTTATAATGATTGGTTTACCGCTAAATATAATCTGCTTCCTTTCTCTTGTAGCTTTTAAAATTTTCTCCTTATTCTGTATGTTTGGCATCTTCATTATAATATGTCTAAATGTGGATCTCTTATGATTTTGCACATTCGGCATCCTGTAGGCTTCTAGGATTTGGGATTCTGTCTCATTCTTCAAGTCTGGGAAGTTTTCCCATATTATTTCATTGAATTGATTTCTCATTCCTTTGGTTTGGACCTCTATACCTTCCTGTATCCCAATGATTCTTAAGTTTGATGACTTTACGTTATCCCATATTTCTTGGATGTTCTGCTCATGGTTTCTTAACAGTCTTGCTAGCTGTCTCGGTTCTTTTCAAGTTGAAATACATTGTCTGATGTTCCATCTTCTAAGTGATCTCCTCTGCTGGTAGTATTCTCAATTGAGTTTTTAAGTTGGTTTATTGCTTCCTGCATTTCTATGATTTCTGTTTGTTTGTTTTTTATAACCTCTATCTCCCTGTATAGTTGATCTTTTGCTTCTTGGATTTGTTTATGTAATTCATTGTCAAAGTGATCTTTCATTGTCTGATTTTGCTGTCTAATGACTTCCTTGAGACTCCAGATCATCTGAAGCATGTATGTTTTGAATTCTTTATCTGACATTCCATCTGCTGCAGGTATTACCTCTTCTAATGTTCAGTTGACCTTCATTGCTTGTTGTCCTTTCTTTCCTTGTCTTTTCATACTGTTCGCGTATCTTTCTGTTTGTTCAAATTGTTGTGTTATTGAATTTTACCCCTAAATATTTATACTGCTCTTTTATAGTTGCAAAGTCTCCCTCACAGGCGCAGGCTGTGGCTCTGCCCCTCCTCCAAATAGGGCAATGTGCCTACCTCACCAGCAGGCTGCTTGGCCTGTTCTGCCAGTCGGTAGCAGGTCTTCCTACCTTGGAGGAGCGGGCAGCAGCTCTACCCCTCTGCTGGCGCTGGGCCTGTTCTGCCAGTGGGTCACAGGTCCACCTACCCTGCAGGTGCGGTTGTCGGCTCTGCCCCTCCGCATGACGCTGGGCCTCTTCTGTCTGTGGGTTGAAGGTCGGTCTACCTTGCAGCCGCGGGTGGCGGCTCTACTCCTTCCCAAACCGGAGTGATGTGTCTAACACGCTGGCAAGTCACAGGGCCTCTTGTGCCGGTGGGTCAGAAGTCCACCTGCCTTGCAGGCACAGGCGGCAGCTCGGACCCTCCCCCAACCTGGTGATGTGTCTACCACCCTGTAGGGCCCCTGGGCCTGGTCTGTCCATGTTCGCAGGTCCACCTACTTCGCAGGCGCGGGGGGCGTCTCTGCCCCTCTGAAGGCCGCTGGGCCTGTTCTGCCGGTGGGTTGCTGTTCACCAACCTTGACGTCGCAAGGGGCGCCTCTGCCCCACCGCGGTTTTCTGGGCCTGTTCTGCCTGTGGGTCACAGGTCCACGTACCTTGCAGCCGGGCGGTGGCTCTGCCCTTTCCCCAACCAGTGCGATGTGTCTTTTACGATTGGCGGGCCACTAGGCCTGTTCTACCGGTGGGTGGAGGGTCCGCCTACCTTGCAGGTGCAGTTGGTGGCTCTGTCCCTCCTTCTATTCATGTGTATTTAAAGTTAACAAATATGTGAATTCCTGTCTCCATTTCTCTGTACCCTATTCAGCCCATGTATTTTTATATGCACATATACAATCCTACCTGGTATCACAAGTAAATACTTATGAGGTTGCTGACATGGCAGATACAAATTGTTAGAAGAGATCACTCCTCCTAAACGCTGTTGGAAATTAAAATTCAAACTATGGGTGAGCTTCCTAGTTGAACAATATTATACATAAATCTATGTTCAGTAAAATGAAGATTTTTGGATTTGTGGATGATATATATTTCATGATGTATTTCGATTGGCATATATTGCTACTTTTAAATGTCTGTGTGTGTGTGTGTGTGTGTGTGTGTGTGTGTGTAGGTATAAATATATATATATATATATATATATATATATATATATATATATATATATATATATTTACTGTCCAGATTTTTCAAAATATAAAATATATGTGTCTTATTATACACTCCCTCAATTCATTCATGTTCATGTATGTGGATTTATTATCAACTTTTCACAAGATTATTTTCAGAAATATTGATCCACCTGAAATACATATTTGTTTCCTAGTACTGAAAACTAACTACAGTGAATTGTGCATACAAATCCTAATATTTCTACAGTTACTGACCATGTTTAACATCAATGCAAGTAGATTCCTATGGGACATGATATGTATTTTGACGTTCATTTTTTTTCAACACTGGTAAATTACTATTTCTTCAGTTTATGCACATCATAGGGTATATATTTAATCCACAAGTTAGCAAATTTATATGAATTTTTTTCACTTTCCATCACATCCTGCTTCAGAACACATGTATTCCTCCATGTTTCTTGACTAGTCTTTTCATGAGACTTCTTTCTAAACACATAATTTTGGATTTCCATAACCACTATTGAGGCAAAAGTCACACACACTTCATGATAAACCATAACACTAATATTACCATTAGATGTATAACAGGTTGGAATGAATGTATGAATATCAATATAACATTTCCTATGTATTTTCAGATATCAATTCAATCCATTATTTAAATTTGGAACCAGTTATATTATTTATTCAGAGTATGGTCTATTCATGCATTTTCTCTATATTCATATAACACAGACTACACCTATTTGTACCCCCAATACTAATTTATTCGTGTTCAAAATATTGCTCCTCAAAATGGTGGAAGAAATACTCATGTCACCTGTTCTATATATAAATTTTATCACAGTAATATTGTGGAAACAAAAAGCAAGGTCACACTTATGATTGTACCAAATCCTAAATGGAAAGTGAGCATGGATTACTAAAAACATCCATGTCCAGGTTGCCTAATGCTCTCAAATGTCAATCCTATTGGTGAATATATATTTGTTTATTCCTGAAATTACATATTCAACCTCAACCCTGTTGAAAATGTCTAATCCTATCACTCACTTTATACATTGCCTGATTTCCGAATGTCTTCATTGATATCTTTTTTTCTATATTATTTCCCCAGTTAATCATTGTGACCGACTCTTCAAATGTGCTGACATTTACTTTCACTCTCTACCCAAACCCGTATTGCTAAAGATCTTTTGGTCCAAATCCTATACACACTCTTCATTATAAACCTACCGAATATCATCTTAATCCACCAACTATCCCTTTTTGACTGGATGTTGTCTTTGACATTCAATCATCCAAGGGACAAGGTCCTATGACATTGTATATCGATTTATCTGAGACACCTGTGCAGAACATAATTTAAAGCTAAGAATCCAAATCATGGGCACAATGCCCTTCTGGGCTTTAAAAATTACCTAGATTTCTGTGTTCATACTTATATTTCACCTATATATTCTTGTAAATATTGCAAAATCACAATACCATTATTCATCCCGCAGAATGATTTCTAAACCAAATGGAACCTGTTATTAACCTTAACCATACAATGGTCCCTCAATCTAACTTTACAGAAGAGGAGGGACAGAATTGGTCTTCCAATATATAAATGTAGGGAATCTTCCAGCTACTTAGAACCTCAAAGTTCCATGCAGAAATGATCCCTGGAGAAGATGTAGGCAGCTATGAAGGACCTGAGAGAGCAGAACTCATCTTTCATGGACAAAAACCTGGTCAGGATGAAGGGATGTGTCAGAATCAGCCTCACTCTTCTTAATGTTGACAAGATGGACCAAACCAGGCCTGTGTGGAGAGCTGTTCCCGGGTGCCTATGGTTGATATACAATTCACAGTTGTGAAAGTGTCACAGGAAGTAGGGGCAGCCTCGTTCTCAGGAGAACCTTGGAAGCAAATGTTAGGACAAATTGGTTGCCAAAGCAGTGACCTCATTCAGTTCATAAAGGAACTGACCTTCTTCACTTCCTTGGTGATAGAACTCTCTGAAATTGGGATCCAGGAAGCCATGCACCCAGAGCCAGTCCCAGTACCATTCCCATTGGGCTCACATGTTTGGATTTTCCAAGAACAGAGTCAATCTTTCTTGGTGCCTACTGATATGAGGATGGCCAAATTTCAGGAGAGCTCTGCAGAGGGGCCTTTCCTGAGAAAGCAGGTAGTGGCTCACCGCTGGCTCCTGACAACTTCACAGAGTTGTCCAATGAGATCAGATTTGAGACAGGACAGGCCATTTCAGGGAAACGTAGTATGGCCCACCAGTCAGAGGACACTCTGGATAGTCACAGACCTACTTGGGGAAAGGAGGTGCCTTTGTGGGTGTGGGTGTGAGTTTGTGGTTTTGTCTCATGTTCTAAGAATAGGTAGGAAAGGAGGTTTATTTGGTTTGGAGTGGACTGTTTCTAGTAAGTCTTTTGATAAGGTGAGTGTTTCTATGTCTGTGTATCCCACTGTGTTCATGGTTGTAGATATTAGAAAATAGAATGCATCAATGGATGTGTCCTCTTTAGTAGAAAGCTTCCCAGCATTCATCCTGCCCGATTGATGAATGGACTGTCGCTTCCCTTATGGATGGGCAACACCTACTATTTTCCTAAGGTCCTGTTTTCTTCCTGATTCTGTCCACTCTCCGGAATTGGCTCATGGTTTTGTGTCCAAAAGATGTACCACCTCCAAGCTCTGTGACATAGCCATGTACTGAATAGCTAAAGGAATGGCGAGCATCTCAGAAACCTCAGATACCAGAGTGACGTGGAAAGCCTCAGTGGAGTAACCCTGCTTTGGGCCTTTTGCTAACCAATTCTTCTCTTCCACTGAATGTGAGGAAGGTCTTGGCCTCAGGCCACTCCTTTGTGAAGCCTGAAGAAAACAGTTTTCAAATGGAAATGAATGGGCATCACCTGTGGCTCTTTGTGAATTGCTTTGGAAACGGATATGTCTGAATCATCCTCTTGGCCCTGTGTGAGGCTGTGGCTTAGATCTCAGCACCTGTTGGATCAAAAGAAAGATCCCATGTGTGCATCCAAAACCAAAATGGAAAAAGATCAGTCATTGTTGATGAAGTCTCTCGCCTTCCTCTGTTAGGTTCCTGACCTCCATCAAGTGAGAATAGTGATCCTTTGAAACAAATGAGTTCTTCAAAGCACTGCAGAGGCTAGCCCATACATGCTTGTGTTTTGTCATGTCTCCAAATCACATAAAGAATCTATACCCGACAGTCAGTAGGCCTCAAATTGGAGAAGCAGAGCAGTATTAATGGAAGGCATATATGATCCCTCCTGGTTCACAGGAGGGGTGTTCAGGCCACCCTGATTTTAGGGAAAAGACGGGCAATGTCTTGGGCTTCGCCCCTCATGGAAAACTCCAGCCAGAGGTAATGAGTAGTGTCTATATGGAAGAAGATGAAGGCCATGTGGGAGTGTTTTGGTTTTAATTGTGGTCATTTGTGTGGCGGTTGGAAGAGATGACTGGGTCCACCTGGGCTTGAACTCTGCTGTGATTCCACTTAGAGACTGAGATCTGGAACTGACCTCACAGAAATATTGCCATGAATTGTGTTGTGGTTTTAGGAGACCACACATGACATTCGCCCTTGGAACATGAGATCTATGCCCAGGGTGGCTTTCCACAAAAAACTGGGAATCTCAGACAGGATATCCCATGATTTTATTCTGAAAGACTTGCCAGCCATAGTTGAGAGTCAAAACATACATAGACCTCACATTGTAGACCTAAATGGGCCTGGCTTCATTTGACCTTTTGGCCACTTTTTGAGAAGCCGTGCTTTGGAGAGTTTTCCAGAGCTTTCATTGAAATGAGCTTCCTAAACATTTAATGGTTTCTGAATGAATTGAAAACCACAGTGCTTCCAATTTTATCCTTGAAAAATGGATAGATAAATACCACGAAATTTTTAAATTTCCCATGACAAGGTGGCACTGGAGCACCTTTTAATGTCCTGTTCCTGATCAAGAGTGTACTAGACAGTGCCTTGATGGTGTAGAACTGAGATGCCAGGAAGTTGGAGCACGCTAAGTAGTGGGGTTAGAGCAGTGGTGGGGAGGTGTGTGATTAACCATGCATGGTGGGTTCATGGGGATCTGCCATTACCCTACAAGTGGATTGTGACTGACATGGTGCAGCCAGCAGACCCTTTTATGTAAAGGCATCTTTTTATATTGAGAGGTTTCAGGGCATTGTTCAGAATCGGGTTGCTATGGTCAATGGGGAAAACTATGTGGGATAGAAGCCTGTTCTGTGCATTCTCTTGCAGACCCTGAAAAACCACACATGACCGAACTCCCTCCAGCACTGTGTTCCAGTTGAACTCCTTGTATTTTGTGAAGCAAATACCAAACTCACATTGCAGCAGCAAGAAACACCACGACAAGTGGAGGATGACCAAAAGACTTCACAGTCCACACGGAGACAGACTTAGCCCCCAGTGGCCACAGTTTACCTACAAAGAGATAATTCAGCACTGCTCCCATATATTCATTAGAAAATAAGAAACCATGTCCTCCAGGTCACTTAGATACATGCCCAGCTTTGATGGTCTCTCTACAAAGGAAGCTAAAGCTCCTGAAAACAACAAATATTTCAAGTGCCCAAACTCAGAGGCAGTTTCTCAAGAAGTCTTTAGTCCAGCAGAGCTCCATGTTTGTGGAGTATTTAACCTGTCCCTTACTTTTGGAAACTCCTCTACCACCTTCATGGTTGTAAACTCTTAAGCATATTCCATTCCAGATATGTATTCACAGATTTTCTAACTCTTCCACTCTAATTGTGTTTTACTTGGGGCGAAGGTAAAGTCAAGTCATTGTTCTGGATGAGAGTGGGAAGATTTTTATGTAGTACATATTTACATATACATTGAATTTATTTTCCTATTTTCCATTCATAATACTGAACCCTGACATTAACCCATAACCTACTAGACTCTGACTACTAATTCAAATATGATGGAGAAAAATAACCCAAACAGAATAGAAATAAAAGCAGTTCAGAGGAGGCATGGTGTATACTTGGACTTGCCGTTTACATTATATAGGGTAGTAGTATTAAATCTACTCAATTTTTTGTTGAAATAGTTCTCCATGTGATTTTAAAGTTAACAAATAGGTGAATTCCTCTCTCCCTTTCTCTGTAGCCAATTCAGCACATGTATTTTCATATGCACATATAGAATCATACCTGTTATCACATGTACATTCTTGTGAGGTGGCTGACTGGGCAGATACAAATTGGGATAACAGATCACTCCTCCTAAACCCAGTTAGAACTGAAAATTCAACCTATGGGTGAGCTTCGTAGATAAACAACATGATAAATAAATCTATGATCAGTAAAATGAATATTTTTGGATCATTGGATGATATATATTTCATGATGAATTTTGATTGGCATATATGTTGCTACTTTTTATTTTCAGAATATGAAATATATGTGTCTTATTGTACACTCCCTAAGTTCATTCATATTCACTGTATGTGGATTTATAAACAAATTTTCAAATTTTTATTCTCAGAAAAATTCATCTACCTGAAATACATATTTGTTTCTTAGAACTGAAAACCAACTTCAGTGAATGGTGCATACGAATCCTAATATTTCTACAGTAACTGACACAGTTTAACATCAATGCAAGTAGATTCCTATGAGACATGATGTGTATTGTGATGTTTATTTTTAGTCAACACTGGTACATTACTATTTCTTCAGTTGATGCCCATCATAAGATATATATTTCATCCACAAGTTAGCAAATTTAAAGGCATTTGTTTCAATTTCAATAACTTCTTGCTTCAGAAAACATGTATTCCTCCTTGTTTCTTGACTGGTCTTTTCATAAGACTTCTTTCTAAACACATTATTTTCGTTTTCCATAATCACTTTTGAAGCAAAACTCACACACTCTTCATGATAAAACATAACCCTAATATTACCATTAGAAGTATAACTGGTTGGAATGAATGATTGTATATCAATATAAGAATTCCTGTATATTTTCCAATATCAATTCAATCTTTTATTTAAAGTGGAACCAGTTATATTATTTATTCATAGTATGGTCTATTCTTGCATTATCTCTATATATTCATAGACACAGGGTACACCTATTTGTACCCCCATACTCATTTATACACCTCAAAAATATTGCTCCCAGAAATGGTGGAAAAATTATTCATGTCACCTGATCTACATATACATTTTATCACAGTAGTATTCTGGACACAAAATGCAAAGGTCACATTTCTGATTGTACCAAAGCCTAAATTTATAGTGAGCATGTATTTCTAAAACATCCATGTCCAGGTTGCCTAATGCTCTCAAATGTCAATCCAATTGGTGACTACATATGTGTTTCTTCCTAAGATTATATATTCAAACTCAACCCTGTTGAAAATGTCTAATCCTATCACTCACTTTTACTTTGCCTGATATCCAAAAGTCTCTACTGATATATGCTTTCCTACATAATTTCCCAGGTTCATGATTTTGACTGACTGTTCATATGTGCTGACATTTACATTCACTCGCTACCTGAAACCCAATTTCTAAATAACTTTTGGTCCAAATCCTATACTCACTCTTCTTTCTGAATATACCTACTATCTCCCAAATCCTACTGACTATCCTTTTTTGAATTGGTGTTCTCTTCGACATTCAATCACCCAAGGTACAAGGTCCAATGCCAATGTATATTAATTTATCTGAGACATCTGTGCAGGACATAATTCAGAGCTAAGTCTCCCAATCAAGGGCCTCATACTTTTCTGGGCTTCAAATCTTTCTTAGATTTCTGTTTACATACAGTGTGACCAGGAAAGTCTCAGTGGAGAAACCCTGCTTTGGGCCTTTTGTTTACCTATTGTTCTTTTGCCCTGAATGTCAGGAAGGTCTTTGCCTCAGGCCACACGTTTGTGAAGCCTGAAGAAACAGTTTTCAAATGGAAATGAATGGGCATCCCCTGTGGCTCTTTGCTTAATTGCTTTGTAAAGATATGTGTCTGAATCAGCCTCTTAGCCCTCTGTGAGGCTGTGGCTTATATTCTCAACTCCTGATTGATGTAAAGAAAGATACCACGTGTGCATCCAAAATCAAAATGGCAAAAATTGCAGTCATTGTGGATGAAGCCTCTCGCCTTCCTCTGTAAGGTTCCTGACCTCCATCAAGTGAGAATAGGGATCCTTTGATCAAATGAATTCTTCAAGGCCCTGCAGAGGGTAGCCCATAGGTGCTTGGGTTTTCTCATGAGTCCAGTTCACATAAAGAATCTAAACCCCACAGTCAGAGACCTCAAGTTGGAGAAGTGGAAAAGTATTAATGGCAGGCCTATTTGATCACTCCTGGTTCACAGGAATGATGTCGAGGCCACAGTGACTTTAGACAAATGAGAGGCAAGGGAGCATTTTTTGGACACTGTCTTTGGTTGCACCCCTAGTGGAAAACTCCAGCCAAAGGTTATGATGAGTGTCTATATGGAAGAAGATTAGGGCCGTGTGGAGTGTTTTGGATTTAATTGTGGTCATTTGTGTGGTGGTTGGAAGAAATGACAAGGTCCACCTGGCCTTGAACTCTGGTGTGATTCCTCTTAGAGACTGAGTTCTTGAACCGACATCAGAGAAGTATTGCCATGAATTGTGTTGGGATTTTAGGAGGCCACGCATAAGAGTCGCCCTTGGAAACTGAGATCTAGGCCCAGGTTGGCTTTCCACATATCACTGGGAATCTCAGCCAGGATACCAAATGAATTTATTCTGAAAAACTTGGCAGCCATAGCTGAGAGTCAAATATCACACGGACCTCACATTGTAGACCTCAATAGGCCTGGCTTCATGTGACCTTTTGGCCATTCTTTGGGAAGCCTTGCCTGTGAGAGTTCTCCAGAGCTTTCATTGAAATGAGCTTCCTCACCATTTAACGGTTCCTTAATATATTGAAACCCACAGTGCCTCCAACATCATCCTTGAAAAATGGCTAGATAGATACCATAATTTTTTTCAAATTCCCATGACCAGGTAGCACTGGAGAACCTTTGGATGTCCTGGTGTTGATGTTGATTATGCCAGACAGTGCCTTGATTGACTGGGTTACATGAAAATGGTGTAGAACAGAGATGCCAGTAAGTTGGAGCCGGCTGAGTAGTGGGGCTAGAACATTGCTGGGCAGGTGTGTGATAAAACATGTGGTGGGGCAATATGGATCTCTTTTTGGCTTCCAAATGGCTTGTGACTGACATGGTGCAGACAGAAGACCCTTCTTTGTAAAGGCATCTTGTTATATGGAGAGGTTTCAGGGCAATGTTCAGAAACAGGTTGCTTTGGTCAAGGGAGCAAACTATGTGGGATAGAAGCCTGGTTGGTGCATTCTCCTGCAGACCCTGACCCACCACTCAGACAGAAATCCCTCCAGCACTGTGACACAGTTGAACTCCTTGTATTTTGTGAAGCAAATACCAAACACCCAGTGCAGCAGCAAGAGACACCACAAAAATTGCAGGATGACCAAATGGCTTCACAGTCCACACGGGGAGAAACTTAGGCTCCAGTGTCCATAGGTTACCTACTAAAAGGGAATTCAGCACTGCTTCCTCATTTTCATTGGAAAATAAGAAACCATGTCCTCCGGGTCACATAGATGCACACCCAGCTTTGATTGTCTCACTACAAGGGAAGCTAAAGCTCCTGACAAGTACATATATTTCAAGTGCCCAACCACACAGGCAGTTTCTCAAGAAGTCTTTAGGCCAGCAGAGCTCCATGTTTGTGGAGTGTTTACCATGTCCTTTACATTTGGAAACTCCTCTACCACCTCCAAGGTTTCAAAACCTTGAGCATATTCCATTCCAGATATGTATTCACTGACTTTCTAACTCTTCTCCTCTAATGGTGTTTTAGTTGGGGTGAAAGTACTGTCAAGGCATTATTCTGGATGAGAGTGGGAACATTTTTTTGTAGCACATATTTACATACACATTGGATTCATTTTCTAATTTTCCATTCCAAATATTGAATCCCTGACACTAACCCGTAACCTACTACACTCTGACTACTAATCCTAATAAGATGGAGAAAAATAACCCAAACAGAATAAAAATACAAGCATTACAGGAGGCATGGTGTATAGTTGGACTTGCCTTTTGCCTTAATTATGGTAGGAGTTATAAATCTAGTCAATTTTTTGTTGAAATCGTTCTACATGTTTTTTTAAAGTAAACCATTCTGTGAATTCCTGTCTCCCTTTCTCTGTAGCCTATTCACCACCTGTATTTTTATATGCACACATAGAATCCTACCTGGGACCACACGCACATTCTTGTGAGGTGGCTAACTTGGCAGATACAAATTGTAAGGGATCACTCTTCCTAAACGATGTTGGAACTGAAAATTCAAATTATGTGTGAGCTTTCTACTTGAACAATATTATTCATAAATCCATGTTCAGTAAAATAAATATTTTTGGATCTGTCGATGATATATATTTCATTATAAATTTTGATTGGCATATATATTGCTATTTTTAATGTATCTCTGTGTGTGTGTATCTATATATCTATATATCTATATCTATATATCTATCTATATATATCTATATCTATCTATCTATCTATATATCTATATCTATCTATATCTATCTATATATATATGTATATATATATATATATATATATACATATATTTATATATACACTCTCCAGATTTTTCAAAATATGAAATGTGTGTCTTATTTTACACTCACCAAATTCATTCATATTCATGTATGTGGATTTATAATCAACTTTTCACAAGGTTATTCTTAGAAATATTCATTCACCTGAAATACATATTTGTTTCCTAGTACTGAAAATAATTCAGTGAATGGTGCATACAAATCCTAATATTTCTACAGTAACTGACCCAGATTAACATCAATGCAAGTAGATTCCAATCAGACATGATGTGTATTTTGACGTTCATTTTTATTCAACACTGGTAGATTACTATTTCTTTAATTTATGCACATCATAGGATATATATTTCATCCACAAGTTAGGAAATTTATAGGCATTTCTTTCATTATCAATCACTTCCTGCTTCAGAACACATGTATTCCTCCATATTTCTTTACTGGTCTTTTCATGAGAAAAGGGACGGACAAGGCAAGACAAGGCACCTAAGATAGCACCGAAGACAGGGAAACAGTCCTATTTGGACTGTTGTCCAGAGCTTTCATTGAAATGAGCTTCCTCACCATTTAACGGTTTAGAGGGCATTGCTTCTGTTGTAATCAATTAATCCCCTGAAACCCAAGTTTAGGTTGTTTCACAATTTTGTACCCAACATGTAAGGGAGGGGCTCAGAATTCCACAGTCTGCAGAAGTTCACAAAAAGCAGGTTTTTTTTCTCTATTCTGGGCAAGTTAACATTTTAAGGACCCCTGGGAGGGGCAGAGCTTTTTTCTTCCCTTTTTTTCCTTGCCAGCTGTTACCATGGAGCCCAGTTTGTAACTTCTTTATCTTAGAAATATAGACATTTCTGTGAACCCCCAGCTCAAGGCCAGAGGCCTTGTTCACATATGGCCAGCATTGTGACTGACTCTTTCCAAACACATTATTTTCGATTTCCATAATCACTTTTGTAGCAAAACTAACATATCTTCATGATCAACCATAACCCTAATATTAATATTATATGTATAACTGGTTGGAATGAATGATTGTATATCAATATAAGATTTTTTATATATTTTCAGATATCAATTCAATCCATTATTTAATGTGGAAACACTTATATTATTTATTCACTGTATGGTCCATTCATGCATTATCTCTATATTCATAGACACAGTGTACACCTCTTTGTACCCCCAATACCCATTTATATGTCTTCAAAATATTGCTCCCAGAAATGGTGGAAGAAATACTCATGTCACCAGATCTACATATACATTTTATCAGTGTAATATTCTGGACAAAAAACGCAAATGTCACACTTATGATTGTACCAAAGCCTAAATGGAAAGTGAGCAGGGATTACAAAAAACATCCATGTCAAGGTTGCCTAATGCTTTCAAATGTCAATCCTATTGGAGATTACATATTTGTTTCTTCCTAAGATTATATATTCTAAGTCAACCCTCTTGAAAATGTCTAATCGTATCACTCACTTTATAGTTTGCCTGATATATTGATATCTGCTTTCCTTCATATTTTTCCCAGTTCATTATTCTGACTGTTCACATGTGCTGACATTTACATTCACTCTCTAACCGAACCCCTATTGCTAAAGAACTTTTGTTCCAAATCCTATACTCACTCTTCTTCCGAAACCTACCGACTATCTTCTAAATCCTACTGACTATCCCTTTTCGACTGGATTTTCTCTTCTACATTCAATCATCCAAGTAATGTTTGTGCGAGCATGGGAGGAAGAGACCACAAAGAGACTGTCTCATGCAACAGCAAAGGGTTTATTGGGGGTCCAGCATGCTGGGGTTCAGAGCTCACATGAACAGAGCAGAGAGCCCTGAGAACAGCTTAAGCAGAGCTTATATAATTTCCTTGGAGAGGGCAGGGATGGAAGTTTATTGATGGGTCAGGGCGAGTGGGCGGTTTGCGTGTAAACGAGTGAGGGAATACATTCTGCAATTTGGCAGTTAGGGGACAGCACATTCTGGAAACAAGATTAGCAAACAGTTCTCAATATTTCAACAGTGTTTTGTTAAGCATACAGAAAAAACAGGAAATTACAAATACCTATTTTATTAACCTTTCTTTTCCCACTTCTTCTGGCTACTGTTAATCATAAAAGTGATCATTGGTGGGTGTCACATTCTATGTCTGCAAGTGGGGAATTACCAAAAGTTTAAATTCTCCAATTTGAGCTTGGAGAAAACAAATTACACGTTTGAGCACACAGGGTTTCATAGTTAGCAATAATATGAGGATTATTATTGGACCGACCAGGGTTGATAGAAGCGAAGTTAACCAGGGGTACTGTATGAACCAGACTCAAACCACCCTTTTTGTGCCTCTCTCTCTCATTGACCCTCTTCAAGGTGTCTTTTTAATTTACTCATATATTTTTTTTACAACTACAGTATGTTTGCCATAAAAACAACATTCTTCCCTCAATGCAGCAAAAGGCCCCCGTCTCTCATGAAGAGGAGGTCCAACCTTTGACTGTTCTGTAAAACTACTTCAGAGAGAGAGGATAAAAATTCCTGCAAAGCTGTGATGGAGGTTTCTAATATCTTTAAGTTTTGGTCTATTGCTGCTTCTAATTGGGTCATTTGTTGTGTCCCATGGAGCAGGGCAGTGGTTTCTGTGCCCACCCCTGCAGCAACTTCTATTCCTAATAGGAAGGCTAAAGTGAGAGAAATATGTTCGCAGCGGAACCGGGTTGTATGCCCCCCTGTTTGAACTTCTAATGAACCTGCATCATTATAGAGCACTCTGGGAAACATCTGCACCATTACACAATTAATCACATCTGTTGACCATTTCATGATAACATAAAAAATATTTAAGTATATAGATTTTACTGTTGTAGGGGTGGACAAGGCAAGGCACCTAAGATAGCACCGAAGACAGGGAAAAAGTCCTATTTGGTTGCCACTGGATTCAGAGGGCATTGCTTCTGCTGTAATCAATTAACTTCCTTAACCCCACGTTTATGTAGTTTCAGAATTTTTTACCCAGCATGAAAGGGAAGGGGCTCAGAAGTTCACAGTGTGCAGAACTTCACAAAAAGAAATATTTTTCTGGTTTTTCTACTGTTCTGGGCAAGTTAACTTTTCAAGGACACCTGGGAGGGAGAGAGCTTTTTCTTCATTTTCTTTTATCCCCCTGCAGCTGTTACCATGGAGCCCAGCTGGTAATTTTTTATCTTTGAAATGTAGCCATCTCTTTGAAGCCCCAGCTCAAGGCCAGAGGCCTTGTTCACATATTGTGTGAAAAACTATTAAGGGGGTATCTAGCTTAGGAGTGCTGATTTTTCCAGCCAGTGGCTAAGTAGAACAGGGCAACAGAAAAAAAGGGAGTTTATCTACACTGAACTCTTTTGTAGGGACTCTTTTGCTGAAAGTCCTAATGTCAGCCATGGTGAAGACTTCTGAAGAAGTTCAGTTAAGATTTTTCTCTGGGCCTGGTACAGAGGGGGAAGATGGGGAAGGCGGGGGGTGAGAGCAGCTCCGTGGATGTGAGAATGAGGCAGGTGAGATGTAAAAGAATAATGAGAAAGGGGTTTGGGATTTTCCTAGCAACTAAAACTTGAGCAGTAGAACAGGTAGAACAGAGGGGAAGACAGGAGTGAGTATCCCAAAAAGCCTGTGAGGTACTTTAAATTCTAAGTAACCTGTTTTTAGTGATGACAAAGGAACTTTAAAGGCCATTTTCATTACATCTTCGATAGGGGTCTGAGGGCTCCCCTAAGCTGGTTTGAGCTTTGTGTTAGCTGGTAAGAGGACCTGGTTAGACCCGGTGCAGGCACTGACAGGAGAAGAGAGGAGTGAGTGGGTGGAGGGGTACCTCAGTACCTGCTACCTCAGCAAGGGGCCAATGGTCTGAGAACCGGCAGAGGTTTGGGTGTTTGATCTAGTAATTGGAGGAGAGAAATCAGGTTGGTGAGCTGGGACTGACAGCAGAGAGTCTTGAGCAGAAGGCTGAGTGTGAGGATCTATTGGAGAAGCATAGTTCAGGATGTGAGCGAAAGAGGGAAAAGGCCTTCACATAGGGGAATTTCCTTTCACCCTTTTGAGCACTTGCAGAAGTTAAAAAGGTAACACAGAATTTGAGGATCTAGAGACTTCTCTGGGGGTTTGGTTTTGGTTGTCTAATTGGTAATATGGCCAATGCTGTGTACTGAATTTAATGAGGATTTTGGGTTCCACCAGGCAACCCATCTATGCTGAAATCCTCATGACTTACAGAAGATTTCGGCTTTTCCCCCACACAGCCATGGCTCTTTGAGGCTTTAATAGTCTGCGGGGCAAACATACTAATCTAGGCTAGCCAATCTGCATCTGGCTCGCATGTCCCTACATCCATAATGTTTGTTTCCATTATCTATTGTACGGAAAGGATTTAATGGAATTTTAGTGGGATCCTGTTCATCTGGGATATCCTAATAAGAAAGACCTATAGCCAGCTGACAAATATCTGGGTGGAGAGATGGCCACAAGATCACTAAGTGGGCTGTATGTGAGGTAGACCATACTTCTTGTCTAGTAGGATTTGTGATCAGCCATTGCTGCTGAACGTGCTGATGCGCGTTAGGTCTACTCATGGCCAAGGGGAGAGTCTATAGCCTTATCCACATGACGAATACACAATTTGAAAGGGTTACCAGTCTTTTCCAGTTTCCAGCCAGAGTCTGGACAGGGTGCAGGCTTGAGATTAGAGGCATGGATTCAGGAAGTGATTCTGTCAACTTTTACCGCTGTAGGTGTTATAAGTAGTATCCAGGGATGACACCTAGTGTCGTCTTATGTAGATGATGTCTCTTACTTGATATCGATGTGGAGTCCCCTCATCCCCAGGTTGGAAAGCAGTCGCCAGCTATTTCCACAGGTATCGCTGAGTTCTTTCAAGAGATTTAAGTCTGTCAAGCAAGGGGGTGTGGAAGGGATGTTTAGGTCTTAGAGTTGGGGTTAGGTCCCTTACTGCAGGAGAGGCATCATAGAGAATTTCATAGGGGGTGAGTTTACACAAAGAAACAGAGGGGGTATTTCTTGCATGAAATAGTGCATAAGGCAGGAGCATAGTCTAATCTTTTATGTTGGTCTCTAAGCTTAATTTCGTTAAGGTCTCTTTAATGGTTCTATTTATTTTTTTTAACCTGTCCTGAGCTCTGGGGTCTATAAGCACAATGTAATTACCAACTGATCCCCAGGGTCCTGGCTAACCCCTGACTTACCTGGCCCATGAATGCCGTTCAATTATCAGATCCTATTACCTTAGGAAGGCCGTGTCTTGGAAAAATATCTTAATATTTTTCAGGATCTTCTTGACCACCATTTGTGCCGTGTTTTTTTTTTTTTTTTGGGTGGGGGGGAAGGCTTCAATCCATCCTGAAAATATATCTACAAAGACTAGGAGATATTCATGTCCATATCTTCCTGGCTTAATTTCAGTAAAGTCCACTTCCCAGAATTGTCCTGGTCTGGTTCCTCGTAGGTGCTTTCCTGCAAGAAGCTTGGAAGGGTAAGCTTTAACCAATTGACAGAACCGATAGGCTTTTGTTACCTGTTCAGTTATTTCCTTTCGCTGTGAGTGAGTTAGTCGAAAACTCTGTCCTTGATCCTTCAGGAATGGCTGCAGTTTCTTTGAACCAAGGTGAGTGAGTTGATGTACATTTTTAATGTAGTGTAGGGCTTTCTGAAATTTCAGGCTGGGCTCAGTGAAGTTGAGGAGTTCAGTGTCAGTGTCCTTAGATGTTATCAAAAGCTTGCTGGTGCTCAAGGGTTCATTGGAATTGGGCATTCTCATTTAACAGCGGGTATTAAGGAGCAGCTGAGAACACAAACCCAGGTATCAATAACCTGCAAAAGCCAGCAGTCCAAGGAAATCTCTGTTTTGTCTCCTGTTAGATGGGGGTGGTATCTGCCCAACAGTTTGTTTTCTGGGCTCAGTGAGCCATCATTTACCGCCCCTAATGGAATACCCCAGGAAGATTACTTCTTGCTGGCAAATTTGGGCCTTTTTGGCTGAAGCTCTATATCCGAGTTGAGCAAGCTCGGATAATAGTGCTTGGATCGCAGACTCACAGTTTTCCTTGGTGTTGGCTGCCAGTAGCAGGACATCCACATATAAAAGCAGGGTGACTTCAGGGTGCATAGTTCTGAAGTTGTTGAGATCTCTGTGGAGGGCTTCATCAAAGAGAGTGGGGGAGTTTTTGAACCCCTGTGGGAGTCTAGTTCAAGTTAGTTGACCAGACTTTCTGGTTTCTGGGTCTACCCACTCGAAAGCAAACAGCAACTGACTATCTTTATGCAGAGGCAAGCAAATGAAAGCATCTTTTAAGTACAGAACAGTATACCATTTTCACTCAGCAACAGCAAAGGGTTTATTGGGGGTCCAGCATGTTGGGGGTCAGAGCTCACTTGAATAGAGCAGAGAGCCCTGAGAACAGCTTTAACAGAGCTTTTATACTTTCCTTGGCGAGGGCAGGGAGGGAAATTTATTGATGGGTCAGGGTGAGTGGGCGGTTTGCGTCCAACCGGGTGAGGGAGTACATTCTGCAGTTTGTCAGTTGGGGAGAGCACATTCTGGGAACAAAATGAGCAAACAGTTCTCCAGATTTCAACAGTGTTTTGTTAAGCATACAGAAAAACAGGAAGTGACAAATACCTATTAACCTTTAACCAAAGCAAAATGGAAAGTGAGCATGGATTACTTAAAACAACCATGTCCAGGTTGCCTAATGCTCTCAAATGTCAATCCTATTGGTGACTACACATTTCTTTCTTTCTAAGATTATATATTCAACCTCAAACATGTTGAAAGTGTCTAATCCTATCACTCACATTATACTTTGCTGATTTCCTAAAGTCTCTATTGATATCTGCTTTCCTACATATTTTCCCCAGTTCATAATTGTGACTGACTCTTCATATGTGCTCAAATTTATGTTCACTCTCTACCTGAAACCCTATTGCTAATGAACGTTTTGTCCACATCCTATACTCACTCTTTTTTCTAAACCTACTGACTATCTTCCTAATCCTACCAACTATTTCTTTCTGACTGGATGTTCTCTTGGACATTCAATCTTCCAAGGTACAAGGTCCTATGCCTTTGCATATTGATTCATCTGAGACATCTGTGCAGAACAAAATTCAAAGCTAAGTATCCCACTAAAGGGCCCAATGTCCTTCTGGGCTTCAAATCATTCCTATATTTCTGGTTTCATACTTATATTTTACGAATATATTCTTGTGAATATCGCAGGTTCCCAATATCATTATTTATCCTGCAGAATGATTTCTAACCCAAATTGAATATATTATTAACCTTAACCATACACTCTTCCCTCGATCTAACTTTACAGAAGAGCAGGGACAGAGTTGGTCTTACAATACAGGAATGTAGGGGATCTTCCACCTGCTGAGAACATCAAAGGTCCATGCAGAAATGATCCCTGGGAAGATGTAGGCAGCTATGAAGGACCTGAGAGAGCAAAAGTCATCTTCCAATGCAAACAACCTGATCAGGATGAAGGTATGTGTCTGAATCAGCCTCTCTCCTCATGATATAAAAATATGGACCAAACCAACCCTGTGTGGAGAGCTTCTCCTTGGTGCCTGTGGTTGATATACCATTGTAACTTGTGACAGTGTCACAGGAAGTAGGGGCAGCCTCCATCTCAAGGGACCCTTGGAAGCAATTGTTAGGACAAAGTGGTTGCCAAGGCAGTGACCTCATTCCCTTCCTGAAGGAATTGACCTACCTCACTTCTTTGGTGATGGAACTCGCTGAACTTGGGATCCAGGAAGCCAGGCACACAGAGCCAGTCCCAGTCCCATTCCCAGTGGTCTCACTTGTTTGGATTTACCTAGGACAGAGTCTGTCTTTCTTGGTACCTAGTGATTTGAGGATGGCCAAATGCAAGTAGAGCTCTGAAGAGGGCCCTTTCCTGAGAAAGCAGGTAGTGGTCAGCACAGGCTCCTGACAACTTCACAGACTTGGACAAGGAGACCAGATCTGAGACAGGACAGGCCAATTTAGGGGAACACAGTATGGCCCATGAGTCAGAGGACACTCTGGATAGTCACAGACCTACTTGGGGAGGAGGTTCCTTTTTGAGTGTGGGAGTGGGTTTGTGGTTTTGTCTCATGTTCTGAGAATAGGTAGGAAAGGCGGTTTGTTCAGTTTGGAGTGGACTCTTTCTAGAAAGTCCTTTGACAAGGTGAGTGTTTCTGTGTCTGTGTATCCCACTGTGTCCATGGTTGTACACATTAGAAATTAGAATCTATCAGTGAATGTGTCCTGTCTAGTAGAAAGATTCCCAGCATTAACCCTGCCCATTTTAGGAATGGACTGCAGCTTGCCTTATCCATGGGAAACACCTACTCTTTTCCTAAGTTTCTGTTTTCTTTCTGAATTCTGGCCACTTTCCAGAATAGGCTCATAGTTTTGTGTCCAAGATATGTACCACCTTCGAGCTCTGTGACATGGCCATGTACTGGATAGCTGAAGGGAATGGCGAGCATCTCAGAAAACTCAGATATCAGTGTGACCAGGAAAGTCTCAGTGGAGAAACCCTGCTTTGGGCCTTTTGCAAACCTATTGTTTTGTTGCCCTGAATGTTAGGAAGTTCTTTGCCTCAGGCCACTCCTTTGTGAAGCCTGAAGAAAACAGTTTTCAAATGGAAATGAATGGGCATCACCTGTGGCTCTTTGCTTTATTGCTTTGAAAATGGTTGTGGCTGAATCAGCCTCTTGGCTCTGTGTGAGGCTGTGGCTTAGATTATCAGCACCTGATGGATCTAAAGAAAGATCTAATGTGTGCATCCAAAACCAAAATGACAAAAATATCAGTCATTGTGGATGAAGTCTCTCACCTTCCTCTGTTAGGTTCCTGACCTCCATCAAGTGATAGTAGGGATCCTTTGAGTCAAATGAGTTCTTCCAAGCCCTGCAGAGGTGCTTGGGTTTCCTCATGACTCCAAATCACATAAGGAAACAATACCTGACATTCAGTAGGCTTCAAACTGGAGTAGCAGAGCAGCATTAACATCAGACCTATGTGATCAATCCTGGTTCACAGGAAGGGTGTCCAGGCCACCCTGAGGTTAGGCTAATGAGGGGCAAGGGAGATTATTTTGGACACTCTCTTGGGCTGTGCCATTCATGGAAACATCCAGCGAGAGGGAATGATGAGTGTCTATATGGAAGAAGATGAGGGCCTTGGGGGAGTGTTTTGGTTTTAATTGTGGTCATTTGTGTGGCGGTTGGAAGAGATGACTGGGTCCACCTGGGCTTGAACTCTGGTGTGATTCCGCTCAGAGACTGAGTTCTGTAACTGACCTAAGAAAAGTAATTGCTTTGGAAATGGGTGTGTCTTAATCAGCCTCTAGGCTCTGAGTGATGCTGTGGCTTAGAATATCACCACCATATGGATCTAAATAAAGATCCCATGCATGCACCCATAACCAAAATGGCCAAAAGAGCAGTCATTGTGGATGAAGTCTCACACCTTTATTTGTAAGGTTCTGAAAGTATAAAAGAAATTAAAATTCAAACTAAAGAACCAGGTTTTGTAAAGTTTACAAGCTGCACTCAGAACCTGAAAATCTGTGGCAGTTAAGACATTTCCCAGACCTGCCCATTAGATGTGTGTTGAAATCTTCCCTGACCACCTAGTTACTTAACAACCCATTACCAGAAACCGTGCAGCTCAGCACATATACATCTCAGGTCTTCAACCAATCATTTTAAACGTATACCCCTTCTCATGGCTGACCAATAACCCCTGCCTGATGTGTTCCCACCAATGAAGGTGCTAATCATGTTTTAGAGTTGTTATTTGATTTTCCCGTAGTATATGATGATTTGCTAAAGGGGGCTATGATGTATGTAAAGTCCCTGCCCTCTCTAAAGAATGTGTATAAACTCTGCTCAAGTTGTTCTCGGGGCTCTTTGTTCTTTGCATCTCTGAAGTGAGCTCTGAACCCCAGCATGCTGGACCCCCAATAAACCCTTTGCTGTTGCATGAGACAGTCTCTTGGTGGTCTTTTCCTCCGACATTCGCCCCATCTTTTCATCTGGAGGCCCCACGTGAGACATCTGGCAGCGGCGGACGAAAGACCCCACCTTACTTACCCCAACTCTCGGGGTAAGTAAGGTGCCTCTTTCTGGTTTCAGGTTTCAGGTCAGGGCTTGGCTAAGGGGCTGTCAGTGAAGAGCGTAAGCTCTCTCTGAAGGTGGCTGACAGATGTTTAACAGAGCCACAGGCCACGTCCCTGGGGGACGCTCCAGAGGACTCGGGAATTCGAGGAATAGTAGGTTCCTCAACTCAGTTATATTTTGCTTCAGGATTCGGTTTGACAGCCCATCTGGTTTTGCCGGCTACTCAGTTTTGTTCATTGTCAGAAACTCATGTTGAGTTTACTGTCTGTCTTTATTGTCTAACACATCAGGTTTTGCCAGTTACTCAGTTCTAATCTTTATCTTGGACTCATGTTAAACGTTTACTGTTTGTCTTTGTCTGTGTCTTGTTTGTGTATTCACTGTCCCTGATTGAATAATTCCCATTATGGGACAAAGTACTTGCACACCTCTGTACCTTACCCTTGATCATTGGACTGATGTCCGCTCAAGGGCCCAGAATCTTTTTTTTTCAGTAAAACGCTGTACCTGGCAGACTCTCTGTGCTTCAGAATGGCCCATTGCCGCAGTCCGGCTGCAGCAAAATATCCGGGGGGTGACGAATGACTTGTGTACTTTGATACAGCAGGAATAGGAGCCGTTTATTGTAGGATCTGAGCGATATTTATACATTTTACACAGCTTATCTAATTAGCATTAAATAGATACAGCAGTCAACCAATAAGGAATCTCCAAACTTAATGGCTCGCTTTTGTTACTTCACAAACCACTCCCTCTTGCATTTTTCCAGGCACCATGCAGACTTGTTTACAGACTGTAACATTTCTCTGGCAAAATAACAGGTGCCATCCTGACTTGTTTACAGACCTTAACATTTCCCCCTTTTGTTTAATTTAAATAACGACCATAGTGTTTTTTACAGAAACACCATAAATAACCTGCTAGAAACAGAAAGGGAGGATACAAAATGTTACAATTCCAAGCCAATTGATGGCTCCATGCAAGAAGCCCTTGGAAAAATTATACCAGCAATGACACCATTAGCAAAGATATTGAGTTACAATTTGTTGTAGATTACAGTTTGTTATCTCAGTCGAGATAAAGCAGTGTCTCAATAGATTAACTCACAGTCCAGGTAAATCACAGTCCAGGTAAGTTCTGCAGGCAGCTAGCTTAAGTTGTAGCAGCAGAAACAGCAATACTCTGAAGTATCCTCGGGTTCTCAGCCGAAGTTTCCTCTGGTTCTCAGCAACAATGTAAATTCTTTCACCTTTGTTTTCACCAGCACTGGAACGAAGGCAGGAACTCCAGATGGCTAAAGAAAATTCTGTAGCATTTCACTAAGAAACCAACCTTTGGAACAATTTAGTACATTATCTCAAGGTTTTTTTTACATTTGAAATAAGCCTTAATAGTACTCATTACTCATCAGTCTTCTGGTGTGGGAGACCCATTGTAGTTACTGGCCTTGGAAATGATCAAACTTCAGGGATACCAGTAGCGTCTTCTGCCAGCTGTAGCATCCTGGGCAGCCCCAGATGGCCCTGGGGAGAGTCCCAGTCTCAAACTTCTTCCAGGCACATGGAGCAAGAGCCTGCGAGACTGTGCCTCCAGGTCAGGTCTACATTTGGGCTCCTAGTGGCCATCCGCTCCCCCGGGCAGGGGGGGGGGAAGAGCCAGCAACTGCCACTTGGAAAATTCTTGCTGCGCCATGATCGGCTTGGGCAGGTGGCAGCCACCTTGTCGTTTCACGCACCCTCCGGTAACAAAAAGAATTCAGTAATAGCCTTTTGCTGCAACTTTCGTCCTGATAATCTTTGTTCTTCTGAACTTTCTTTTTCTTTCTGACTAGAGTTTCTGGGCTTTTATCAACACATGCCCTAATTATTCTTGGTTCCACTGGGGTGCCTTTCTCCCTTATCAATTTACTTCTCACCCCTTCCATAATTTTCGTCACAAAGACAATACAACATTTCAAGACAAAACAAGACACAAACATACTGCATCAATCTTCTCCATTTTCTCAAAATGTCCATTTTTCCTCTCGCCCTATCTGCCTAGGGACGAGCAGATTGCTCCCGTCCTATCTATGGACGGGCAGCTTTTTTTTGTCACTTTCCCCCGAGTGTCCCGGGGCTCCCCGTAACGGGCCACCATCTGCCGCAGTCCGGCTGCAGCAGAATAACCGGGAGGGTGATGAATAACTTGTGTACGTTGATGCAGCAGGAATGAGAGCCGTTTATTGTAGGATCTGAGCGATATTTATACATTTTACACAGCTAATCAAATTAGCATAAAATAGATACAGGAGTCAACCAATAAAGAATCTCCAAACTTAATGGCTCGCTTTTGTTACTTCACAAACCACTCCCTCTGGCATTTTGCCAGGCACCATGAAGACTTGTTTACAGACTCTAACATTTCTCTGGCAAAATAACAGGTGCCATCCTGACTTGTTTACACTCCTTAACAGCCGATCCTCGGAGTTGGATGTCCCCCAGAATGATCCTTCCACTTCCCTCTAACCCAAAAAGTCAGATATATTGTCTTTCAGCCGGGGCCACGTGTCCACCCAGATCAACAGCCATATAACCCTTCCCCCACGATCCTATAATTCAAAACTTCCACTCCTCCCCCTCTTCCCTTCATTCTCCCTGAGTCACAAGACTGGACACTCCTCCCCCTCCTTATCCTCTACCCTTGCTCCACAACCCCCAACATGATCTTGATGATCTTCCCGATGCTGACTCAGCCTCTCCACCACTAGAGGCATTTAGTCCGGACCCAAGCCCTCCAGGGGACTTCCCTGCAGTAGCAGCTGCCCCTACGACCCTGGAGGAAGCTGGGCCAACTAAAGAAAACCGCCAGCAATGGATAATAGAAAACTCGGAAGCCCCTGTGATTCTCCCTCTCCATCCTTACGGGCCAATGAAACGACACAACTGGGACCCCAACACCTTTGAAGGTAGGTAGCATCTTTCCACTTATCGCCAGGCTCTAATAGCAGGTCTCCGAGCGGCCGCCAGAGGGCTGACTAATTTGGCCAAGGTAAGAGCGATTATCCAAGGGCCTAATGAGTCTCCCTCTATGTTTCTTGAGAGAATTATGGAAGCATTAAGAAATATACTCCTTTTGACCCTCAGGCAGAGGACCAAAGAGCATCTGTTGGAATGGCCTTTATCGAGCAGGCTGCCCCAGATACTAGGAGAGATTTACAAGGTCTAGATGGATTACAACATATGACTTTAAGAGATTTATTCAGAGAGGTTGAGAAAGTATATTATAAGAGAGAAACTGAGGAGGAGAGGAAACAGAGGAGAGAGAAGGAAAGAGAACAAAAGGAGGATGAAATGAGCAAAAGGCAGACTAAAGCATTGGCTAAGGTTTTGTTCACAGCAGCAAATACGCCAGAAGTTAAAAAGCAGGAAGACAGGAAGGGATACCTGGTCCCATGCCAAAGGCTGCCCCTGGCCTCAGATCAATGTGCCTACTTTAAAGAAAAAGGACACTGGGCCATAGAGTGCCCCAAAAAGAAGCAGCCACCCCAGCCCGCCATGCTGACTCTAGAAGAGGACTAGGAATGTCGGGGCTCAGATCTCCTCCCCGAGCTCAGGGTAACATTTGAAGTGGAGGAGACTCTAGTGAACTTTGAAGTGGATACAGGAGCAGTATACTCAGCCCTTAAGACCCCACTTGGCCCCCTATCAAATAAAGGGTCTATTGTTCAAGGGGCTAATGGCAGTAGATATCGGGCTTGGACAACTAAGAGTATTATGGATGTAGGAAAGGGAAAAGTCTACCACTCTTTCCTAGTAGTCCTAGAATGCCCAGCCCCATTGATGGGCAGGGAACTGCTTACCAAACTCCGGGATAGAATAACCTTTAACTCTGATGGTCCCCAAGTGAAGTTTCTAAAGCCTTCAGTAAAAACTCCCATAGTCACGGCTTTGACTATGTCCACAGAAGATGAACAACAACTCTTCTCGCTCCCTAGGACTGATCAAACAGGCAAACTAGCACAGAATTGTATAAAAGATTATCCTAATACCTGGGCAGAAACTGCTGGATTAGGTCTTGCCATAAAACAACCTCCAATAGTAGTAGAATTAAAAGCCTCTGTCTCTCTAATCAGTGTTAAACAATATCCTCTAAGCAAAGAAGCTAAGGATGGGATAAGGCGCCATATTCAGAAATACCTGGCTCTTGGTATCCTAAGGCCCTGTAAATCAGCCAGGAATACCCCCCTGTTACCAGTAGGAAAGCCAGGAACTGGGGACTACCGTCCTGTTCAAGACCTAAGAGAATTAACAACAGAGTGCAGGACATTCACCCCACAGTACCCACTCCATATAATTTGCTTAGCACTCTGAATCTGGAGCGGGAATGGTACACTGTGGTGGACTTAAAAGATGCTTACTTCTGCTTTCCACCTACATAAGGACAGTCAGTTCCTGTTTGCTTTCAAGTAGATAGACCCAGAAACTGGAACATCTGGCCAAGTAACCTGGACTAGACTCCCACAGGGGTTCAAGTACTCCCCCACTCTCTTTGATGAAGCCCTCCACAGGGACTTCAATGACTTCAGAACTGTACACCCCGAAGTCACCCTACTCCAATATGTGGATGATCTCCTACTGTCAGCCGACACCAAGGAGAACTATGAGTCTGGGGCCCAAGCACTATTATCTGAGCTTGCTCGGCTTGGATATAGGGCTTCTGCCATAAGGTCCAAATTTGTCAGCAAGAAGTAATCTTCCTTGGTTATTCTCTTAGGGGTGGCAAACAATGGCTCACTGAGCGCAGAAAACAAACTGTTGTGCAGATACCGCCCCCATATAATAAGAGACAACTCAGAGAGTTTCTTGGGACTGCCGACTCTTGCAGGTTATGGATTCCTGGGTTTGCATCTCTGGCTGCCCCTTTATACCCGCTGATAAAGGGGGATGCCTACTTCCAATGGAACCCTGAGCACAATAAGCTTTTTATAATGTCAAAAAAAGGTGCTGCTATCTGCTCCGGCCTTAGCACTCCCAGATGTAGAAAAACCCTTCACTCTCTACATCGAGGAAAAGAAAGGAATAGCACTGGGAGTGATCACTCAGACTTTGGGACCTTTGAAAAGGCCCGTAGCATTCTTATCAAAAAAATTGGATCCAGTGGCTAGCGGGTGGCTCCATTGCTTAAGAGCTATAACAGCGGCAGCCCTTCTAATAAAAGATGCTCGTATATGAACTTGGGACAGAAGCTAACCATTATAGCCCCCCATGCCCTGGAGAGCATCATCTGTCAGCCTCCAGAAAGGTGGCTATCAAACTTCAGAATAAACCACTACCAGAGCCTCTTGCTTGACAAAGGCAGAATAATGTTGGGACCCCCTGCTCCACTCAACCCGGCTACACTGCTGCCAGAAGTATCATCAGGACCCGTCGCTCATGAGTGTCAACACATACTGGCAGAGGAAAACAGTATACGACGAGACTTAAAGGATCAGCCACTGCCTCGCCCTGAAGTCGTATGGTTTACGGAGGGCACCGGCTTCCTCCAAGACAGTAAGCAGCAGGCTGGAGCAGCAGTAGTTAGCGAAACTAATGTCATCTTGTTCTCTGGTCTCCCAGAAGGGACATCAGCCCAAAAAGCAGAACTGATTGCCCTTACGAAACCATTGGAACTAGCAACAGGCAAAAGGGCCACCATATACACATTTGTCACTGCAAATGTGCAGGGGGCTACTTACCAGCAAAGGTGGCTATTAACCTCCACTGGGAAAGAAATAAAGAACAAAGATGAGATCCTCCAACTTCTCTCAGCAGTGCAGGGCCCTAAGGACCTAGCTATAGTGCACTGTCCAGGGCACCAGAAGGAAAACGACCCCGTGGCGGTTGGAAACAGAAGAGCAGATTAGGAAGCTTAATTGGCAGCCCTAAATGGAGTGACTCTTTTAACTTTTTCCACAACGGGGAGAACAAAAAGTGGTCAAAAAGATCCTAGAAGACATTTTCCAAGGTTCGGCCTGCCTAAGGTACTAGGGTCTGATAACGGACCAACATTCGAAGCCCAGGTAAGTCAGGGATTCACCAGGACCCTGGGGATTAACTGGAAGTTACATTGTGCTTATAGACCCCAGAGCTCAGGACAGGTTCAAAGGATGAATAGAACCATGAAAGAGAACTTAACAAAATTAAGCTTGGAAACCGGCATAAAAAATTGGATTATGCTCCTACCTTATGCACTGTTTCATGCAAGAAATAACCTCTCTGCCTCTTTGTGTAACTTAACCCCTTATGAAATACTCTATGGTGCCCCTCCTCCAGTAAGGGACCTAATCCCAACTCTGAGACTTAATGATTCCTTTCACACCCCCTTGCTTGACAGACTTAAAGCCCTTGAACAAACCCAACACCCAGCAATACCTGTAGAAACAGTTGGCCACTGCTTATCAGCCTGGAGATGAGGGAACCCCACATCAATATCAATTTGGAGACTTTGTCTACGTGAGACGGCATCAGGTGTCATCCCTGGAACCCCGCTGGAAAGGACCATACCAGGTGCTGCTTATAACACCTACAGTGGTGAAAGTGGATGGGATCACTTCCTGGATCAATGTCTCCCATCTCAAGCCTGCGCCCTGTCCAGACTCCGGCTGGAAATTGGAACAGACTGGTAACCCTCTCAAGTTGCGTGTCCGTCTTGTGGGTAGGGCTATGGATTCTTCCCCTGACCACCAGCAGTCCTAATCCCCATCAGCCTGTTCAGCAACAATGGCAAGTTATAAATCCTACTGGGCAAGTAGTGTGGTCTATTTCACATAGAGCCCCCTTATGGACTTGGTGGCCATCTCTCCACCCGGACATTTGTCAGCTTGCCATAGGCCTCTCTGACTGGGATCTCCCTGACATAGAGGACCCCACACAGATCCCACTCAAACCCAAACCAGGGCAACATAGACCACCTTACCCCATGAATTATGGATGTCATCTCCCCCAGCCCAGGTGTAAACTAGCCAGTCTTGATTTTTACGTGTGCCCAGCTGATTTCCAAAGTCGCAAACAGGCCCAACCCTGTGGAGGACCCAGTGCCTAGATCTACCAGAACCCCTCTATCATCTCATACTTCCCAGTTTCCGTTTTTGCCTACTTCTCCAGTCCAGAGTACAGGTGACTCCTCCCCCTGGGAACTAAATAAAGGAACCTTTATGGTACTGAACTCCACATAGTCAGAACTCCTTGCATTTCATCCCAGGTATTGGACAGCTCTCTAAAATATTGTGTATTGGTGCAGAAACTCCCCAGGGTGCTCTATCATGATGCAGAAACATTTGAAGGTCTACTAGGGGGACAAGAAAACCCGATTTCGCTGGGAGCCTGTGTCCCTTACTCTAGCCATCCTATTGGGGATAGGAGCTGCTGCAGGAGTGGGTACAGGAACAGCTGATATGATCCGTGGGTCACAACAAATGGCCCAATTAGAAACAGCAATATCTCAAGACTTGAAGACGTTAGAGACCTGCATCACAGTTTTTCAGAAATCCTTAACCTCTCTCTCTAAAGTGGTTTTACAAAACAGGTGAGGATTAGACCTCCTCTTCATGAGGGCGGGGAGCTTCTGGGCTGCACTGAGAGAAGAATGTTGTTTTTATCCTGACCATACTGGAGTTGTAAAAGAATCCTTGAGTAAATTGAGAAAATGCCTTGAAGAGCACCAGAGAGAAAGGGATATTCAACAAGGGTGGTTTGAGTCATGGTTAACCCAGTCCCCCTGGTTAACTACACTCCTATCAGCCTTGGCAGGACCCCTGATCATCCTTATGGTGTTGCTAGCTGTGGGAACTTGTTTGCTTAATAGCATATTTACCTTTCTCCAGGCTCAGATTGGGCATGTAAAACTCATTGTAATCAGACAGAAATACGCTCCACTGGCAGAAATAGAATGTGAGACCCCGCAATAATTATGATTCATTATTTTTAAGATTAAAAGTTTTCAGAAAACGCAGTGGGAAATTAAATAATAAAAGAAATTGAAATTGAAACGTAAAGAACCAGGTTTTATAAAGTTTACAAGCTGCACTCAGAACCTGAAATTCCTGTGGCAGTTAAGACATTTCCCGGAACTGCCCATTAGATGTGTGTTGAAATCTTCCCTGACCACCTAGTTACTTAACAACCCCTTCCCAGAAACCGTGAAGCTCAGCACATATACATCTCAGGGCTTCAACCAATCAGTTTAAATGTATACCCATTCTCAGGGCTGACCAATCACCCCTGCCCGACGTGTGTCCGCCAATGAATGTGCTAATCATGTTTTAGAGTTGTTATTTGATTTTTCCGTGGTATATGATGATTTGCAAAAGGAGGCTAGAATGTATGTAAAGTCCCTGCCCTCTCTAAAGAATGTATATAAACCCTGCTCAAGTTGTTCTCGGGGCTCTTTGCTCTTTGCTCCTCTGAAGTGAGCTCTGAGCCCCAGCATGCTGGACCCCCAAAAAACCCTTGGCTGTGGCATGAGACAGTCTCTTGGTGGTCTTTTCCTCCAACATTCAACCGACCTTTTCACCTATCAAGGACCTGAGAGAGCAAAAGTCAACTCCATGTCAACTTACATATCAAACAACCTGGTCAGAATGAAGGGATGTGTCTGAATCAGCCTCTCTGTTCTTAATGTAGATTAAATGGACCAAACCAGGCCTGTGTGGACAGCTGTTCCCAGGTGCCTATGGTTGATATACCATTCTAACTTGTGAAAGTGTCACATGAAGTAGGGGCAGCCTCCATCTCATGGGACCCTTGGAAGCAATTGTTAGAACAAAGTGATTGCCAAGGCAGTGACCTCGTTCAGTTCCTGAAGGAAGTGACCTACCACACTTTCTTGTTGATGGAACTCTCTGAACTTGGGATCCGGGAAGCCAGGCACACAGAGCAAGGCCCAGTCCCAGTCCCTGTGGTCTCAATTGTTTGGATTTACCAAGGACAGAGTCAGTCTTTATTGGTACCTACTTATGTGATGAACGCCAAATGCCAGGAGAGCTTTGAAGAGGGGCCTTTTCTGGGAAAGCAGGTACTGGCTAAACCATGACTCCTGACAACTTCAAAGAGTTGGCCAAAAAGACCAGATCTGAGACAGGACACGCAATTTGGGGGGAACATAGTAAGGCCTACCAGTCAGAGGACACTCAAGATAGTCACAGACATACTTGGGGGAAGGAGGTGCCATTGTGGGTGTCTGTGTTAGTGTGTGGTTTTGTCTCAGGTTCTGAGAATAGGTAGGAAAGGCGGTTTATTTGTTTAGACTGGAATGTTTCGAGAAAGTCATTTGATAACACGAATGTTTCTATGTCTTTGTATCCCACTGTATCCGTGGTTGTAGACATTTGAAAAGCGAATGCATCAATGGTTGTGTCCTGTGTAGTAGAAAGCTACCCAGCATTCATCCCACCCAATTTAAGAATGGAGAGCGGCTTGCCTTATGGATGGGCAACACCTACTACCTTCCTAAGCTCCTCTTTTCTTCCTGAATACTGGCCACTCTCCAGGATAGCCTCATGGTTTTGTTTCCAAATATGTACCACCTCCAAACTCTGTGACATGACCATGTACTGGATAGCTGAAGGGAATGGCGAGCATCTCAGAAAACTCAGATATCAGTGTGACCAGTAAAGTCTCAGTGGAGAAACACTGCTTTGGGCCTTTTGCTTACCTATTGTTCTATTGTCCTGAATGTCAGGAAGGTCTTTGCCTCAGGCCACCCCTTTGTGAAGCCTGAAGAAAACAGTTTTTAAATGGAAATGAATGAGCATCACCTGTGGCTCTTTGCTTAATTGCTTTGGAAAGGGATGTGGCTGAATCAGCCTCTTGGCCCTGTGTGAGAGAGTGGCTCAGATTCTCAGCACCTGATGGATCTAAAGAAAGTTTCCAAGTGTGCATCCAAACCAAAATGGCCAAAAGAGCAGTTATTGTGGATGAAGGTTCTCGCCTTCCTCTGTTAGCTTCCTGACCTCCATCAAGTGAGAATATGGATCCTTTGGGTCAAATCAGTTCTTCAAACCCTGCAGAGGCTAGCCGATATGTGCTTAGGTTTTCTCATGACACCAATTCACATAAAGAATCTATACCAGACAGTCAGTAAGCCTCATTCAGGAGAAGCAGAGCAGTTATATAGCCGGCATATTTGATCACTCTTGGTTCACAGGAAGGGTGTCCAGGCCACCCTCACTTTAGGCAAACAAGGGGCAATGGTGCTTATTTTGGACAATGTCTAAGGCTGCACCCCTCATTGAAAACTTTAGTCAGAGGTTATTATGAGTGTCTATATGGAAGAAGATGAGGGTCATGTGGGACTGTTTTGGTTTTAATTGCGGTCAGATGCTGCAGTCTCTGGCTGGGCACAAATCACGAGTCTCCACACAGCTTGTAGATTCAAACAGCAATTCTTTATTCCCGAACTCACACAGGCCGTCTACAGACACGTTCTGGGGAAATCCACGTTCTCTGCCCAAATCCACTCTCTGCCCAAATCCACTCTCTGCCCAAATCCACTACTCCTGGGCTTCTGTCTCCCAAATATACTGTCTGACCCTAAGAACTCAAGAGGAACTCAGCAGCAGGATACACCCTATTCTAAAGGGGAACACCCTAATCTCCTATTATGCTAAACCACCCTATTTTAAAGGGGGAACACCCTAATCTCCTATTATGCTAAACCAGGAACACCCTAAACATGGATCCGCCCTGGTCCTTGAGCAAGGTCTCCTTACATGCAATGTCCTGCAAAATGTCCTATTTCCATGAGTTCTTCCACTAAGGAAACATGGGGGTACACTGGCAAGGAAATTGTCATACCTACTTGGCTGATGGCTCCCAGCATCTTCCCCCTTCTGATTGATTAAACAACAAGTAATGTGGCTTAAGGACCGTGCCTGGTAGGTTGTCCAGTTCAACATATGGTTCTTTCCCATCATTGGAAAACTGACCTTTAGGCGTCAGCCTCCTGTCTTAGGTTGATACCACTGCAACTGGATCATACCCGTCACTGACTACTGGTCCAGCATACAGCCATACTTGTGGATAGGTCTATGCACCAGTGGGGGGGTGAGGTTCTTTGCCTCACCTCTGTTGGCCCCCAAATTTGGCCTTGGTGCCAGTGGGGGAGTGAGGTTAATGTGGCTTAAGGACCGTGCCTGGTAGGTTGTCCAATTCAACATATGGTTCTTAACCGTCATCGGAAAACTGACCTTTAGGCAACTGACCTTTAGTCGTCAGCCTCCTGTCTTAGGTTGATACCACTGCAATTGGATCATACCCGTCACTGACTACCGGTCCAGCATATAGCCATTGGCCCCCAAATTAAGACCATCACTAGCAGAAGGGAGGAGGATACAGAAATGCCACGACACCAAGCCAATTGACAGTTCCTTTGGAAAAGTTGCATCATTGGTTACACCATCAGCAAAAATCACTGGTGACACCATCAGCAAAGATATGCCAGCATTACCACAATTCGCTGTACCAAACGATAGTTACATAGTCTAGGCAAGTTCTGTAAGCAGTTCAAAGTGGAGGAATCCTTCTTCTACTGTTTTCTCTTTGTTTTCCACTATACAAAGTCTAATTTGGGACAGAAAAGATCCATTCTTTATAGGACATATTAGAGCACATACAAGATTGCCTGGAGCCCTTAGTTTGGGCAATGATTTAGCAGATAAAACTAAACACGACATACATATTTTCTCTACACTAGAAGAAGACAATTTCCTTGTCAGCGTACCCCCAATTTTCTTTAGTGGAAGGACACATGGAAATAGGACATTTTGCAGGACATTGCATATAAGGTGACCTTGCTGAGGGACCAGGGCGGATCCATGTTTAGGGTGTTCCTGGTTTAGTATAATAGGAGATTTGGGTGTTCCCCCTTTAGAATAGGGCGGTTTATCATAATAGGAGATTAGGGTGTTCCCCTTTAGAATAGGGCATATCCTGCTGCTGAGTTCCTCTTGAGTACTTAGGGTCAGACAGTATATTTGGGAGACAGAAGCCCAGGAGTAATGGATTTGGGCAGAGAGTGGATTTGGGCAGAGAACGTCGTCGATTTCCCCAGAATGTGTTTGTAGATGGCCGGTGTGAGTTCGGGAATAAAGAATTGCTGTTTGAATCTACAAGCTGTGTGGAGACTCGTGATTTGTGCCCAGCCAGAGACTGCGGCATCTGATGGCTCGTATGCGGAACGCCTGAAGCTTGGGGGTAAGTGAAATTACTCGCCCCTGAGGGAAGGCGAGAGAATGTCCATGGCTTTTTAAAGACGAGTTATTAAGTATATCAATGGGACCATCATGGTATCCTGTAGAAGGATTTTTCTTCAAGAAATAGATGGCTAATTCTGTTTACTACATTTGTCTAAGATCTTGGTTTCTACAAAGTTCTAATTAATTTACAAAGCTAAAGTGTTAAAATATCAACCACTAAATATAAAATCAAGTACTCTTTACTTATTAAGTTCCATAAGGTAATATATTTAAAAATTATGTGTGTTTTCATAAATTGGTAAATTGAAAAAAGGTTTAATATTGCTTTGGTCTGTGTCTTTGCCAAAACAAGGTTACTAAGTGTTAAGATTCTATCAGGTGTAATTTATATACAAAGAGTATAATAAGTTTCAGTTGGGTTTCAATTATAGTATTATGGTACCATAAAAAAAAAAACATGAAAGTATTTCATCCTATTAAAGTGGAGTAATTTGTCTAAATCAGAAATTTTATAAGAGTTGTTTCAAAATTTGAATTTATAAAAAGGGTTAATGGTTAAAAAAGAGATAGAAAAAGATTCAAGATGTGGAAATATATTTTAATATAAGAGGTTAATGGAAAAAGAAGTGTTTCTAGATGAGATAATCTCTGTGTGGTAATGTAAAAAGTTGTAAAATGCCATTTAAATAGATTTTGAGGAAACTAGACTTACTTTAAAATCTTGAGAAAGGAAGAAGGAAGAAAAAAGGTATTTGTACATGGCAGATTAAGACAAAGCTTCTTAATGGAGTAAAAAAGGCCTTTGGTTGAAGGGCAGCCAAGTAAACTAACATTGAGCAATTTAAACAGAATCTAAGCCTCATTTAAAATAGTGAAGCTGTAGGTGGTGAAAAAGTTCATTTAAAAGTACAGTATAGATGATAATTAAAAGGCTTTAAAAGGTTAATTTGAAGGTGGTTAAGATGCCTTCATGACGGAGGAAAAATTGCATCATTGGTGACACCATCAGCAAAAATCACTGGTGACACCATCAGCAAAGATATGCCAGCATTACCACAATTCGCTGTACCAAATGATAGTTACATAGTCTAGGCAAGTTCTGTAAGCAGTTCAAAGTGGAGGAATCTATCAATCTGTCCGTCTCCTCCCAAAGTCCGTTTCCTCCTAAAGTAAGTTGACTCCTTGATTGAGCATACTTGTTGAGTTATATTCATTGGGATGAAGATAGGAATTCTGGCAATGATGCTAAACAGACATTATCCTGAAAAGAATTATTAAATATAATGAAAAGGAAAGGTGAAAGTAAACAAACAGATCTGTTAACCTCCTTAAAAAACAATCTTTAACAGCTGTTTACCTGATTTAAATTAGTAAACAAGCAGATCTGTTAACCACCTTTAAAAACAATCCTTAACAGCTGTTTACCTAATTTAAATTAATCCATTTAAATCACGTGAATAACAAAAATAATTCGGATCCATATTCTAATGAGCGCTCCTCATATATGAAATATGGACATACGCACACACAGACATACAACACAAAACACAAATGTGCAAACAAATGTACAACACATAAGATAATAATAAAGGCCTTGTAGCTTTACCTAGGTGAAATCTCCATTGCAATGTTTAAAAACTCCACAGTCAAAAAATGAAACTGATCAGAAAAACATTAACCTAGGTTTGTATGAGCTCAAAACATAAAAATAGAGCCTTATGATGTGGAAAAATGCAATAATAAAATAGGTATTGAAAAAAGAATCCTGGTTAATCACTGTTGCAGATGTAAGAATGGCCAAGCTGGAGTTCTGGATATCAGCTGTTATGGATTTGAGTCAAATCATCTTCTTTTCGATCTGTAGAAATCATTTTAGTCAGTCTTTCAGAAATCCAAATAGGTTGCTGTTCTCCCTGTGGAAACACACAGACAGAGCCCCTACTCCAGACAATCACTGGGTCAGAACCTTTCCATTGTCCTGTTAGAATATCTTTCCAAAGAACTTTAGGCTTATGCACATTTTTTGGATACATATGTCTTTTGCAGCACTAAGTCCTGATGAATCCAAATTTAAAAAGTTTAGAGTAAAAAGCGTTATTTTAAGTTTATCTTTGGGGGATATATACCCCTTTCCAATTCCCTCTTTTTGCTTTAATAAGTATGTTTTAATAGTTTGATGATCTCTTTGAACTATGCCTTTTCCCTGTGGATTGTATGGAATTCCTGTTATATGAGTAATACCAAATGATGAGCAAAATTGTTTAAAAGAGGTAGAGGTATAGCCAGACTGTTATCAGTTTTTAACTGTTTAGGAACGCCCACAGTGGCAAAATTTTGTAAGCAATGAGCTATAACATCTTTAGATTTTTCTCCGGCATGAAGGGAGTCCATCAAAAATCCGGAAGAACTATCAACTGTAACATGTAAATATTTTAATTTTCCAAATTCTGGCAAGTGTGTGACGTCCATCTGCCAAATATGGTTAGGTATCAGTCCTCTAGGATTGACTCCAAGATTAACTTGTGGTAAAAAGGTCACACAATTTTGACATTGTTTTATTATATGTCTGGATTGTTCCTTAGTTATTTTAAAACGCTTTTGTAAAGTATTAGCATTAACATGGAATTTTTTATGAAAATTCGTAGCTTCTTCTAGTGTAGAGAAAATATGTATGTCATGTGTAGTTTTATCTGCTAAATCATTGCCCAAACTAAGGGCTCCAGGAAATCCTGTATGTGCTCTAATATGTCCTATAAAGAATGGATCTTTTCTGTCCCAGATTAGACTTTGTATAGTGGAAAACAAAGAGAAAACAGTAGAAGAAGGGGAAATCCTACCAGCATCTTCAAGAGATACTATAGCATTAACTACATACTGAATATCAGAAAATAAATTAAATACAGAATCTTTAAACATTAAAAAGGCTTGTAAAACTGCATTAAGCTCTACCTTTTGAGCTGATTGTTTTGGTACTAAAAATGTAAAAGTTTGATCAGGGGTAACTACTTCTGCTGTACCATTATTTGGCCCATCAGTGAATATATTTGGAGCATTCATAATAGGGGTTTTTCTTGTCATTTTTGGAAAAACTACAGGATGCTTAGACCAAAAAGACAACAAAGGATTAGATGGTAAGTGATTATCAAATGAAACATTAGATTTACACATGATTATTGCCCAAGTATTTAACTCATTAGCTAACTCATCAATTTGATCCATAGTATATGGAGTAATAATTTTATTGGGAAAAATTCCAAACACTCCCTTCGCTGCTTTTATTCCTTTGAGTATTAATTGTCCTACAGCCTCAGGATACCTAGTAAGAATAGTGTTAAGTGAATAAGATAAATGTATCCACAATAATGGACCTTCTTGCCAAAATACTCCTGTAGGAATATTTTTTGTTGGTAGTACAATAAATAATAAAGGCAAACCTATATCGATTCTATCCAAATGTATATTTTCCATATATGTTTCAAGAATTTTCAATGCCTTTCTTGCTTTAGGAGTTAACATGCGAGGTGAGTTTGGATCTGATGGACCTTTTGGAATATCAAATAAAGGTCCCAACTCTCCTGTTGGTATGCCTAGATAAGGCCTTATCCAATTTATGTCTCCCAATAACTTTTGAAAGTCGTTAAGTGACTTGAGTTGATCTACTTGTATTTGAATTTTTGGTGGACGGACCATGGTTGAGGATAATAGAACTCCTAAATAATTAATTGGAAAATTTAATTGTACTTTATCTATTGCTATCTCTAGATTATAATTTTTTAATAAGTTTGTAAGTGTTGCATAACATTCCAGCAATATGTTTTTATATTTATGTGCCAATAATACATCATCCATATAGTGAAATATTTGTAGTTCAGGATTTTGATTTCTAAGTGGCTGGATTGCTTTATTAACATATATTTGACACATAGTTGGACTGTTAGCCATCCCTTGAGGGAGTACTTTCCATTCATATCTCTGATCAGGACCTTCATGATTTAATGCAGGGACAGTAAATGCAAAGCGTGGACTATCCTCGGGATGAATTGGAATTGAAAAAAAATAATCTTTAATGTCTATGGCTAAAACATGCCAGGTTTTTGGCAAAGCAGACAATTGAGGAATCCCTGATTGAGCATGTCCCATAATAACCATCTCATTATTAATGGCTCTTAAATCTTGCAATAATCTCCATTTACCAGATTTTTTTTAATGACAAAAATGGGAGTATTATGGGGAGATATGGAAGGTTGTATATGTCCTTCCACTAATTGTTGTTTGACCAGATCATGGGCTACTTGTATCTTTTCTTTAGTCAGGGGCCACTGAGGAACCCACACTGGTCTTTTTGATTTCCAAGTAATTTTTATTGTCTCAGTGGCCCTTTCTGAAAATCCAACCCATGTCTTTCTGTTCCTTGATCTATTTGAATTGGTGCTGCTATATCTTGTCCTTGTTTTCCTAATCTTTTTTCTTTCCTAAAACCTTGTCTAGCCCTAGTAGTGGGCGCATTAGGATTGATGTTATTTGTTAACGTCAAACCTAATTGATCTAGGTCATCTCGTCCCCATAAATTTATAGGAAGATGATCCAATACATATGGCTGTATACTTCCCTCACAACCTTCAGGATCCTTCCAATATAATAACATTGTTCTTCTATGGGGATTAGTAGCCACTCCTAGGCCTCGAAGCGTTTGAGTGGCTTGTTGTAATGGCCAATGTTTTGACCATTCCTGACTAGATATGATGCTAAGGTCTGCACCTGTGTCCCGTAGCCCATTAAAGTCGTGTCCTTGAATATTTAGTTTTAACATTGGGCGAGAATCTAAATTTAAAGACAACATAGCCCAATCTACACCTGTGGAGCCTAATCCCCTGGAACCTATTTTTACACTATGACTAGGAAATTTATTATGTAGGATGGGTATTATTAACAACTGTGCTATTCTATCTCCAGGTGAAATTACTGATATACCTCTTGGAGAACTAGCTATAATTTTTATTTCACCTACATAATCGAGATCAATTACCCCAGGACTTATCTTAAGTCCTTTTAATGTAGGTGAACTACGTCCCAATAATAAGCCTACTGTCCCTTGGGGAAGAGGTCCTTTTATTCCTGAAGGAATGATTTGAACTCCCATCTCTGGAGTTAGTACTGCTCTGGCAGAGGCGCAGATGTCCAACCCTGCGCTCCCTCGGGTTTGTCTGATGAGGGATTTAATGGACAATGTGTCCTGGGTACTACTCTAATGGTGTTGCTGGGTTCCTCCACTGCCCCGTATATTTGTGGTTGTGGGCCCCGGAGCATTGGGCCCCTTGGTCCTTTTTTTGGCAATGGAGTCTGATGCCTTTCTCCACGATATCATGGGTAAATACCTGGTCCTTGTCCGTTTTTTGTTAAGGGAGTACCCTCTATGGTAGTTTGAGAACGGCATTCATTAGCCCAATGTCTCCCTCTATGGCATCGTGGGCAAATACCCGGTATTCTATTTCTTTGATAACTAGTTTTGTTAAATCCTCCTCCTATGAGGCAACTCCTTTTAAAATGTACTGTTTTTTCACAATCATAGCATGTTTTTGGCCTGGCATCAAAAGCCTGTTGTACTGCAGCTGCCAAGACTTGCTCTTGTTCATTAATATCTCTACATAATTTAATATATGTGTTTAAATCTTCATGTCTCCATGGTCTAATAACCTCTCTGCAGCAACGATTTGCTTGGCCATAAGCCAGTTGTTTTATTAATGGCATTGCTTGTTCTGTATCCCTCAAAATTTTGGCAGCCATTTGAATTAGCCTGTCTACAAAGTCAGCGTAAGGTTCATTACCACTCTGTATTACCTTAGATAGCTGGCCTTGTAAATCTCCATGTCCTTGTAAAGTCTTCCATGCCCTAACTGCATCTGCAGCAATTTGTGCATATATAGCAGGATCATATTCAATTTGTTGCCGCTGTCCCTCATAAGGTCCTTTCCCTAGCAACATTTCTAGATTTCTTTGAAGGTAACCGGCTGCTGCATTTCGCCTAGCTGTCTCTGCGCATAATTCCTCATTGGCAACCTTCCATAACAAATATTGTCCTCCATTTAGCACAGATTTACACATGCTAGCCCAATCTGCTGGCGTCATGTCCAAGTTAGTAATGGACTCGACCATGCTTACCGTGAAGGGAGCTTGGGGACCATAGGTTGTTACAGCCTCCTTTAACTGCTTCACTGTTTTAAAATCTAAAGCATGGTGAATTCACTGCCCTCCTGCGTGCTCAAGTACAGGGCATGCTAATCTTTGAGGTCCTGTCTCAGAATCCCAATTATCAACTACGGGGTTTGAGGGCCACTCAGCTGTCTCTATCGGTGGGCCTGTTGGTTGAATTAAACCCTCTTGTGATAAAACGGAGTTAGTAACAGCCTCCTGTTGTGGCCTTTTTCCTAACAACCCCTTATCCTTTAAATTTTCTTCCTCTGTCTGACTAGCTCGAGAGACCTTCTCTTTTGCTTGATCTAAAATGTCTTTCTCCATGTTCTGAACCTCTAACAATTTGCTTAACATATTTTCAGTTTGTTTTAATCTACTATAAAGATAACGCAACCCAATAAGATAGCACAAAACAAAACCGAATCTGAATGAAACAAAAACGGAATAAAAAATCGTTGTATCAATTTTCTCTTCCTCAGGGCCGACAAACATCAAACCTTTAGTCAACCAGTTTGCCTGAGAAATTTCTAGAGATAGGCAGCTTGAAAGAAAAACAAAATAAATCAAAAGAAGAACACATTGTTTTTTGAAATGGTCACCCATTCTCTCGCCTTCCCCAGGGGCGAGCAATTTCACTTACCCCCAAGCTTCAGGTGTTCCGCATACGAGCCATCAAATGCCGCAGTCTCTGGCTGGGCACAAATCACGAGTCTCCACACAGCTTGTAGATTCAAACAGCAATTCTTTATTCCCGAACTCACACCGGCCGTCTACAAACACGTTCTGGGGAAATCCACGTTCCTGCCCAAATCCACTCTCTGCCCAAATCCACTACTCCTGGGATTCTGTCTCCCAAATATACTGTCTGATCCTAAGAATCAAGAGGAACTCAGCAGCAGGATACACCCTATTCTAAAGGGGAACACCCTAATCTCCTATTATGCTAAACCGCCCTATTCTAAAGGGGGAACACCCTAATCTCCTATTATGCCAAACCAGGAACACACTAAAGATGGATCCGCCCTGGTCCTTCAGCAAGGTCACCTTACATGCAATGTCCTGCAAAATGTCCTATTTCCATGAGTCCTTCCACTAAGGAAACATGGGGGTACGCTGGCAAGGAAATTGTCATACCTACTTGGCTGATGGCTCCCAGCAGTCATTTGTGTGGTAGTTAGAAGAGATGCCTGGGTCCACCTGAACATGAACTCTAGTGTCATTCCCCTTAGAGACTGAGTTATGTAACTCACTTCAGAGAAGTATTGCCATGGATTTTGTTGGGATTTTAGGAGGCCATGCATGAGAGTCGCCCTTGGAAACTGAGATCTAAGCCAATGGTGGCTTTCGTAAGAGCATTGGGAATTTCAGCCAGGATATCACATGATTTTATTCTTATAGACTTGGCAGCCATAGTTGAGAGTCAAATCACACATGGACCTAACATTGTAGACCTCATGGGCCTGGCTTCATGTGTCATTTTGGCCACTCTTTGGGAAGCTTTGCCTCTGCGAGTTCTCCAGAGCATTTCTTGAAATGTGCTACCTCAAAATTTAATGGTTCCTGAATGAATTGAAACCCACAGTTTCTCCAACTTCATCCTTGAAAAATGGCTAGATAAATACCATGAAATTTTTAAAATTCCCATGACCAGGTGGCACTGGAGAATCTTTGGATGTCCTGTTGTTGATCATGAATATACCAGAGAGTGCCTTGATTGACTGCGTTTCATGAAAATGGTGTAGAACAGAGATGCCAGTATGTTGGAGCCTGCTGAGAAGTGGGCCCAGAGCTGTGGTGTGCAGGTGTGTGGTAAAATATCTGTGGTCGGGCCATGTGAATCTGCCATTGACTTCCAAATTGCTGGTGGCTGACATGGTGGAGACAGGAATCACTTATATGTCTGAAACCTCTCCATAAATGGCATCTTGTTATATGGAGATGTTTCAGGGCAATGTTCAGTATCAAGTTGCTATGGTCAACGGGGCAATCTATGTGGGATAGAAGCTTAGTTGGTGCATTGTCCTGCAGACCCTTACCCACCACACGTGAGAGGACTCCCTCCAGCACTGTGTCCCAGTTGAATTCCTTGCATTTCGTGAAGCAAATACCAAACTCCCAGTGCAGCAGCAAGAAAGTCCATGAAAAGTGGAGGATGACCTAATGGCTTCACAATCCACATGCGGAGACAATTAGCTTTCAGTGGCCACAGTTTACTTACAAAGAGAGAAGTCAGCACTTCTGCCTCATGTTCTTTGGAAAATAAGAAACAATGTCCTCTAGGTCACATAGATGCAGACCCAGCTTTGATGGTTTCATTAGAATGGAAGCAAAAGCTCCTGACAACAACATATATGTCAAGTGCCCATCCTCAGAGGCAGTTTCTCAAAAAGTCTTTAGGCCAGCAGAGCTCCATGTTTGTGGAGTGTTTACCTTATAGACCAGGATGCAAGAAATCACCACTGACTCCAATTAAAATCAAATTAAAACAAGCTTATTATTTCCACCACCCTGTTGCCTCTCCTTCCCAAAATGGCGGAAACAAGAGAGAAACCACACCTTTCTTACAGCCCAGCTTTATAGCCCAGAAAGTTACACAAAAGAGGGGTTACGGATAACAGAACTCTGACAAGCATCACACTAATGGTAGTTTACTTTATTTATTTATTTTTTTTTTTGCTGACACAAACATCAGAATTTATGGGGACCATTAGAGCCTCAGAGAGTGTCATCTGACCAGGGAAGGCCAATATTTATGAGGTGTCAACAAAGTTTCAGAGAGGGCTGTTATCTGGTCAGAGAGCCAGCCATGGGTGAGTTCAAGGCACGAGCAGGCATTCCAAACAGGTTCGAAATTTGCTGTAATTAATAGTTAAGAAAAATTATCCTTTCTTGGCTTTGTGGCAAGATGGCTCCAAACTTTAATAAAAGATCAGGTTGGGTCTATCATTCCCCCCTTTTCTAATGTGTCCCTTTCATATCTTTCATACGGTAGGTGAAGAGCACTGAGGGAATTTTATTCTCTGATGCAACAGTCTCCCTATTTTTTCAAATCACCCAAAACCGGTCTCCGTGATTTTACCTGACTTAATTAATTACGTATATTGATAGTCTATTTACTTTTGGCTCCACTGTTGTAAGAAGAGAGGCATTACTCATTTTGGCTTCTTCTGAGCTGAGAGAGGGTGACGTGAAGGGGAACAGCATGAGGGACATGAGTTGCCTTTTAGAGGTCAGTTCGGTTTGAAGTCTCATTGGGGAAGAACAGGTTGTAAAGTCATCTGGGGATGGGTTCTTCTATGAGAGAAACAAAAAACATGAGTACTGAATAAATGTTGCAGCAGCTAGAACATGTCACTGTACAGAAGTTCCCTCACCAGTCTTTAATATCCCCAGTTATCAGGACTGTCAACTTAATACTTAACATTTAGTGTTACAGTTGTCCCTCCCCATAAGATACAGTTTAATAATTTAATGTCATCTGATCTTGCAAAATCAGTTTACTAGAATGACCTCTGTGTCTAATAGAAAAACCTTTAATTCTGTTACTCAGTGCTGGATAATCATACTAGCCAACACCAAGCCTAACCGTGTAGGTTAGAAATATCTGAGGCCTTAAACTAAAAACTTCTGCCTCTGGCAGCTCCTCTTGATAGAGTCTTTTTATAGTTATCAGGCATTCCTGTCTGAGAATCCTTCTTTGTAATCTCCAGTCTTACTTATTTTGGGAGGCTAATATAAAGTGTATACATTAAAATATTATTATTATTATTATTATTATTATTATTATTATTATTATTATTATTATTATTTAAAATGTCCAGGAATGGCTGTATTCTGCTTTCAACTGTCTTTGCTAAGTGTTTAAGATGAAGCAGTCAAACTGACTTTTGTTTCTATCTATTGGTAACAGTCAGCTGAGCTTTTATGGTTGCCATTCCTGGGGAGACTTGAGAGCAGCTTCTCAGTTCTGCTAGTGCCTTTTGGGCTAGGTGGGTCCAGGTGTTCCTTGACCATGTGGCTTCCCTTGGCAGCATCAGGGATGTCTCCCTTCTCTGATGACTCTCCTCTTCTTAGCAAATGCACTGATTGGCTTTCTGTTCTCCAGTGGTCTCATTAATCCCCCTGATGGGGAGGTTATATGGCCCAGAGTTGAAAAGCTCTTTAGAGAAGTCCCCTGTTCCCTGGATTCAGACTGACTCAGAGGGCAAGAGCCAAATATTAGTTTTCTTGTCCCTTTTCATTTAACTTTAATTTTAAATCCTAATCTTAAATATCCAGCAAATAAATTTTAACTGCCTTATGTTAAGAGTACTGGGCTTTAATGTCTATAACTTTATAATTATTTATCTTTTTATTAATTGGGATCTGTGTTATTCTTTTTGTCTTGTAGGTGATGACTTATTATCTTAAATTAACCCATGTTGTGTTCTTAAAGCAACAATTCTGTAAAACACTAACAGAGAATCTTTAGATCACTTATAAGGAAATTATAAAATAAAATTTTTTAACAAGAGTAAATATACTTAGTTTGCATAATAGCTACCCTGAATTTTTTGCTTAGTTATAAATTATATCCCCTGTTACAGATCCTAGTAATCTTGACAGAAAAAAAAACAACTTTTGAACAAAACTTTAAATGAAACATAATCTAACCTACTGTTTTCATAGTCATTCTCACATGTAGTAAGATGGGACACAGAGCCTTATCTCAGGTAAGGCAGGTCTCTTTATAAATCTTAAGGGTTTTAGTTCTAAAGCTGATCTTTTTTTTTAAATATCATTTTACAAAGTTTACATAAATTTTTTTAGGTCACATGAACATTAGCTAACACCGTATGATATCACATTTAAAACATGAATTAAAGAAAGGCTGAAAGTTTTTAACCTTTACATAGATTAGGCTCTCATTAACTTAAAAATACATTTAAATTGTTCCCAAATGTAAAAAGTAACATAAAACTTTACTTATCTTTATGATAACAGATAAATAAATTCCCAATATATATTTTTACCATACAACTTAAGAACGCCAGCATGATATAATGCTCTTTTAAGTTTCTACCTTACAGACTTGTACATGTAAGATATGAGCACATTAATAGCATCATAATTACATTGATGTTTCCACATTAACCAAGTTTAGCTTTTAAAGTAATGACAGTACAGTTCTCTAAAATAACAGTTCTTATTTAATCAGTTGTTTAATTTTTATGGTTGCTAGCTCTAGAAAAAATAAAACTTAATAAACACAATGTTATGGGTAAACTTATGTTTTAAGAAATTTTTGTCTCTTTAACACATGACTGATTTTTACAATCTTATACAGAATTTAGTACAAACTTGTACAGACCTTAGTTAATCAATCAGATATCTAACAAAAGTACTCATGAATGAGTAATCTCATATGAAATTTAATTTACTTATTTATCAAAATATTAGACAAATGTACTGAAGATTGTAAACCATTTTTTTGTTGAAGGAAAAGTCCTACAACCAAGTCATATTAGATATTTTGTAGACATTAATATTTTATTAGATATCTGAACACCTAGAAAAACTTGTAAGCTTAAATTTAAAGACATTTATTTTTATCTGTTTATCCAATTTAAACTGAACCATTTAAATAACGTGAATTAAGGATCCTTGGATCCACTTTTTAAAATTTGTTTTTATGAGCATTTTTTTATGAGCGTTCTTTATATATGTAAATTTTTGTATCATATGTTTGATATATGGATATATGTATATATAGACATACAACACATAACAGAAGTGTGCACACATAAAAATAGTAAAGGCCTTATAGCTTTTCGCAGATGAAATCTGCATTGCAATGTTTCAAAAACTCCACAGTTGGTCAAAGATAGAACTGATCAGAAAAACATTAACTTAGGTCTGTAGGATCAAAATCATGAGCTAAAAAAACTAAATAAAGTGTCTAAGGAAAAAAATAAGAGTCCTAGAAAAAACGACTGGACAGTAATTAGTAAAAACCATACAATTTGCCTTTTTTTTTCTGCTTAGGCCTCAGATCAGTCTCCTACTGAGCTTGCAGGATTCTTTTATTTGCATTTCAAAATAAGTCCTGGCTGAGGTCAGGAAGGAGCAGGAAAAAACTGCTATTCAGAGCAGACACAACAGGCCTAAGGCATTTTAACCATAATTTTCAGGTTAGGATGTTGAAAATTATGAAACAAGTTTAAGATACAATTCACAAAATTTTATATCTTTACATCTTGTTTTGTCAACAGATACCATAAAATGATTTACTATCTTTGTCCAAATTAATGCACTGGTACGCACAGTGACATTTTCCCAGGCTACCCAATTCAAAATAGGTGAAATAATAGACTGAATGATTGGGAAGTTACTTGCCAACTTGGAAGTAGAGTTCTTTAGTTTTCCATCCTAAGTATTTAAGTTCTCTGGCATAAATTATCTGAAATCATAAACTAAACAATTACCTAAACCCGACTTTTACCTGCAAGATTGTGCAATGCTTCAAAAACCCATTCAGATACCAGATTGTTACAATAAAACATCATCATTTAGACACACATTCAGCTAAGATCATTCCCAAGAAACAATTTAAAATATCAACACATTATTGCACATGTCTTAAAGGGCCAGAAACAAAGACACAAGACAGACTGAAGGGAGCTCCAGACTATGGCCGACAGACAGAAGCCTTTAAAAAGGAGCAGATAAGAGAAAAATCTCCTACACCAGTGGCACCATAGAAGTCCCCACAAGGGGACCACATGTTTTTACAGAGGGGCAACCTGAAATGTAAAATCAAGGGTCTCCATGGTGACTTTACTGAATTTAGTATCCCCTTTTTCTTTTTCTCTTTTTTAAGAAGACAGACGTTACATAATGCTTACAGTGCAGGGAAGGAAGGAGGGAATTCCCTGAAGTAACAGGGCTTCGGCAGCTGCTGGAAGTCCCTCGGTCCCTCCTTTAACTTACAGGATTAGCTCCTCTGGTTCGGTTCCACCCCAACCATGCTCCATCTCCTAACATATCAGTAGTCAGCTCTCAAAAAGTTCCGGGTCGGGGTGGTGTGGTTTATCAAAATTTGAAACTTAAAGTTCAGTTCCTGACCTTGAAGCCAATTAATGCCAATTTAATAATGAGGACAGGGTTTTTGAGAAGAAGAAAAAGGGAGGTTTATTGCTTTGCTAACAAAGGAGAAACACAGGGGACTCTGCCCAAAGGTTGTGACTCTTTTGATCTGGAGGTACAAGTGGTTTTAAAGGAGTTTCACTTCTTAACCTGTGAGATACTCAGTTTTTAGCTCTGCAGCAGGCATTGCCTTGTGCAGTGGGTGTGCTCCAGGCAGCCAGCTAGGGGCTTCTCTTATCCTGCTTAACAAAGGGAGGTAAAGTTCATCGCAGTTCCTTAAAACACAGTCCAAAAAGGTGTCACGCTTACTTGCTTTACTACCCATTTTCACGTCCAATATCTTTAAGTTTTTACCACAGAAATCACACAACAAAACGCACAAAAACAAACAAACAAAAAACATATAGAACACAGAACAAAACAAAACAAAACAAAAAAAAAAACAGAAACCAGGCACCAAAAAAAAAAAAAAAAAGCAGAGGAGCATTGCAATGTCTTGCTAAAGCTCCTGGGTAGGACCGCGTGCATGCCCATCCACACCTCTCTACCCATCCAGAAGAATTCCCTACATAACAGAACAAAGGACAGCATGATTCTCGTTACAGTCCCGGACAGGAGTATATGTGAGCCTCCCCAGGCCTCCTCTCTGTCATCAGAAGAGATCTCCCTTAACCAGATATCAGATGTTATAAAGGTGCCACTTACCTATGGAGGCCTCCTCCACCAGGTGCTTGCTAATAGTTATAGTCCAGTGGTTCATTGCAGTGCTCCCTGGACCAAAGTCTCACTCCAAGTCGTTGAAACATCTCAAGTTGCGCATCCCCTAGAGTGGCTCTGTAGCCGGGGGCCCTGGAGGGAAGGCCAGCTTCAGAATTTCCAACAGTCTGGTCTTGTGATTTGTACTTGCAGGGTCATCTTGCTGCGGAACTGCAAAATGTTAGACCAGGATGAAAGAAAAGACCACTGACTCCAATTAAAATCAAATTAAGGCAAATTTATTATTTCAACCGGCTGGCGGCCTGCCTCTCCCTCACAAAACGGCGGGAACAAGACAGCAACCCCACCTTTCCTACAGCCCAGCTATATAGCCCAGAAAGTTACACAAAAGGGGGATTACAGATAACAAAACTTTGACAAGCATCACACTAAATGTAGTTTACTTTTCTTTTTTTTTTTTGCTGGCCCCAACATCAGAAATAATGATGACCATTAGACCTCAGAGAGGGTCGTTGTCTGGCCAGGGAAGGCCAAAATTATAATGTGTCACTAAACTTTCAGAGAGGGCTGCTATCAGGTCAGAGAGATAGGCATGGGTGAGTTAAAGGCACGGGCAGACATTCCAAATGGGTTCAGAAATTGCAGTAATTTATAGTAAACCCAAAATTAGCTTTTCATCGCTTTGTGGCAAGATGGCTCCCAATTTTAATAAAAGATCAGGTTGGGTCTATCAACCCTGTCCCTTACTTTTGGAAACTCCTCTTCCACCTCCAAGTTTGTAAACTCCTGAGGATTTTCCAGATATGTATTCACAGATTTTCTAACTCTTCTCCTCTAATTGTGTCTTACTTGGGGGGAAGGCAATGTCAAGTAATCGTTCTGGATGAGAGTGGGAAGATTTTTGTATAGCACATGTTTGCATACACATTGGATTCCTTATCTAATTTTCCATTCAAAATACTGAAACCCTGACACTAACCCATACCCTACTAGACTCTGACTACTAATCCTAATATGATGGAGAAACATAACCCAAACAGAATAGAAATACAAGCAGTTCAGAGGAGGCATGGTGTATAGTTGGACTTTCATTTTGCATGATAAAGGGTTGGTGTTATAAATCTAGTCAATTTTTAATTGAAATAGTTCACCATGTGTTTTTAAAGTTAACAAATATGTGAATTCCTGTCTTGCTTTCTCTGTAGCCTATTCAGCACATGTATTTTTGCATGCACATACAGAATCCTACCTATTATCACACGTACATTCTTGTGAGGTAGCTGACTTGCCAGATACAAATTGTGAGAAGAGATCACTCCTCCTAAACACAGTTGGAACTGAAAATTCAATCTATGGGTGAGGTTCCTAGTTTAACAAAATTATAAATAAATCTATGTTTAGTAAAATAAATAGTTTGGGTCTGTGGATGATATATATTTAATGATGAATTTCAATTGGCATATATATTGCTACTTTTTAATGTCTGTGTGGGTGTTTTGTATATATATATATATATATATATATATATATATATATATATATATATATATATAATCTCCAGATATTTCAAAATATGAAATATATGTGTCTTATTATACACTCCCTAAATTCATTCATGTTCATGTATTTGGATTTACAATCAACTTTTACATGATTATTATCAGAAATATGCATCCACCTGAAATACATATTTTTTTCCTAGTACTGAAAACTAACTTCGGTGAATGGTGCATACAAATCCTAATATTTCTACAGTAACTTACCCAGTTTAACATCAATGTAAGTAGATTCCTATGATACAAAATATTTATTTTGACGTTCATTTTTATTCAACACTGGTACATTACTATTTCTTCAGTTTATGCACATAATAGGATATATATTTATCCACAAGTTCACAAATTTATAGGCATTTGTCTCTCTATCAATCACTTCCTGCTTCAGAACACATGTATTCCTCCAGGTTTCCTGGCTGGACTTTTCATGAGACTTCTTTCCAAAGACATTATTTTCGATTTCTCTAATCATTTTGAAGCAAAACTCACACACTCTTCATGATAAACCATTACCCTAATATTACCATTAGATGTATAACGGGTTGGAATGAATGATTGTATATCAATATAAGATTTCCTGTATATTTTCAGATATCAATTCAATCCTTTATTTAAAGTTGGAAGTACTTATATTATTTATTCACAGTATGGTCTATTCATGCATTATCTCTATATTGATAGACAAACGTACACCTCTTTGTATCCCCAATACTAATTTATATGTCTTCAAAATATTGCACCCAGAAATGGTGGAAGAAATACTCATGTCACCTGATCTACATATACATTTTATCACAGTAATATTCTGGACAAAACTACAAAGATCAAACTTATGTTTTTACCAAAGCCTAAATGGAAAGTGAGCATGGATTATGAAAAACATCTATTGCTCTCAAATGTCAATCCTATTGGTGACTACATATTTCTTTCTTCCTAAGATTATATATTCAACCTCAAGGCTGTTGAAAATGTCTAATCCTATCACTCACTTTATAATTGGCCTGATATCCTAAAATCTCTATTGATATCTGCTTTCCTACATATTTTCCCCAGTTCAACATTGTGACAGATTCTTCACATGTGCTAACCTTTACATTCACTCTCTACCTGAAACCCTATTGCTAAAGAACTTTTGGTACAATTCCTATCCTCATTCTTCTTTCTAAACCTATTGAGTATCTTCCTAATCATATTGACTATCTCTTTTTTACTGGATGTTCTCTTCTACATTCAATCATCCAAGGTACAAGGACCTATGCCATTGTATATCGATTTATTGGAGACATTTTTGCAGAACATAATTCAAAGCTAAGTATCCCAATCAAGGGCCCCATGCCCTTCTGGTCTCCAAAGCTTACCTAGATTTCTGTTTACCTACTTATATTTCACCTATATATTCTAATAAATATCACAGGTCAGAATAACATTATTCATCCCGAAGAATGATTCCTAACCCAAATTGTACATGTTATTAACCCTAACCATACACTCTTTCCTCAATCTAACTTTACAGAAGAGGAGGTACAGAGTTGGTCTTATAATACAGGAATGTAGGGCATATTCCATCTACTGAGAACCTCAAAGTTCCATGCAGAATTTATCCCTGTAGAAGATGTAGGCTGCTGGGAAGGACCCGAGACAGAAAAAGTCATCTTTCAAGGCAAACAACCTGGTCAGGATGAAGGGATATGTCTGAATCAACATCTATCTTTTTATTGTAGAGAAGATGGACTAAACCAGGTCTGTGTAGAGAGCTGTTCCTGGGGGACAATGGTTGATATACCATTCTAACTTGTGAAAGTGTCACAGGAAGTAGGGGCAGCCTCCATTTCATGCGAACCTTGGAAGCAAATGTTAGGGCAAAGTGGTTGCCAAGGCAGTGACCTAATACAGTTCCTGATGGAAGTAACCTACCTAACTTCCTTGGTGATGGAACTCTCTGAACATGGGATCCTGGAAGCCAAGCAAACAGAGCAAGTCCCAGTCCCAGTCCAGGTGGGCTCACTTATTTGGATTTACCAACGACAGAGTCAGTCTTTCTTGGTACTTACTGATGTGAGGATGGCTAAAAGCCAGGAGAGCTCTGAAAAGGGGCCTTTCCTGAGAAAGCAGGATGTGGATCACTGCTGGATCCTGACAGAGTTGGCCAACGAGATCAGATCTGAGACAGGACAGGCCATTTTGGGGTAACATTGTATGGCTCACCAGTCAGAGGACATTCCGGACAGTCACAGACCTACTTTGGGGAAGGAGATGCCTTTGTGGGTGTGGGTGTGAGTTTGTAGTTTTTTCTCATGTTCTGAGAATAATTAGAAAAGGAGGTTTGTTTGTTTTGGAGTGGGCTGATCTAGTAAGTCATTTGAAAAGGTGAGTTTTTCCATGTCTGTGTATCCCATTGTGTCCATTGATGTAGACAGTAGAAAAGAGAATGCATCAATGGATGTGCCCTGTTTAGTAGAATGCTTCCCAGCATTCATCCTGCCCAATTTATGAATGGACTGTGGCTTGCCTTAGGGATGAGAACACCTAATATGTTCCTAAGTTCCTGTTTTCTTCCTGAATTCTGGCCAATCTCCAGAATAGGCTCATGGTTTTGTACCACCTCCAAGCTCAGTGACATGGCCATGTTCTGGATAGCTGAAGGGAATGGCCAGCATGTCAGAAAACTCAGATATCAGTGTGACCAGAAATGACTCAGTTGAGAAACCCTGCTTTGGGCCTTTTGCTTACATATAGTTCCGTTTCCCTGAATGTCAGGAAGGTCTTTTCTTCAGGCCAAACTTTTTTGAAGCCTAAAGAAAACAGTTTTCAAATGGAAATAAATGGGCATCACCTGTGGCTCTTTGCTTAATTGCTTTGGAAAGGGATGTGTCTGAATCAGCCTCTTGGTCCTGTGTGAGGCAGTGGGTTAGATTCTCAGCACCTGATGGATCTAAAGAAAGATCCCATGTGGGCATCCAAAACCAAAATGGCCAAAATTGCTGTCATTGTGGATGAAGTCTCTAGCCTTCTTCAGTAAGGTTCCTGACCTCCATCAAGAGAGAATAGGGATACATTGGGTCAAATGAGTTTTTCAAAGCCCTGCAGAGGCTAGCCCATAGGTGCTTGGCTTTTATCATCACTCCAATTCACATAAAGAATCTAAACACCACAATCCGAACGCCTCAAATTGAAGAAGCAGATTATTATTAACGGTAGGCCTATTTGATCACTCCTGGTTCACAGGAAGGGTGCCCATTCCACCCTGACATCAGGCAAATGAGGGGCAAGGTAGCTTATTTTGTACACTGTCTAGGGCTGCGCCCCTCATCGAAAACTCCAGCCAGAGTTTATGATGAGTGTATATATGGACCTATTTGTATATAGGACCATGGTACATGGTCCTATGCCATTGTATATGGATTTATCTGAGACATCTGTGCAGAACATAATTCAAAGCTAAGTATTCCAATCAAGGGCCCAATGCCCTCTGGGCATCAAATAATACTTGGATTTATGTTTTCATACATATATTTCACCTCTATTGTCTTATACATATCGCAGTTCCCAATACCATTTTTCATCCAGTAGAATGATTCCTAACTCAAATTGAAAATGTTATTAATCCAAACCATACACTGTTCCCTCAACCTAACTTTACAGAAGAGCATGAACAGGGTTGGTCTTACAATACAGGAATGTATGGGATCTTTGACTTGCTGAGAACCTCAAAAGTCCATGCAGAAATGATCTCTGCACAAGATATAGTCAGCGATGAAGGACCTGAGTGAGCAAAAGTCTTCTTCCATGGCAAACAACTTGGTCAGGATGAAGAGTTGTGTCTGAATCTGCCTCTCTCTTCTTAATGTAAAGAAGATGAGCCAAATCAGGCCTGTGTGGAGAGCTCTATTTGGGTGCCTATGGTTAATATATCATTCTAACTTGTGAAAGTGTCACAGGAAATATGGGCAGCCTCCATGGGACTCTGGAAGCAACTGTTAGGACAAATTGGTTGCCAAGGCAGTGTGTCCTCATTCAGTTTCTGAAGGAAGTGACTTCACCTCACTCCCTTGGTGATAAAATCTCTGAACGTGGAATCCAGGAAGCCAGGAACACAGAGACAGTCCCAGTCCCAGTACCAGTGTTCTCACTTGTTTGGATTTACCAAGAACAGAGTCAGTCTTTCTTGGCACCTACCGATGTGAGAATGGCCAAATGCCAGGATAGCTCAGAAGAGGGGATTTCCTGAGAAAGCAGTTAGTGGCTCAATACTGGCTCCTGACAACTTCACACAGTTGGCCAAGGAGACCAGAACTGAGACAGGACAGTCCATTTCAGGGGAACATAGTATGGCCCACCAGTCTGAGGACACTGCGCCTAGTCACAGACCTACTTTTGGAAAGGAGGTGCCTTTGTGGGTGTGAATGTGGTTTTGTGGTTTTGTCTCATGTTCTGAGGATAGGAAAGGCGGTTTGTTTGGTTTAGAGTCAACTGTTTCTAGTTAGTGCTTTGGCAAGGCGAGTCTTTCTATGTCTGAATATCCCACTGTGTCTGTGGTTGTAGATATTAGAAAAGGAAATGCTTCAATGAATGTGTCCTGTCTTGTAGAACACTTCCCAGCATTCATCCTGCGTAATTTATCAATGGACTGCAGCTTGCCTTATCTTTGGGCAACACCTGCTATCTTTCTATGTTCTGGTTTTCTTCATAAATTCTAGCCACTCTCCAAAATAGGCTCATGGTATTGTGTCCAAGATGTGTACCACCTCCAAGCTCTGTGACATGGCCATGTACTGGATAGCTGAAGGGAATGGCCAGCATGTCAGAAAACTCAGATATCAGTGTGACCACACAAGTCTCAGGGAGAAACCCTGCTTTGGGCCTTTTGCTTACCTACTGATATGTTGACCTGAATGTCAGGAAAGTCTCTTGCCTCAGGCACACCCTTTGTGAACCATGAAGAAACACTTTTCAAATGGAAATGAGTGGGCATCACCTGTGTCTCTATGCTTAATTGCTTTGGAAAGGGATGTGTTTGAATCAGCCTCTTGGCCCTGTGTGAGGCTGTGGCTTAGATTCTCAGCACTTGATGGATCTGAAGAAAGATCCAAAGTGTGCATCCAAAACCAAAATGGCCAAAATTGCTGTCATTGTGGATGAAGTCTTAGCCTTTTTCAGAAAGGTTCCTGACCTCCATCAAGTGAGAATAGGGACCCTTTGGGTAAAATGGGTTCTTCAAATCCCGGAGAGGCTAGCCCATTTATGCTTGGGTATTCTCATGACTCCAATTCACATAAAGAATCTCCACCTCACAGTCTGACCTTCTCCAGAAGTCTTCACCATGGCTGCCTATGGGACTTTCAGGAAAAGAGTCGCTATAAAAGACTTCAGTGTACATAAACTTTCTCTTTTTGTGTTGACCTGGTCTACTTGGCAACTGGCTAAAAAATCAGCACTCCTGAGCTAGACACACCCTCACTAGTTTTTCACAAAATATGTGAACAAGGCTGCTGGCCTTGAGCTGGGGCTTCACAGACATTGCTACATTTCTAAGATAAAGAAGTTACAAACTGGGCTCCATGGGAAAAGCTGGCAGGGGGAAAAAAGAAAGGGAAGAAAAAGCTCTCCCCCTCCCAGGTGTTCTTGAAAATTTAACTTGCCCAGACCTAAGGAAAAAACAGAAACAAAAACTGCCTTTTGTGAACTTCTGAAGACAATGAACTTCTGAGCCCCTTCCCTTTCATGTTGGGTACAAAATTCTGAAACTACATAAACTTAGGTTTCATGGGATTAATTGATTACAACAGAAGCAATGCCCCCTGAATCTGGTTGCAACCAAATAAGACTGTTTCCCTGTCTTTGGTGCTATCTTTGGTGCCTTGCCTTGTCCGTCCCTACAACAGTTTAATTCTATATACTTAAACATTGTTTGTGTTTTAATGAAATTGTCAACAGATGTGATTAAATGTGTAATGGTGCGGATGTTTCCCAGAGTGCTCTATCATGACACAGATTCATTTGAAGTTCAAATAGGGGGGCATACAATCCGGTTCCTCTGAAAACATATATCCCTCACCTTAGCCATTCCATTGCAAATAGCAGTTGCTTCAGGGTTGGGCAGAGGAACCACTGCCGTGGTCCATGGGACACAACGAATGACCCAATTAGGAGCAGGAATATATAAAAACTTAAAGATATTAGTAACCTCCATCACAGCTTTGCAGGAATCTTTAACCTTTCTCTCTGAAGTTGTTTTACAGAACAGTAGAGGGTTGGATCTCTTTTTCACTAGAGAAGGGGGCCTTTGTGCTGCATTGAGGGAAGAATGTTTTTTTAATGTCGACCATAATAGAGTTGTAAAATAATCTATGAGTAAATTAAAAAGATGCCTTGAAGAGAGTCGAGGAGAGAGAGAGGCCCAAAAATGGTGGTTTGAGTCTTGGTTTACACAGTCCCCCTGGTTAACTACGTTTTTATCAACTCTGGCCCGTCCAATAATAATCCTCATATTATTGCTAACTATAAAACCCTGTTTCCTCAACCATGTAATTTATTTTCTCCAAGCTCAAATTGGACAAGTTAAACTTATGGTAATACCCCACTAGCAAACATAGAATGTGACATCCCCCAATGATCATTTTTATGATTAAAAGTTGCCAGAAGAAGTGGGGAATGAAAGGTCAATAAAATATATACTTGTCACTTCCTGTTTTTCTGTACACTTAACAAAACACTGTTGAAATGTTGAGAAATGTTTCCTAATCTTGTCCCAGAATGTGCTGTCCCCAACGGCCAAACTGCAGAATGTACTCCCTCACCCGGTTGAATGCAAACCACCCACTCACCCTGAACCATCAATAAACTTCCCTTTCTGCCCTCTCCAAGAAAAGTATATAAACTCTGCATAAGCTCTTCTCAGGGCTCTCTGCTCTAATTAAGTGAGCTCTGAGCCCCAGCATGTTGGACCCCAAATAAACCCTTTGCTGTTGCATGATGTATTCTCTTGGTAGTCTCTTCCTCCGATGCTCGCACGACCTTTACTTGGATGATTGAATATAGAAGAGAACATCCATTCAAAAACTGATAGTCGGAAGGATTAGGAAGAAGAGTTAATATAGAATTTGGAAAAAAAGTTCTTTAGCAATACGGTTTTGGTTAGACAGTGAATGTAAATGTCAACACAAGTTAAGAGTCAGTCACAATGATGAACAGGGGAAAATATGTAGGAAAGCAGATATCAATAGAGACATTATGAAATCAGGCTAAGTATAAAGTCAGTGAGAGGATTAGACATTTTCAACAGGGTTGAGTTTGAATACACAATCTTAGGAAGAAACAAATATGTACTCACCAATAGGACTGACATTTGAGAGCATTAGGCAACATCACATGGATGATTGTAGTAATCCTTTCTCACTTTCCATTTAGGCTTAGGTACAATCATAAGTGTGACCTTTGTATTTTGTGTCCAGAATATTACTCTGATAAAATGTATATGTAGATCAGGTGACATGAGTATTTCTTCCACCTTTTCTGAGGGCCATATTTTGAAGATGAATAAATTAGTATTGGGGGTACAGAGAGGTGTACACATTGTCTATGAATATAGAGATAATTTATGAATACACCATACAGTGAATAAATAATATAACTAGTTCCACTTTAAATAATGGATTGAATTGATATCTTAAAATATATAAGAAATCTTATATTGATATACAATCATTCATTCCAACGAGTTATACATCTAATGGTAATATTAGAGTTATGTTTTCTCATGAAGGGTGTGTGAGTTTTGCTTCAAAACTGATTATGGATTTGGAAAATATTGTGTTTGGAAAGAAGTCTTATAAAAATACCAGTCAACAAACACATAGAGGAATTCATGTGTTCTGAATAGGAAGTGATTGAAAGTGAAACAAATGCAAATAATTTTGCTAACTTGTGAATGAAATACATATCCGATGATATGCATAACCTGAAGAAACAGTAATGTACCAGGTTTGAATGAAAATGAACGTCAAAACATACATCATGTCCCATAGTAATCTACTTGGATTGATGTTAAACAGGGTCAGTTACTGTAGAATAATTAGGATTTGTATGCACCATTCACTGAAGTTAGTTTTCAGTACTAGAAAATAAATATGTATTTCAGGTGGATGAATAATTCTCAGAATAATCTTGTGAAAAGTTGATTATAAATCCACATAAATGAATATGAGTGAATTTAGGGAGTGTAAAATAAGACATATATATTTCATATTTTGAAAAATCTGGAAAATATATATATATATATATATATATATATATATATATATATATATATATATACACACACACACACACACACATATATACAAAAAACCCCCACAGATATTAAAAGGTAGAAATATATGCAAATCGAAATTCATTATGAAATATATATCATCCACAGATGCAAAAATATTCATTTTACTGAACATGGATTTATGTATAATATTGTAATTCTAGGAAGCTCACCCATAGGTTGTATTTTCAGTTCCAACTGTGTTTAGGAGGACTGATCTCTTCTCATAAGTTGTATCTTCCATCAGCCACCTCACAAATTGTGCATGTGATACCATGTAGGAATCTAAATGTGCATATAAAAATACATGTGTTGAATTGGCTACAAAGCAAGGGAGACAGGAATTCACATATTTGTTTACTTTAAAAACACATGGAGAACTATTTCAATTAAAAATTGTCTACATATTTAACACCTACCGTTTATCATGCAAAAGGCAAGTCCAACTGTACAGCATGCATCCTCTGAACTGCTTGTATTTCTATTCTGCTTGGGTTATTTTTCTACATCATTTTAGGATTATTAGTCAGAGTCTAGTAGGGTATATGTTCATGTCAGGGATTCTGTATTTCAATGGAAAATAGGAAAATGAATCTATGAGTATGCAAATATGTGCTACACAAACATCTTCTCACTTTCATCCAGAACAAAGCCTTAACATTACCTTGGGCCCAAGTAAGACACAATGAGAGGGGAAGTGTTAGAAAATCTGTGAATACATATCTGGAATGGAAAATGCTCAGGAATTCACAAACTTGGAGGTGGTAGATGAGTTTCAAAAAGTAAGGGACAGGGTAAACTCTCCACAAACATGGAGCTCTGCTGGCCTAAAGACTTCTTGAGTAACTGCCTCTGAGGATGGGTCCTTGAAATATATGTTGTTGTCAGGAGCTTTAGCTTCCTTTGTAGTGAGACCATCAGAGCTGGATCTGCATCTATGTGACCTGGAGGACATGTTTTCTTATTTTCCAATGAACATGGTGCATCAGTGATGAGTTCTATTTTTGTAGTTAAACTATGGCCATTGGGGAAAAGTGTCTCCCCGTGTGGACTGTGAAGCCCTTTGGTCATCCTCCAATTTTCATTGTCTTTCTTGCTGCTGCATAGGGAGTTTGTTATTTGTTTAACAAAATACAAGGAGTTCAACTGGGACACGGTGCTGGAGGGAGTTCTGTCACGTGTGGTGGGTCAGGGTCTGCAGGAGAATGCACCAACAGGCTTCTATCCCACAGACATTGCCCCCTTGACCATAGCCCCCTGATTCTGGACATTGCCCTGAAACTTCTCCATATAACAAGATGTCTTTACATATAAGGGACTCCTGGCTGCACCATGTCAGTCACAAGCCATTCAGAAGCCAATGGAAGATCCACATGGCCCTGCCACAGATGTTTTATTACACACCTGCACACCACTGCTCTAGGCCCACTACTCAGCAGGTTCCAAGTTACTGGAATCTCTGTTCTACACCATTTTCATGAAACCCAGTCAGTCAAGGCACTGTCTGGTATACTCTTGATTAGCAACAGGACATCCACAGGTTCTCCAGTGCCACCTGGTCATGGGAAATTCAAAAATTTCCTGGTATTTATCTAGCCATTTTTCAATAATACAGTTGGAGGCTCTGTGGGTTTCAATTAATTCAGGAACCATTAAATGGTGAGGAAGCTCGTTTCAATGAAAATTCTGCAGAACTATCACAGGCAAGGCTTCCCAAAGAGTGCCCAAATGGTCACATGAATCCAGGCCCATTGAGGTCTACAATGTGAGCTCCATGTGTGTATTGACTCTCACCTATGGCTGCCAAGTCCTTAAGAATAAAATCATATGATATACTGGCTGAGATTCCCAGTGCTCTGTGCAAATCCACCCTGGGCGTAGATCTCAGTTTCCAAGGCGACTCTCATGTGTGGCCTCTTAAAATCCCAACACAATTCATGGCAATACTTCTCTGAGGTCAGTTCCAGAACTCAGTCTCTAAGGGGAATCACACCAGAGAACAAGCCCAGGTGGACCCAGTCATCTCTTCCAACCACCACACAAATGACCAAAATTAAAACCAAAATACTGCCACATTGCCCAAATCTTCTTCCATATCATAACCTCTGACTGGAGGTTACCATGAAGGGTGCAGCCCAAGTTGGTGTCCAAAATAAGCTCCCTTCCCCCTCATTCGCCTAAAGTCAGTGTGGCCTGGACACCATTCCTGTGAACCAAGAGTGATCAAATAGGCCTGCCGTTAATACTGCTCGACTTTTCCATGGGCCTGGTACAGAGGAGGAAGACAGGGAAGCAGGGCTGAGAGCAGCTCCTTGGATCTGAGAATGAGGAAGGAGATATGTAAAAGAATAATGGGCAAGGGTTTTGGGATTTTCCTAGCAACAAAAACATGAGCAGTAGAACATGTAGAACAGAGGGGGAAACGGGAGTGAGTATACCAAAAAGCCTGTGAGGGACTTTAAATTTTTAGTAACCATTTTCAGTGATGACAAAGCAACATTAAAGGCCATTTTCATTACATCTTGGATACTGGTATGTGGGTTCTCCTCAGCTGGTTTGAGATTTTGTTTAGCTGGTAAGAGGACCTGTTGGGACCCGGTGCGGCCACTGACAAGAAAAGAGAGGAGTGAGTGAGTGGAGGGGTACCTCAGTAGCTGCTACCTCAGGAAGGGGGCAGTGGTCTGAGATCCAGCGGAGGTTTGGGTTTTTGATCTATTAATTGTAGGGGAGAAATCAAGTTGCTGATGTGGGAGTGACAGCAGAGAGTCTGGAGTAGAAGGCTGAGGGTGAGCATCTATTGGAGAAGCATAGTTCAGGATGTGAGCAAATGAGGGAAAAAGCCTCCACATAGGGGAATCTCCTTTCACCCTTTTGAGCACTTGTAGAAGTTAAAAAGGTCACACATAATTTGAGGATCTAGAGACCCCTCTGTGGGAAATCAGGTTTGGTTATCTAATTGGTAATAATGCCAATATTGTGTACAAAATTTGAGGAGGAGTTTGGGTTCCATCTGGAAGTCCCTGTATGCTGACATCCCCATGACTTACAGAAGAAGTCGGCTTTCCCCCACACAGCTGTGACTGTTTATGGCTTTCACAGTCCGCCAGGCAAACATAGTAATCTAGGCTAGCCAACCTGCATGTGGTTCACGTGTCCCTACAAACATAATGTTTGTTTCCATTATCTATGTATGGAAGGGATTTAATGGAATTTTAGTGTAATCCTCTTCATCAGGGATATCCCAATAGATAAGACTTATAGCCAGCTGAGAAATGTCTGGGTGGAGAGATGGTCATCAGGTCCTTAAGGGGGATGTATGCAAGATAGACCATACTTCCGGTTTTCTTCCTAAATTCTGGCCACTCTCAAGAATAGGCACATGGTTTGGTGTCCAAGATATGTACCACCTCCAACCTCTGTGACATGGACATGTACTGGATAGCTGAAGGAAATGGCTAGCATCTTATAAAACTCAGATATCAGTGTGACCAGTAAAGTCTCAGTGGAGAAACCATGCTTTAGGCCTTTTGCTTACCTTTTGTTCTGTTCCCCAGTAAGTCAGGAAGGTTGATGCCTCAGGCCACACCTCTGTGAAGCCTGAAGCAAATATTTTTCAAATGGAAATGAATAGGCCTCACCTGTGGCTCTCTGCTTAATTGCTTTGGAAAGGGGTGTGTCTGAATCAGCCTCTTGGCCCTATGTGAGGCTGTGGCTTACATTGTCAGCACCTGATGGATGTAAAGAAAGATCCCATGTGTGCATCCAAAACCAAAATGGCCAAAATAGCAGTTATTGTGGATGAACTCTATCACCTTCCACTGTAAGGTTCCTTACCTCCATCAAGTGAGAATTCGTATCCTTTGGGTCAAATGAGTTCTTCAATGCCCTGCAGAGGCTAGCCTAGAGGTGCTTGTGTTTTCTCTGGGCTCCAATTCACATTAAGAATCTAAACCTCACAGTCAGAAGGCATCAAATTGGAGAAGCAGAGCAGTATTAACGGCACACCTATTTGATCACTCCTGGTTCACATGAAGGGTGTCCAGGCCACCCTGACTTAGGCCAATGAAGGGCAAGGGAGCTTATTGTGGACACTGTTTTGGGCTGCATCCCTCATGGAAACCTACAGCTTGAAGTTAAGATGAGTGTCTATATGGAATAAGATGAGGGTGATGTGGGAGTGTTTTGGTTTTAATTGTGGTCATTTGTGTGAGGGTTGGAAGAGAGGTGTAGGTAAACCTGGGCTGGAACTCTGGTGTGTTTCCCCTTAGAGACTGAGTTCTGGAACTGACCTCAGAGAAGTATTGCCATGAACTGTGTTATGATTTTAAGGAGGCCACGCATGAGAGTCGCCCTTGGAAACTGAGATCTAGGCCCAGGGTGGCTTTCCACAGAGCACTGGGTATCTCAGCCAGGATATCACATGATTTTATTCTGAAAGACTTGGCAGCCATAGTTGAGAGTCAAAAGACACATAGACCTCACATTGTAGACCTCAATGGGCCTGGCTTCATGTGACCTTTTGGCTACTCTTTGGGAAGACATTCATGTGAGTGTCCTCCAGAGATTTCACTGAAATGAGGTTCCTCACCATTTAATGGTTCCTGAATAAATTGAAACATACAGTGCTTCCAACTTCAACCTTGAAAAATGGATAGAAAAATACCATGAAATTTTTGAAATTCTAATGACCAGGTGGCACTGGAGAACCTTTGTATGCCCTGTTGCTGATCATGAGTGTACCAGATAATGCCTTGATTTACTGGGTTTCATGAAAATGGTGTAGAACAGAGATGCCAGTAAGTTGTAGACTGCTCAATTGAGGGCACGAGCTGTGGTGTGCAAGTTTGTGATAAAACATTTGTGGTGGGGCCATGTGGATCTGCCATTGCTTCCAAATGGCTTGTGACTGACGTGCTGCAGCCCGTAATCCCTTATATGTTTGATCTCTTCATATAAAAGCATCTTGTTATATGGAGAGGTTTCAGGGCAATGTTCAGAATCAGGTTGCAATGGTCAAGGGGGCAAGCTATGTGAGATAGAAGCCTGGTTGATGTATTCTCCTGCAGACCCTGACCCACCACACCATTAAATTTTGAGGAAGCTCATTTCAATGAAAGCTGTGGATAACTCTCACAGGCAAGGCGTCCCAAAGAGTGCCCAAAAGGTCCCATGAAGCTAGGTCCATTGAGGTCTACAATGTGAAGTCTATGTGTGTTTTGAATTTCAACTATGGCTGCCAAGTCTTTCAGAATAAAATCATGTGATATTCTGGCTGAGATACCCAGTGCTCTGTGGAAAGCCACACTGGGCCCAGATCTCAGTTTCCAAGGGCGACTCTCATGCATGGCCTCCTAAAATCCCAACAAAATTTATGGCAATACTTCTCTGAGTTCATTACCAGAACTCATTTTCTAAGGGAAATCACACCAGAGTTCAAGTGGGGAAGTTTTTGAACCCCTGTGGGAGTCTAATCCAGGTTTGTTGGCCAGATGTTCCTGTTTCTGGGTCTATCCACTCGAAAGCAAACAGCAACTGACTGTCCTTATGTAGTGGCAAGCAGAAGTAAGCATCTTTTAAGTCCAGCATAGTGTACCATTACCTCTCCGGATTCAGAGTGCTAAGCAAATTATGTGGATTGGGTACCGTGTGGTGAATGTCCTGCAGTCTGTTGTTGATCTCTTTTAGGTCTTGAACAGGACCGTAGTCCCCAGTTACTGGCTTTCTTACTGGTAGCAGGGGGGTATTCTAGGCCGATTGACAGGGCCTTAGGACCCCAAGAGCCAGGTATTTCTGAATATTGGGCCTTATCCCATCCTTAGCTTCTTTGATTAGAGGATATTGTTTAACACTGATTGGAGAGGTAGAGGCTTTTAATTCTACTACTATTGGAGGTTTTTTTATGGCTAGACCTAACCCAGCAGTTTCTGCCCAGGCATTAGGATAATCTTTTATCAATTTCTGGGATAGTTTTCCTGTTTGATCAGTTCTAGGGCGCGCGAAGAGTTGATGTTCATCTTCTACGGACATAGTCAAAGCCGTGACTATGGGAGTTTTTACTGAAGCGTTTAGAAACACCACTTGGGGACCATCAGGGTTGAAGGTTATTCTAGCCCCGAGTTTTGTAAGCAGATCCCTGCCCATCAACAGGGCCTGGCATTCTGGGATTACTAGAAAAGAGTGGTGGACTTTTCCATTTCCTAGGTCCATTGTCCTCTTAGTTGTCCAAGCTCATTATCTACTGTCATTAGCCCCTTGAACAAGCGACCACTTATTTGATAGGGGGCCCAGTGGGGTCTTAAAGGTTGAGTATACTGGTCCTGTTTTCACTTCAAAGTTCAATGGGGTTTCCTCCACTTAAAATATTACCCTGAGCTTGCGGAGAAGATCCGAGTCCCGACTTCCCTAGTCCTGTTCTAGAGTCAGCAGGGCGGTCTGGCATCTCTGCTTTTTTTGGGGGGCACTCTTTGGCCCAGTGTCCTTTTTCTTTACAGTAGGCACATTGACCTGAGGCCAGGGACAGCCTTTGGCATGGGCCCATGTATCCCTTCCTATCTCCGTGCTTTTTAACTTCTGGCCTATTTACTGCTCTGACCAGAACCTTAGCCAGTGCTTTAGTCTGCCTTTTGCTCCTTTCATCCTCCTTTTGTTCCCTTTCCTTCTGTCTCCTCTGTTCCCATTCCTCCTCAGTTTCTTTCTTATAATATATTTTCTCAGCTTCTCTGACTAAATCTCTTAAGGTCATATCTTGTAATCCATCTAGACGTTGCAACTTTCTCTTAATATCTACGGCAGCCTGCTGGATAAAGGCCATTGCAACAGATGTCTTTTCGTACTCTGTCTGAGAATCAAAAGGAGTATATTTTCTAAATGCTTCCATAATTCTCTCCAAAATCATAGAGGGAGACTCATTAGGGCTTTGGGTAATCTCTCTTACCATGGCCAAATTAGTCGGCCTTCTGGCGGCCACTCAGAGACCCGCTATTAGAGGCCGGTGATAAGTGGACAGATGCTACCTAACTTCAATGGTGTTGGGGTCCCAGTTTGGTCGGTTCATCGGCCCATAGGGATGGAGAGGGAGCATCACAGGGGTTTCTGAGTTTTTTATTATCTGTCACTGGCGGGTTCCTTTAGATGGCCCAGCTTCCACCAGAGGTGGAGGGGCTGCTGCTGCTGCTGCTGCGAAGTCCCCTGGAGGGCTTGGGACTGGCCCAATTGCCTCTAGTGGCGGAGAGGCTGTGTCAGCGGCAGGAGGATCATCTGGAACGTGTTCGGTGTTGGGGAGCCAGGGTAGAGGATAAGGAGGGGGAGGAGTGTCCAGTCTTGTGACTCAGGGAGAATGGAGGGAAGCGGGGGGAGCGGAAGTTTTGAATGATAGGATCCTGGGGAAGGGGTATATGGCTATTGATCTGGGTGGCCACGTGGTCCCGGCTGAAAGACAATATCTCTGATTTTCGGATTAGAGGGAAGCGGAAGGATCCTTCTGGGGGCCACCCGACTTTGAGAATGGGCCATTCTGAAGCACAGAGAGGCTGCCAGGTCCGGCATTTTACTGAAAAATAAAGATTCTGGGCCCTTGAGCGGACATCAGTCCAATGATCAACGGTCAGGGACAGAAGCGTGGAAGTGATTTGTCCCATAATGGGAGTTACTCAAAGAGAGACAGTGAAGACACAATCGCAACACAGACAAAGACAAACAGTAAACGTTTAACGTGTGTCCAAGACAAAGATTAGAACTGAGTAACTGGCAAAACCTGATGTGTTAGACAATAAAGACAGACAATAAACTCAACATGAGTTCAGGACAATGAACAAAATTGAGTAGCCGGCAAAACCTGATGGGCTGGCAAACCAAATTCTGAAGCAAAATATAACCGAGTTGAGGAAACTACTATTCCTTGATTTCCCTCGTCCCCTGGAGTGTCCCACAGGGACGTGGCCTGCAGCTCTGTGACACGTCTGTCAGCCACTATCAGAGAGAGCTAATGCTCTTTACCGACAGCCACTTTGCCAAGCCCTAACCTGAAACCCGAAACCAGAAAGAGGCGCCTTACTTACCCTGAGAGAAGTCCCTTGGGGTCTTTCATCCGCCACGCCAAATATCTCACCTGGGGCCTCCAGATGAAAAGGTGGGGTGAACATCGGAGGAAAAGACCATCAACAGGCTTTCTCATGCAACTCTAAAGGGTTTATTGGGGGTCCAGCATGCTGGAGCTCAGGACTCACTTCAGAGGAGCAAAGAACAAAGAGCCCCGAGAACAACTTGAGCACAGTTTATATACATTCTTTAGAGAGGGCAGGGACTTTACATACATCATAGCCTCCTTTAGCAAATCATCATATACCAAGAGAAAATCAAATAACAACTCTAAAACATGATTAGAACATTCATTGGCGGGAGCAGGTCGGGCAGGGGGTGATTGATCAGCCCTAAGAAGGGGTATACATTTAAACTGATTGGTTGAAGCCCTGAGATGTATACGTGGTGAGCTGCACGGTTTCTGGGAAGGGGTTGTTAAGTACCTAGGTGGTCAGGGAAGATTTCAACACACACCTAATGTGCAGATCTGGAAATTGTCTTAACTGCCACCGGAATTTCAGGTGCTGAGTGCAGCTTGGAAACTTTAGGAAACCTGGTTCTTTACATTTTAATTTCAATTTCTTTTATTCTTTCAGAACCTTACAGAGAAAGGCGAGAGACTTCATCCACAATGACTGCTATTTTGGCCATTTTGGTTTTGGATGCACACATGGGATCTTTTTTTAGATCCATCTGGTGCTGATAATCTAAGCCACAGCCTCAAACAGGGCCAAGAGGCTGATTAAGTCATATTCATTTCCAAAGCAATTACTACTCTGAGGTCAGTTACAGAGCTCAGTCTCTGAGGAGAATCAAACCAGTGTTCTAGCGCAGATGAACACAGTCATCTCTTCCAACAGCCACACAAGTGACCACAATTAGAACCAAACAATCCCACATGGTCCTCATCTTCTTCCATGTAGTCACTCATCATAACCTCTGCCTGGAGGTTTCCTTAAATGGCACAGCCCAAGAGAGTATCCAAAATAAGCTCCCTTGCCCTTCATTTGCCTAAACTCAGGGTGGCCTGGACACCCTTGAAGTGAACCAGGATTGATCACATAGTTCTGCCATTAATACTGCTCTTCTTCTACAATTTGAGGCCTACTGACTGTCAGGTATTGATTCCTTATTTGATTTGGAGTCATGATTAAACACAAGCACCTCTGCAGGGATTGGAAGAACTCATTTGACCCAAAAAATCCCTATACTCCCTTGATGGAGGTCAGGAATCTAATAGAGGAAGGCAAGAGACTTCATCCACAATGACTAATCTTTTTGCCATTTTTTTTTTTGGATGCACACATTGGATCTTTCTTTAGATTCATCAGGTGCTGAGAATCTAAGCCACTGCCTCACACAGGGCCAGGAGGCTGATTCAGACACATCCCTTTCCAAAGCAATTAAGCAAAGTTATTGATCTGGGTGGCCACGTGGCCACTGGTGAGGCCCATTCATTTCCATTTGAAAACTGTTTTTTTCAGGCTTCACAAAGTGGTGGCCTGAGGCAAAGACCTTCCTGACATTCAGGGCAACAGAACAATATGTAAGCAAAAGGCCCAAAGCAGGGTTTCTCCACTGAGACTTTTCTGGTCACACTGATATCTGAGTTTTCTGAGATGCTTGCCATTCCCTTCAGCTATCCATTACATGGCCATGTCGCAGAATTTAGAAGTGGTACATATTTTGGAAACAAAACCATGAGCCTATTCTGGCGAGTGGCCAGAATTCAGGAAGAAAACAGGAACTTAGGAAGATAGTAGGTGTTGCCCATCGATAAGACAAAAGGCAGTCCATTCCTATAATGGGTAGGATGAATGCTGGGAAGCTTTCTACTAGACAGGAAACATCCATTGATGCATTCTCTTTTCTAATGTCTACAACCACGGACACAGTGGGATACACAGACACAGAAACACTAGCCTTGTCAAAGGACTTTCTAAAAACAGTCCACTCCAAACCAAGCAAACCGCCTTTTCTACCTATTCTCAGAACATGAGACAAAACCACAAACTCACACCCACACTCAAAAAGGCACCTCCTTCCCCCAAGTAAGTCTGTGACTATCCAGAGTCTCCTCTGACTGGTGGGCCATACTATGTTCCCCCAAGGTGGCCTGTTCTGTCTCAGATCTGGTCTTTTTGTCAAACTCTGTGAAGTTGTCAGGAGCCTGCGCTGACAACTACATGCTTTCTCAGGGAAGGCTCTCCTCGCATCTGACCATCCTCACATCAGTAGGTACCAAAAAAGACACACTCTGTCCTTGGTAAATCCAAACAAGTTAGCCCACTGGTACTGGGACTGGGACTGGCTGTGTGTTCCTGTCTTCCTGGAACCCAAGTTAAGAGAGTTCCATCACCAAAGAAGTGAGGTAGGTCAATTCCTTCAGGAACTGAATGAAGTCAGTTCCTTGGCAAACACTATTTTATTAAATTTTCAAAATAATTATGAAAACAGAAATCAAGGTAAGATTTGAAGTCCAGAAGGGCCCTTGATTGGGATACTTAGCATTGAATTAGGTTCTGCACAGATGTCCGAGATAAATCAATATACAATGGCATAGGACCTTGTACCTTGGATGATTGAAGGTAGAAGAGAACTTCCTGTCTAAAAGGGATAGTCGGTAGGATTAGGAAGATAATCGGTAGGTTCAGGAAAAAGAGTGAGTATAGGATTTAGACCAAAAGTTCTTTAGCAATCAAGTTTGGGTAGAGAGTGAACAAAATATCAGCACATGTGAAGAGTCAGTCACAATGATGAATGGGGGAAAACATGCAAGAATGCAGATATCAATAGAGACATGAAATCAGGCAAAGTATAAAGTGAGTGATAGGATTAGACATTTTCAACATGGTTGATGTTGAATATATAATCTTTGGAAGAAACAAATATGTAGTCACCAATAGGATTGACATTTGAGAGCATTAGGCAACCTGGACATGGTTGTTTTTGTAATCCAAGCTCACGTTCTATTTCGCTTTGGTGAAAGGTTAATAAAATAGGCACTTGTCACTTCCTGTTTTTCTGTATGCTTAACAAAACACTGTTGAAATCTGGAGAACTGTTTGCTAATTTTGTTCCCAGAATGTGCTGTCCCCAACTGCCAAACTGAGGATTGTACTCCCTCACCCGCTTGTACCAAACCTCCCACTTGCTCTGACCCATCGATAAGTTTCCCTCCCTGCCCACTCCAAGAAAACTATATAAGGTCTGATTAAGCTGTTCTCAGGGCTCTCTGCTGAGAAAAAAACCATTATGCAGATACCACCCCCATCTAACAAGAGACAACTCAAGAGAGTTTCTTGGGACTGCTGGCTTTTGCAGGTATGGATACCTGGGTTTGTGTTCTTAGCTTCTCCTTTATACCCGCTGTTAAATGAGGATGCCCAATTCCAATGGACCCTTTGAGCACCAGCAAGCTTTTGATAACATCTAAGGACACTGACATTGAATTCCTCAACTTCACTGAGCCCAGCCTTCAATTACAGAAAGCCCTACACTACTTTAAAAATGTACATCAACTCACTCACCTTGGTTAAAAGAAACTGCAGGCATTCCTGAAGGATCAAGAACAGAGTTTTCGATTAACCAACTCACAGCGAAAGGAAATATCTGAACGGGTAACAAAAGCCTGTCGGATATGTCAATTGGTTAATGCTTACCATTCCAAGCTTCCTGCAGGAAAGTACCTATGAGGAACCAGACCAGGACAATTCTGAGAAGTGGACTTTACTGAAATTAAGCCAACATGGTATGGACTTAAATATCTCTTAGTCTTTGTAGATACATTTTCAGGATGGATTTAAGCCTTTCCCACAAAATAAAAATTAACGGCGCAAATGATGGTCAAGAATATCCTGAAAGATATTTTCCAAGATACGGCCGGCCTAAAGTAATAGGTTCTGATAATGGACCGGTGTTCATGGCCCAGGTAAGTCAGGGGTTAGCCAGGACCCTAGAAATTAATTGGAAGTTACATTGTGCTTGTAGACCCCAGAGCGCAGGACAGGTAAAAAATAAATAGAACCATTAAAGAGACCTTAAAGAAATTAAGCTTAGAGACCAGCATAAAAGATTGGACTATGCTCCAGCCTTATGCACTGTTTCATGCAAGAAATTCTCCCTCTGTTTCTTTGTGTAACCTCACCCCCTATGAAATTCTCAATGGTGTCCCTCCTCCAGTAAGGGACCTAACCCCAACTCTAAGACCGAACGATCCCTTCCACACCCCCTTGCTTGACAGACTAAAAGTTCTCGAAAGAACTCAGCGATACCTGTTGAAACACCTGGCCACTGCCTACCAACCTGCAGATGAGGGGACTCCACATCAATATCAAGAGACTTCATTTACATAAGATGACATCAGGTGTCATCCCTGGAACCCCGCTGGAAAGAACCATACCAGGTGCTACTTATAACACCTACAGCGGTAAAAGTAGACGGAATCACTTCCTGGATCCATGCCTCAAGTCTCAAGCCTGTGCCCTGTCCAGACTCTGGCTGGAAACTGGAAAAGACTGGTAACCCTTTCAAATTTTGTATTCGCCATACGGATATGGCTATAGACTCTCCCCTTGGCCACCAGTAGTCCTAACCCTCATCAGCCTGTTCAGCAGCGATTGCTGATCACAAATTCTACTAGACAAAAAGTATGGTCTATCTTGCATACAGCCCACTTAGGTACCTGGTGGCCTTCTCTCCATCCAGACATTTGTCAGCTGGCTATAGGTCTTTCCTATTGAGATATTCCTGATGAAGAGGATCCCACTAAAATTCCATTAAATACCTTCTGTACCATAGATAATGGAAACAAATATTATGGATATAGGGACACGCTAGCCAGATGCAGGTTGGCTAGCCTAGATTACTATGTTTGCCAGGCAGAGTATCAAAGCCACAAACAGCCATAGCTGTGTGGGGGAAAAGCTGACTTCTTCTGTAAGTCATGGGGATGTGAGCATACAGGGGGTGCCTGGTGGAAAACAACTGCTCATCAAATTAAGTACACAGCATTGACCATATTAACAAATAGAGAAAGAAAACTGATGGCCCACAAAGGGGCCTCTAGGTCCTCAAATTCTGTGTGACCTTTTTAACTTCTGCAAGTGCTCAAAAGAGTGAAAGGAGATTCCCCTATGTGGAAGCCTTTTCCCTCCTTTGCTCACATCCTGAACTATTCTTCTCCAATAGATTCTTACCCTCAGCCTTCTGCTACAGACTTTCTGCTGTCACTCCCACCTCAGCAACCTGATTTCTCCCCTCCAATTACTAGATCCAAAACCCAAACCTCCGCCGGTTCTCAGACCATTGCCCCCTTGCTGAGGTAGCAGGCACTGAGGCACCCCTCCACCCACTCCCTCCTCTCTTCTCCTGTCAGTGCCTGCACCCTGTCCCACCAGGTTCTCTTACCAGCTAACCCAAAGCTCAAACCAGCTGAGGAGAACCCTCAGACCCCTATCCAAGATGTAATGAAAATGGCCTTTAAAGTTGCTTTGTCATCACTGAAAACAGTTTACTAAGAATTGAAAAGCCCTCACAGGCTTTTTGGGATACTCACTTCGGTCTTCCCCTTGGCACTATCTGTTCTACTGCTCAAGTTGTTGTTGCTAGGAAAATCACAAACCCCTTTCCTATTATTCTTTTATATCTCTCCTTCCTCATACTCAGATCCACCAACCGGGTCTTACCCCCCACCTTTCCCATCTTCCCCCTCTGTACCAGGCCCACAGAAAAGTCTGAACTGAATTCTCCAGAAGTTTTCACCATGGCTAACTTTAGGACTTTCAGCAAAAGAGACCCTATAAAAGAGTTCAATGTAGATAAACTTCCTGTTTTCGTGTTGCTTTTTCTACTTGGGCACTGGCTTGAAAAATCAACACTCCTAAGCTAGACACCCCCATACTAGTTTTTAACAAAATATGTGAACAAGGCCCCTGTCCTTGAGCTGGGGCTTCAAAGAGATGGCTACATTTCTAAGATAAAGAAGTTACCAACTGGGCTCCATGGTAACAGCTGGCAGGTAGAAAAAAAAAGAGAGAAGAAAAAAGCTTAGGTGTCCTTAAAAATGTTACTTGCCCAGAACAGAGGGGAAAAAAAAAAACAAATCTTCTTTTTGTGAAATTCTGCAGACTGTGAACTTCTGAGCCCCTTCCCTTACATGTTGGGTACAAAATTATGAAACTAACTAAACTTGAGGTTCAGGGGATTCATTGATTACAACAGAAGCAATGCCTTCTAAATCAGGTTGCAACTAAATATAACTGTTTCCCTGTCTTCCATTCTATCTTAGGTACCTTGCCTTTTCCATACCTAAAACAGTATAATTCTATATACTTAAACATTGTTTATGTTTTCATAAAATGGTCAACAGATATGATTAATAATGTAATGATGCAGATGTTTCCCAGAGTGCTCTATCATGACACAGTATCATTTAAAGTTGAAATAGTGGGGCATACAACCCGGTTCTGCCAGGAACCTGTTTTCCTCACTTTAGCCATCCTTTTGGGAATAGGAATTGCTGCAGGGGTGGGCACAGGAACCACTGCTCTAGTTCATGGGACACAAGAAATGACCCAATTAGAAGCAGCAGTATACAAAATCTTAAAGATAGTAAAAACCTCCATCACAGCTTTACAGGAATCTTGAACCTCTCTCTCTAAAGTTGTTTAACAGAACAGGCGAGGGTTGGAACTCCTTTTCATGAGAAAAGGGGGCATTTATGCTACATTGAGGGAACAATGTTGTTTTTATGCCGACCATACTGGTTGTAAAAGAATAAATGAGTAAATTAAGAAGACGCCTTGAAGAGCGTCAACGAAAGAGAGAGGCCCAAAAAGGGTGGTTTGAGTCTTCGTTAACATAGTCCCCCGGGTTAACTACGCTTTTATCAGCCCTGGCTGGTCCATTAATAATCCTCATTAATTGCTAACTGTAGGAACTTGCTTGCTCCACCATGTAGTTTCATTTCTTCAAGCTCAAATTGGACAAGTTAAACTTTTGGTAATCAGACAAAAATATACGCCACTAGCAGGCATAAAATATGACACCGTCCAATGATCACATTTATGATTAAAAGTAACGAGAAGAAGTGGGGAATGAAAGGTTAATAAAAAAGGTATTTGTCACTTCCTGTTTTTCTGTATGCTTAACAAAACACTGTTGAAATCTTGAGAGCTATTTGCTAATCTTATTCCCAGAATGTGCAGTCCCCAACTGCTAAACTGCAGATTGTTCTCCCTCACCCGGTTGCACGCAAACCGGCCACTCGCCCTGAACCATCAATAAACTTCCCTCCCTGACCTCTCCAAGGAAAGTAAATAAGCTCTGCTTAAGCTGTTCTCAGGGCTCTCTTCTCTATACAACTGAGCTCTGAGCCCCAGCATGCTGGACCCCCAATAAACCCTTTGCTGTTGCATGAGACAATCTTTTGGTGGTCTCTTCCTCCAACGCTCAAATGACCTTTACATTGGTACAATCATAAGTGTGATATTTGCTTTTTGTGTCCAGAATATTACTGTGATAAAATGTATATGTATATCATGTGACATGAGTATTTCTTCCACCATTTCTGGGAGCAATATTTTGAACATATATAAATTAGTATTGGGGGCACAAATAGGTGTACCCTGTGTCTATGAATATAGAGATATTGTATGAATAGACCATTCAGTGAATAAATAATATAACTAGTTCCAACTTTAAATAGTGGATTGAATTGATATCTGAAAAAATATAGGATATCTAATATTGATATATACATTCATTACAAAAAGTTATACATAATTTAGTTTAAAAAGGAAGCTCACACATATGTTGAATTTTCATTTCCAACAGCATTTAGGAGGAGTGATCTCTTCTCACAATTTGTGTCTGAAAATTCAGCCACCTCCCAAGAATGTACGTGTGGGACCAGGTAGGATTCTATATGTGCATATAAAAATACATGTGCTGAATAGGCTACATAGAAAGGGAGACAGGAATTCACATATTTGTTAACTTTAAATTCACATGGAGAACTATTTCAACAAAAAATTGACTTGATTTATAACTCCTACCCTATATAATGCAAAAGGCCCATCCAACTATACAACATGCCTCCTCTGAACTGCTAGTATTTCTATACTTTTTTGGGTAATTTTTCTCCATCTTATTAGGATTAGTAGTCAGAGTCTAATAGGGTAGGTTTTAGTGTCAGGGATTCAGTATTTTAAACTGTGGCCACTGGGGGCCTAGTGTCTCCCTGTGTAGACTGTGAAACCATTTGGTCATCCTCCACTTTTCCTGGTGTTCCTTGCTCCTGCACTGAGAATTTGATATTTGCTTCACAAAATACAACGAGTTCAACTGGGACACAGTGCTGGAGGGAGTTCTGTCACTTGTGGTGTGTCAGGGTATGCATGAGCATGCACCAAACTGTCCTATATACCGCATAGCTTGCCCCCTTGACCATAGCAACCTGATTCTGTATATTACCCTGAAACCTCTCCATATAACAAGATGCCTTTACTTATAATGGTCTCCTGCCTGCACTATGTCCATCTCAAGACATTTGAAATCTAATGGCAGATCCACATGGCCCCACCACAGATGTTTTATCACACACCTGCCCACCACTGCTCTAGGCCCGCTACTCAGCGGGCTCCATCTTACTGGCATCTCTGTTCTACACCATTTTCATGAAACCCAATGAATCAAGGCACTGTCTGGTACACTCATGATCAGCAATAGGACATCCAAAAGATCTGCAAGCCACCTGGTCATGTGAATTTCAAAAATTTAATGGTATTTTTCTAGCCATTTTTCAATAATGAAGTTGGATGCACTGTGGGTTTCTATTCATTCAGGAACCACTAAATGGTGAGGAAGCTCATTTCAATAAAAACTCTGCAGAACTCTCATAGGCAAGGCTTCCCAAAGAGAGTCCAAAAGGTCAAATGAAACCCGGCCCATTGAGGTCTACAATTGAGGTCCATGAGTGTTTTGATATCAACTTAGCCACCCTGGGACTATATCTCAGTATCCAAAGGCGACACTCATGCGTGGCCTCCTAAAATCCCAACACAATTCATGGCAATACTTCTCTGAGGTAAGTTCCAGAACTCACTGTCTAAGGGGAATCACACCAGAGTTCAAGCCCAGGTGGACCCAGTCATCTCTTCCAACCACAACACAAATGACTACAATTAAAACCAAAACACTCCCACATGGCCCTCATCTTCTTCCATATAGACACTTATCAAAACCTCTGGCTGGAGGTTTCCATAAGGGACACAGCCAAAAAAAAGTATCCAAAATAAGCTCCTTGGCCCCTCATTTGCCTAAAATCAGGGTGGCCTAAACACCCTTCCTGTGAACCAGGAGTTATTAAAGGAGCCTGCTTTTTATACTGCTCTGTTTCTCCAATTTGAGGACTACTGACTGTCAGGTATAGACTTTTTATGTGATTTGGATTCATGAGAAAACCCAAGCACATCTGCAGGGCTTTGAAGAACACATTTGACCCTAAAGAATCCCTATTCTCACTTGGAAGAGGTCAGGAACCTAACAGAGGAAGGAAAGAGTCTTTATCCACAATGACTGATCTTTTTTGCCATTTTGGTTTTGTATGCACACATGGGATTTTTCTTTAGATCCATCAGGCGCTGAGAATCTAAGTCACAGCCACACACAAGGCCAAGAGGCTAATTCAGACACACCCCTTTCCAAAGCATTAAGCAAAGAGCCACAGGTGATGCACATTAATGTCCATTTGAAAACTGTTTTCTTCAGGTTTCACAAAGGGGTGCCCTGAGGCAAAGACCTTTCTGACATTCAGTGCTACAGAACAATAGGGAAGCAAAAGGCCCAAAGCAGGGTTTCTCCACTGAGACTTTCCTGGTCACACTGATATCTGAGTTTTCTGAGATGCTCCCCATTCTCTTCAGCTCACCAGTACATGGACATGTCACAGAGCTTGGAGGTGGTACATATCTTGGACACAAAACCATGAGCCTATTCTGGAGAGTGGCCAGAATTCAGGAAGAAATCAGGAACTTAGGAAGATTGTAGGTGTTGCCCATCCACAAGTCAAGCCGCAGTCCATTCATAAATTGGGAAAGATTAATCCTGAGAAGCTTTCCACTAGACAGGACACATCCATTAATGCATTCTCTTTTCTAATGTCTACAACCACGGACACAGTGGTATACACAGACATAGAAACACTAGCCATGTCAAACGACTTACTAGAAACTCTCCACTGAATACCAAACAAACTGCCTTCCCTACCTATTCTCAGAACATGAGACAAAACCACAAACTTTCACCCACATCCACAAAGGCACATCCTTCCCCCAAGTAGGTCTGTGACAATCCGGAGTGTCCTCTGACTTGTTGGCCATTCTATGTACCCATGAAATGGCCTGTCCTGTCTCAGATCTGATCTCTTTGTTCAAATCTGTGAAGTTGTCAGGAGCCAGTGGTGAGTCACTAACTGCTTTCTCAGGAACGTCCCCTCTTGAGAGCTCTCCTGGCATTTGGCCATCCTCACATCAGTAGGTACCAAGAGAGACTGACTCTGTCATTGGTAAATCCAAACATGTGAGTCCACTGGAACTGAGACTGAGACTGGTTCTGTGTGCCTGGCTTCCTGGATCCCAAATTCAGAGAGTTCCATCACCAAGGAAGTGAGGTAGGTCACTTCCTTCAAGAATTGAATGAAGTCACTACCTTGGCAACCACTTTGTCCTAACAGTTGCTTCCAAGGGTCCCAAGAGATAGAGGATGCCCCTACTTTCTGTGACACTTTCATAAGTTAGAATGGAATATCAACCATAGGAAACCATGAACAGCTCTCCCCAGAGTCCAGGTTTGGTCCATATTCTCTACATTAAAAAGAGAGAGGCTTATTCAGACACATTCCTTCATCCTGACCAGGTTGTCTGCAATGGAAGATGACTTTTGCTCTCTCAGGTCCTAAAAAGCTGCCTACAAGTTCTCCAGGGATCATTTCTGCTTGGACCATTGAGGTTCTCAGCAGGTTAAAGATGCTCTACATTCCTGTATTGTAAAACCAACTCTGTCCCTGGTCTTCTGTAAACGTAGATTGAGGGAACAGTGTATGGTTAGGGTTAATAACAGGTTCAATTTGGGTGAGGAGTCATTCTGCTGGATTAATAATGGCATTGGGAACCTACAATATTTACAAAAATATATAGGTAAAATATAAGTATGAAAACAGAAATCTATTTAGATTTGAAGCCCAGAAGGGCATTAGGCCCTTCATTTGGGATACTTAGCTTTGAATTATGTTCTGCACAGATGTCTCAGATTAATCGATATACAATGTTATAGGACCTTGTACCTTGGATGATTGAATGTCGAAGAGAACATCCAGGCAAAAAGGAATAGTCGGTAGTATTAGAAAGACAGTTGGTAAGTTTAGAAAGAAGAGTGAGTATAAGATTTGGACCAAAATTTCTTTATCAATAGGTTTTCGGGTAGACAGTGAATGTAAATGTCAGCACGTGTGAAGAGTCAGTCACAATTATGAACAGGGGAAAATATGTTAGAAAGCTAATATCGATAGAGACATTAGGAAATCAGGCAAAGTGTAAAGTGAGAGATAGGATAAGACATTTTCAATAGGATTGAGTTTGAATATATAATCTTAGAAAGAAACAAATATGTAGTCCCCAACAAGATTGACAAATGGGAGCATTAGGCAACCTGCACATGGATGTTTTTAGAAAGCCATGTTCATTTTCCATTTAGGCTTTGGTACAATCGTAAGTGTGCTATTTGCATTTTCTGACCAGAATATTACTGTGATAAAATGTATATGTAGATCAGCTTACATGAGTATTTCTTCCACCATTTCTTGGAGCAATATTTGGAATATGTATAAATTAGTATTGTGGGCAAAAATAGATGTACCCTGTGTCTGTAAATATAGAGATAATGCATGAATAGGCCATACTGTGAATAAATAATGCGACTTCTTCCAACTTTAAGTAATGTATTGAGTTGATATCTGAAAATATTCAGGAAATCTTATATTGATATACATACATTCATTCCAACCAGTCATACATCTAATGTTAATACTAGGGTTATGGTTTATCCTGAAGGGTGTGTGAGTTTTGCTTTAATCTTACAATGGAACTAAAAAATATTATTTTTGGAAAGAAGTCTCATGAAAAGACCAGTCAAGAAACATGGAAGAATAAATGTGTTCTGAAGCAGGAAGTGATTGACAGTGAAACAAATGCGTACAAATTTGTGAACTTGTGGATGATATATATATATTCTATGATGTGCATAAACTGAAGAAATAGTAATGTACCAGTGTTGAAAAAAATGAACGTCAAAATACACATCATGTCCCATAGGAGTCTACTTGCATTGATGTTAAACTGGGTCAGTTACTCTAGAAATATTAGGATTCGTATGTACCTTTCACTGAAGTTAGTTTTCAGTACTTGGAAACAAATATATATTTCAGGTGTATAAATATTTCTGAGAATAATCTTGTGAAAAATTGATTATAAATCTAAATACATGAACATGGATGAATTTATGGAGTGTATATAAGACACATATATTTCATATTTCGAAAAATCTGGAGAGTGTATATATATATATATATATATATATATATATATATATATATATATACAAAACACACACACAGACATTAAAAAGTAGCAATACATATGCTAATCGATATTCATCATGAAATATATATCATTCAAATATGCAAAAATATTTACTTTACTGAACATGCATTTATGTATAATGTTTTCAACTAGGAAGCTCACCCATAAGTTGAATTTTCAGTTTCAACAGTGGTTAGTAGGAGTGATCTCTTCTCACAAGTTGTATCTGCCAAGTCAGACAACACACAAAAATTAACCTGTGATACCAGGTCGGATTCTATATGTGCATATAAATACACATGTGCTGAGTAGTCTATAGAGAAAGGGAGACAGTAATTCACATATTTGACAATTTTAAAAACACATGGAGAACTATTTTAAGCAAAAATTGACTAGATTTATAACACCAACCCTTTATCATGCAAAAGGCAAGTCCAAATATCCACCATGCCTCCACTGAACTGCTTGTATTTCCATTCTGTTTCGGTTATTTTTCTCCATCATATTAGGATTAGTAGTCAGAGTCTAGTAGGGTAGGAGGAGTGATCTCTTCTCACAATTTGAATCTGCCAAGTCAGACAACACACAAAAATTAACCTGTGATACCAGGTAGGATTTTATATGTGCATAAAAAAATACATGTGCTAAATAGTATATACAGAAAGGGAGACAGGAATTCACATATTTGTTAATTTAAAAACACATGAAAAATTGTTTTAAACAAAAATTTACTAGATTTATAACACCTACCCTTTATCATGCAAAAGGCAAGTCCAAATATATACCATGCGTCCACTAAAATGCTTGTATTTCTATTCTGTTTGGGTTTTTTTTCTCCATCATATTAGGATTAGTAGTGAGAGTCTAGTAGGGTACAGGTTAGTGTCATGATTTCGGTATTTTGATTGGAAAATAGGAAAATGAATTCAATGTGTATGCAAATATGTGCCACAGAATAATATTCCAACTCTCATCCAGAACAATGCCATGATATTACCTTCGCCCCAATAAGACACAGTTATAGGAGGAGAGTTAGAAAATCTATGAATACATATCTGGAATGGAAGATGCTCAGGAGTTCACAACCTTGGAGTTGGTAGAGGAGTTTCCAAAGTAAGGATCAGGGTAAACACTCCACAAACATGGAGCTCTTCTTGTCTAAAGACTTCTTGAGAGACTGCCTCTGAGATTTGGCCCTTGAAATATATGTTCTTCTCTCTTTGTAGTGAGACCATCAAAGCTGGGTCTGCATCTAAGTGACCTGGAGGACATGGTTTCTTATTTTATAATGAACATGACGGACCAGTTGTTGAATTCTCTCTTTGTAGGTAAACTGTGACCACTGGGAGCTAAGTGTCTCCCCGTGTGGACTGTGAAGCCATTTGGTCATCCTCCACTTTCTGTGGTGTTTCTTGCTGCTTCACTGGGAGTATGGTATTTACTTCACAAAATACAATGAGTTCAACTGGGACAAAGTGCTAGAGGGAGTTCTGTCAGGTGTGGTGGGTCAGGGTCTGCAGGAAAATGCACCAAAATGTCTTCTATTTCACGTAGCTTGTGCCCTTGACCATAGCAACCTTATTCTTAAAATTTCCCTAAAACCTCTCGATATAACAAGATGCCTTTATATATAAGGGTCTGTTGGCTACACTATGTCAGCCACAAGCCATTTGGAAGTCAATGGAAGATCCACATGACCCCACCACAGATGTTTTATGACACACCTGCACACCACTGCTCTAGGCCAACTACTCAGCAGACTCCAACTAACTGGCATCTCTTTTCTACACCATTTTCATGAAACCCAGTCAATCAAGGCACTGTCTGGTACACTCATGATCAGCAACAGGACATCCAAATATTCTCCAGTGCCACCTGGTCATTGGAATTTCAAATATACCGTGGTATTTATCTAGAATTAGGAAGTTAGACGATAGGATTAAAAAGAAGAGTGAATAAAGGATTTGGACAAAATGTTCTGCGTTCCCAATTTGAGGCCTACTGTCATGCGTGGTCGAATCTCATGCTTCTCCTCCTAAAATCCCAACACAATTCATGGCAATACATCTCTAAGGTCATTTCCAAAACTCCATTTCTAAGGGGAATCACACCAGAGTTCAAGCCCAGGTGGACCCAGTCATCTCTTTCAACCACCGCACAAATGACCACATTTAAAACCAAAACACTCCCACATGGCCCTCATCTTCTTCCATATAGACACTCATCATAACCTCTGGCTGGAGGTTTCCATGAGGGGCGCAGCGCAAGACAGTGTCCACAATAAGCTCCCTTGCACCTCATTTGCCTAAAGTCAGGGTGGCCTGGACACCCTTCCTGTGAACCAGGAGTGATCAAATAGGCCTTCAATTAATACTGCTCTGCTTCTCCAATTTGAGGCCTACTGACTGTAGGGTTTAGATTCTTTATGTGAATTGGAGTCATGAGACAACCCAAGCACCTCTGGGCTGCCCTCTGCAGGGCTTTGAAGAACAAATTTGAGTGAGTCTAGGAGTTGGACCAAATGTTCTTTAGCAATACGGTTTTGGTGAGAGAGTGAATGTAAATGTCAGCACATTTGAAGGGACATTCCCAATGATGAACTGGAGAAAAGGTGTTTGAAAGCAGATATCAATGGAGACATTAGAAAATTAGGCAAAGTACAACGTGAGTTGTAGGATAAGACATTTTTAACAGGGTTATGGTTCAATATATAATCTTAGGAAGAAACAGATATGTCGTCACCAATAGGAATGATATTTGAGAGCATTAGGGAACCAGGACATGGATGTTGTTAGTAATACATGCTCAAATTCAATTTAGGCTTTGGTACAATCATAAGTGTGACCCTTGCCTTTTGTGTCAGGAATATTACTGTGATGAAATGTATATGTATATCAGGTGACTATAGTATTTCTTCCACCATTTCTGAAAGCAATATTTTAAAGACTTATAAATTAGTATTGGGGATACATTTAGGTGTACCCTGTATGTATGAATATAGAGATGATGCCTTAATAGACCATACTGTGAATAAATAATATAACTGGTTCCACTTTTAATAATAGATTGAATTGATATATGAAAATATATAAGAAATTTTATGTTCATATACTATCATTCATTCCAACAAGTTATACATCAAATGGTAATAATAGGGTTACGGTGTATCATGATGGGTGTGTGAGTTTGCTTCAAAAGTGATTATGGAAATCGAAAATAATGTGTTTGGAAAGATGTCTCATGAAAAAAACTATCAAGAAACCTGGAGGAATACATGTGTTCTGAAGCAGGAAGTGATTGAAAGTGAAACAAATGCCTATAAATTTGATAACTTGTGCAAGAAATATATATCCTATGATGTGCATAAAATGAAGAAAAAGTAATGTACCAGTGTTGAATAAAAATGAACGTCAAAATAGACATCATGGAACATAGGAATGTACTTGCATTGATGTTAAGCTGGGTAAGTTACTGTAGAAATATTAGAATTTGTGTGCAACATTCACTGAATTTAGTTTTCAGTACTAGGAAACAAATATGTATTTCAGGTGGATGAATATTTCTGAGAATAATCTTGTGAAAAGTTGATTAGAAATCCACATAGATGAACATGAATGAATTTAGGCAGTGCATAATAAGACGCATATATTTCACGTTTTGAAAAATCTAGAGCGTATATATATATATATATATATATATATATATATATATATATATATATACACACACACACAAAACCCACACAGAGACATTAAAAAGTAGCAATATATATGACAATCAAAATTCATCATGATATATATATTGTCCAAAGATCCAAAAAATATTTATATTACTGAACATGGATTTATGTATAATGCTGTTTAACTAGGAAGCTCCCCCATAGGTTGAATTTTCAGTTCCAACAGCGATTAGGAGGAGTGATCTTTTCTCACAATTTGTATCTGCCAAGCTGGCCACCTCACAAGTGTATACGTGTGATACCAGGTAGGATTCTATATGTGCATATACAAAAGCATGTGCTTAATAGGCTACAGATAAACGGAGACAGGGATTCACCTATTTGTTAACTTTAAAAACACACTGAGAACTACTTCAATTAAAAATTGACTAGATTTATAACTCCTACCCTATATATTGCAAAAGGCAAGCCCAACTATACACCACCCCTCCTCTGAACTTCTTTTATTTCTATTCTGTTTGAGTTATTTTTCTCAATCATATTAGGATAAGCAGTCAGAGTCTAGTAGGGTATGGTTTAGTGTCAGGGATTCAGTATGTCGAATGGAAAATTGGAAAATTAATCCAAAGTGTATGCAAATATGTGGTACACAAAAATCTTCTTACTCTCATCCAGAACAATGCATTGTCATTACCTCCACCCCAAGTAATACATAATGAGAAGAGAAGAGGTAGAAAATCTGTGAATACATATCTGGAATGGAATATGCTCAGGAGTTCACAACGTTGGAGGTGTTAGAGGAGTTACCCAAAGTAAGGGACAGGGTAAACTTTCCAAAAACATGGAGCTCTGGTGCCCTAAAGACTTCTTGAGAAACTGCCTATGAGGTTGGGCACTTGAAATATATGTTTTTGTAAGGAGCTTTTGCTTTCTCTCTAGTGAGCCCATCAAAGCTGGGTCTGCATCTATGTGACCTGGAGAATATGGTTTCTTATTTTCCAATGAACATGAGGCAGCGGTGCTGATTTCTCTCTTTGTAGGTCAATTATGGCCAATGTGGGCTAAGTGTCTCCCCATGTGGACTGTGAAGCCATTTGGTCATCCTCCAATTTTCAAGGTGTTTCTTGTTGCTGCACTGGGAGTTTGGTATTTGCTTCATGATATACAAGGAGTTCAACTGGGACACAGTGCTGGAGGGAGTTTTGTCATGTGCGGTGGGTCAGGGTTCTCAGGAGAATGCACCAACCAGGCTTCTATCCCCCATAGCTTGCCCTCTTGTCAATAGCAACCTGGTTCTGAACATTGCCCTGAAACCTCTCCATATAAAAATATGCTTTTACATAGAACATTCTGCTGGTTGCACCATGTCAGTCACAAGCCATTTGGAAGCCAATGGCAGATTCACATTGGCCCACACAGATGTTTTATCATACACCTTCCCACCTCTGCTCTAGGCCCTCGACTCAGCAGGGTTCAACTTACTGGTATCGCTGTTCTACATCATTTTTATGAATCCCTGTCAATCAAGGCACTGCCTGATACACGCATGATCAGACGTAGGACATCCTCAGGTTCCCCAGTGCGACCTGGTCATGGGAAATTCAAAAATTTCATGGTATTTATCTGGGCATTTTTCAAGATTGAAGTTGGAAGCACTGTCGGTTTCAATTCATTCTGGAACCATTAAATGGTGAGAAAGCTCAATTCAATGAAATCTTTGGAGAACACTAACAGGCAAGGCTTTCCAAAGAGTGGCAAAAAGGTCACATGAAGCCAGGCTTATCGAGTTCTACACTGTGAGGTCCATGTTTGTTTTGATTCTCAACTATGGCTGCCATGTTTTTAAGAATATAATCATGTATTATCCTGGCTGAGATTGCCAGTGCTCTGTGGAAAGGCACCTTGGGCCTATATCTCAGTTTCCAAGGGCGACTCTCATGCGTGGCCTCCTAAAATCCCAACACAATTCATGGCAATACTTCTCTGAGGTGAGTTTCAGAACTCAGTCTCTATGGGGAATCACACCAGAGTTCAAGCCAAGGTGGACCAAGTCATCTCTTCCAACCGCCACACAAATGAACACAATTGAAACCAAAACACTCCCACATGGCCCTCATTTTCTTCCATATAGACACTCATCATAACTCTTGCTAGAGGTTTCCATGAGGGGCACAGTCCAAGACAGTGTCCAAAATAAGCTCTTTTGCCCCTCATTTGCCTAATGTTCGAGTGTCCTGACACCCTTCCTGTGAACCAGGAGTGATCCAATAGGCCTACATTTGATACTGCTCCGCTTCTCCAATTTGAGGCCTACTGATTGTGGGGTTTAGATTCTTTATGTGTATTTGAGTCATGAGAAAAAGCAAGCCGCAATGTGCTAGCCTCTGCAGAGCTTTGAAGAACTCATTTGATCCAATGGATCCCTATTCTCACTTGATGGAGATCAGGAACCTTACAGAGAAAGGCGAGAGACTTCATCCACAATGACTGCTCTTTTGGCCATTTTGGTTTTGGATGCACACATGGGATCTTTCTTTACATCCATCAGGTGCTGACAATCTAAGTCACAGACTCACACAGGGCCAAGAGCCTGATTCAGACACATCCCATACCAAAGCAATTAAGCAAAGAGCCACAGGTGATGCCCATTCATTTCCATTTGAAAACTGTTTTCTTCAGGCTTCACAAAGGGTTGGCATGAGGCAAAGACCTTCCTGACTTTCAGGGCAAAAGAAGATTTTATAAGCAAAAGGCCAAAAGCAGGGTTTCTCCACTGAGAGGTTAGTAGTCACACTGATATCTACGTTTTCTGAGATGCTCACCATTCCCTTCAGCTATTCAGTACATAACCATGTGACAGAGCTTGGTGGTGGTACATATCTTGGACACAAAACCATGAGCCTATTCTGGAGAGTGGCCAGAATTCCAGAAGAAAACAGGAACTTAGGAAGATAGCAGATGTTGGCCATTGATAAGGCAAGCCCTGGTCCATTCATTAATTCATCAGGATAAATGCTGGGAAGCATTCTAGTAGACAGGACACATCCATTGATGCATTCTTTTTTCTAATGTCTACAACCACGGACACAGTGAGGTACACAGATATAGAATCACATGCCTTGTGAAACGACTTAGTAGAAATAGTTCACTGCAAACCAAACAAACTGCCACTGCTACCTATTCTCAGAACATGAGACAAAATCACAAACCCACACCCACACACACAATGGCATCTCCTTTCCCCAAGTAGGTCTGTGACTATCCGGAGTGTCCTCTGACTGCTGGGCCATACTATGTTCCACCCAAATGGCCTGTCCTTTCTAAGATCTGGTCTCCTTGGCCAACTTTGTGAAGTAGTCAGAAGCCAGCAGTGAGCCACTACCTGCTTTCTCAGGAAAGGCCCCTCTCAGAGCTTTCCTGGCATTTGACCATCCTCACATCAGTAGGTACCCAGAAAGAGTGACTCTGTCCTTGGTAAAACTAAACAAGTGATGCCACTGTGACTGGGACTGGGACAGGTTCTGGATGCCTGGCTTCTTGGATCCCAAGATAAGAGAGTTCCATCACCAAGGAAGTGAGGTGAGGTCACTTCCTTCAGGAAGTAAATGAGGTCACTACCTTAGCAACCACTTTGTCCTAATAGTTGCTTCCATATTTCCTCTGACACTTTCACAAGTTAGATCGGTATATCAACCATAGGAACCCAGGAACAGCTCTCCACACAGGCCTTGTTTGGTCCATCTTGTCTACATTAAGAAGAGAGAGCCTGAATGAGACACAGTTCTTCATCCTGACCAGGTAGTTTGCCATGGAAGATGACTTTTACTCTCCCAGGTCCTTCATAGCTGCCTACATGTTCTCCAGGGATCATTTCTGCATGGACCTTTGAGGTTTTCAGCAGGTGGAAGATCCACTACATTTCTGTATTGTAAGACCAACTCTGTCCCTGCTGTTCTGCAATGTTAGATTGAGGGAACAGTGTATGGTTAGGGTTAATAACATGTTTGATTTGGGGTAGGAATCATTCTGCTGGATGAATAATGGTATTGGGAACCTGCGATATGTATGAGAATATATAGGTGAAATATATGTATGAAAACAGAAATCTATGTAAGATTTGAAGCCCAGAAGAGCATTGGGCCCTTGATTGGGATACTTAGATTTGAATTAGGTTCTGCACAGTTGTGTCAGATTAATCAATATACAATGGCATTGGACCTTGTACCTTGGATGATTGAATGTCGAAGGGAACATCCAGTCAAAAAGGGTTAGTCGGTAGTGAAAGGTTAATAAAATAGGTACTTGTCACTTCCTGGGAAGAATGTTGTGTTTATTCCGAGCATAATGAAGTTGTAAAAAAATTATGATTAAATTAAAAGGACACCCTGAAGAGCATCAATGAGAGAGTGAGAGGACAAAAAAGGGTGGTTTGAGTCTTGGTTCACATAGTCCCCCTGTTTGACTTCTTTTTAACAACCCTGGCCTGTCCAAAATAATCTCCATAATATTGCTAACTATAAAACCCTCTTTGCTCAACCGTGTAATTTCTTTTCTCCAAGCTCAAATTGGACAAGTTAAACTTATGGTAATACTCCACTAGAAGACATTGAATGTGACACCCCCCAATGATCACTTTTATGATTAAAAGTAGATAGAAGAAGAATTGAGGAATGAAAGGTTAATAAAATAGGTACTTGTCACTTTTTTTCTGTATGCTTAACAAAACACTCTTGAAATCTTGAGAACTGTTTGCTAATCTTGTTTCCAGAATGTCCTGTCCCCAACTGCTAAACTGCAGAATATACTCCTTCACCCGGTTGAACGCAAACCGCCCACTCGCCCTTACCCATCAAAAAACTTCGCTCCCTGCCCTCCCCAAGGAAAGTATATAAGCTCTGCTTAAGCTCTTCTCAGGGCACTCTGCTCTATTCAAGTTAGCTCTGATCCCCCACATGCTGGACCCCCAATAAACCCTTTGCTGTTGCATGAGATAGCCATTTTTCAAGGATGAAGTTGGAGGCACTGTGGGTTTCAATTCATTCAGGAACCATTAAATGGTGAGGAAGCTCATTTCAATGAAATCTCTGGAGAACGCTCACAGGCAAGTCTTCCCAAAGAGTGGCCAAAAGGTCACATGAAGCAAGCCAGGCACATTGAACTCTACAATGTGAGGTCCATTTGTGTTTTGGCTCTCCACTATTTCTGCCAAATTTTTCATAATAAAATCAAGTGATATCCTGCCTGAGATTCCCAGTGCTCTGTGGAAAACCAACCTGGGACTAGATTTCCGAATCCAAGGGTGAATCTCATGCATGGCCTCCTAAAATCCCAACACAATTCATGGCAATACTTCTCTGAGGTCAGTTCCAGAACTCAGTCTATAAGGGGAATTACCCAAGAGTTCCAGCCCTGGCGGACCCACTCATCTCTTCCAACTGCCACAAAAATGACCACAATTATAGCCAAAACATTCCCACATGGCCCTCATTTTCTTCCATATAGACACTGATCATAACTTCTGGCTAGAGGTTTCCATGAGTGATGCAGCTCAGGACAGTGTCCAATATAAGCTCCCTTGCCCCTCATTTACCTAAAGTCAGTGTGGCCTGGACACCCTTCCTGTGAACCAGGAGTGATCAAATAGGCCTGCCATTATTACTGCTCTGCTTCTACTATTTGAGGCCTACTGACTGTCAGGTATAGATTCTTTATGTGGTTTGTATTCATGAGAGAACACTAGCATATCTGCAGGGCTTTGAAGAACTCATTTGACCCAAGGGTCCATATTCACACTTGATGGAGGTCAGGAACCTAACAGAGGAAGGTGAGAGACTTCATCCACAATGACTGATTTTTTGAATTTTGGTTATGGATGCAAACATGGGATCTTTCTTTAGATCCATCAGGTGCTGACAATCTAAGCCTCAGCTTCACACAGGGCCAAGAGGCTTATTCAGACACATCTCTTTCCAATTAAGCAAAGAGCCACAGGTGATCCCCATTCATTTCCATTTGAATACTGTTTTCTTCAGGCTTCACAAAGGCGTGGCCTGAGCCAAAGACTTTCCTTGCATTCAGGGCAACAGAAAAATAGGTAAGCAAAAGGCCCAAAGCAGGGTTTCCCCACTGAGACTTTCCTGGTCACCCGGATATCTGAGTTTTCTGAGATGCTCACCATTCCCTTCAGCTATCCAGTACATGGCCATGTGACAGAGCTTGGAGGTGGTACATATCTTGGACACAAAACCATGAGCCTATTCTGGAGAGTGTCCAGAATTCAGGAAGAAAACAGGAATTTAGGAAGATAGTAGGTTTTGCCCATTGATAAGGCTAGCCGCAGTCCATTCATAAATTGGCAGTATGAATGCAGGGAAGCTTTCTACTAGACAGAACACACCCATTGATGCATTCTTTTTCTAATACTACAACCACGGACAGAGTGGGATACACAGTAATAGAAACACTCACCTTGTCAGAGAACATACTAGAAACAGTCTTCTCCAAACCAAACAAATTGCCTTTGCTACCTATTCTCAGAACATGAGAGAAAACCACAAACTCACACCCACACTCAAAAAGGCACCTCCTTCCCCAAAGTAGGTCTGTGACTATCCGGAGTGTCCTCTGACGGGTGGGCCATACTATATTTCCCCGAAGTGGACTGTGCTGCCTCTGTTCTGGTCTCCTTGGCCAAATCTGTGAAGTTGTCAGAAGCCAGTGGTGAGCCACTACCTTCTTTCTCAGGAAAGGCCCCTCTTCTTAGCTTTCCTGGCATTTGGCCATCCTCACATCACTAGGTACCAAGAAAGACTGACTCTGTCCTTGGTTAACCCAAACAAGTGAGACCACTGGGACTGGGACTGGGACTGGCTGTGGTTGCCTGACTTCCTGAATCCCAAATTTAGAGAGTTCCATCACCAAGGAAGTCATGTGAGGTAACTTCCTTCATGAAGTTAATGAAGTCACTGCCTTGGCAACCACTTTGTCCTAACAGTTGCTTCCAAGGGTCCCAAGAGGTGCAGGGTACCCCTACTTCCTGTGACATTTTCACAAGTTAGAATGGTATTTCACCATAGGCACCTGGGAACAGCTCTCCACACAAGCCTGGTTTGGTCCATCTTCTCTACATTAAGATGAAAGAGGCTGATTCAGACACATCCTTTCATCCTGACCAGGTTGTTTACCATGGAAGTTGTCTTTTCCTCCCTCAGGTCCTTCATAGCTGTTAACAACTTCTCCAGGGATCATTTCTGCATGGACCTTTGAGGTTCTCAGCAGGTGGAATATCCCCTACACTCCTGTATTGTAAGACCAACTCTGTCCCTGCTTTTCTGTAAAGTTAGATTGAGGGAACAGTGTATGGTTAGGGTAATAACAGGTTAAATTTGGGTTAGGAATCATTCTGTGTGATGAATAATGGTATTGGGAACCTGTGATATTTACAAGAATATATAGGTGAAATATAAGTATAAATACAGAAGTCTGGGTAAGATTTGAAGCCCAGAAGAGCATTGGGCCCTTGATTGGGATACTTAGCTTTGAAATACCTTCTGCACAAATGTCTCAGATAAATTGATAAACAATGGCATAGGACCTTGTAAATTGGATGATTAAATGTAGAAGAAACCATCCACTCAAAAAGGGTAGTCGGTAGGATTAGAAAGATAGTCAGTAGGTTTAGGAAGAAGAGTGAGTATAGGATTTGGACCAAAAGTTCTTTAACAATAGGGTTTCCGGTAGAGAATGAACGTAAATGTCAGCACATGTGAAGAGTCAGTCACAATGATGAACTGGGGAAAATATATAGGGAAGCAGATATGAATAGAGACATTAAGAAATCAGGCAATGTATAAATTGAGTGATAGGATTAGACATTTTCAACAGGGTAGAGGTTGAATACACAATCTTAGGGAGAAACAAATATTTAGCACCAATACGATTGACATTTGAGAGCATTAGGCAATCTGGACTTGGTTGTTTTTAGTAATCCATGCTCACTTTCCATTTAGGCTTTGGTACAATCATAAGTGTGAACTTTGCATTTTGTGTCCAGAATATTAGTGTGATAAAGTGTATATGTAGTTCAGGTGACATGAGTATTTCTTCCACTAATTCTGTGGGCAATATTTTGAAGTTGTATAAATTAGTATTGGGTGTACAAATAGGTATACCCTGTGTCTACGAAAATAGATAAAATGAATGAATAGACCATACTGTGAATAAATAATATAACTGGTTCCAACATTAAATAATGGATTGAATTGATATCTGAAAATATACAGGAAATCTTATATTTATATACATACATTTATTACAACCATTTATACATCTAATGGTAATATTAGGGTTATGGTTTGTCATGAAGAGTGTGTGAGTTTTGCTTCAAATGTGATTATTGAAACCTAAAATAAAAAGAAGTCTCATGAAAAAAACAGTCAAAAACATGTAGGAATACATGTGTACTGAAGCAGGAAGTGATAAAAAGTGAAACAAATGCCTATAAATTTGCAAACTTGTGAATGAAATATATATCCTATGATGTGCATAAACTGAAGAAATAGTCATGTAACAGTGTTCAATAAAAATGAACGTCAAAATACACATCATGTACCATAGTAATCTACTTGCATTGATGTTAAAGTGGGTCAGTTACTGTAGAAAAATTATGACTTCTATGCACCATTCACTGAATTTAGATTTCAGCACTAGGAAACAATATATATTTGAGGTGGATGAATATTTCTGAGAATAATTTTGTGAACATTTGATTATAAATCCACATGCATGAATATGAATGCATTTAGGGATTGTATAATAAGACACATATATTTTATATGCTGAAAAATCTGGAGAGTATATATATATATATATATATATATATATATATATATATATATACACACACACACACACACACACACACGCAAATGCACAGATTAAATGGTAGCAATATATATGCCAATCGAAATTCATCATGAAATATATATCATCCACAGATCCAAAAATATTCATTTTACTGAACATGGATTTATGTATTATCTTGTTCAACTAGGAAGCTCACGCATAGTTCTAATTTTCAATTCCAAAAACGTTTAGGAGTAGTGATCTCTTTTCACAATTCGTATCTGCCAAGTCAGCCACCTCACAAAAATGTACATGTGATACCAGGTAGGAATCTATATGTGCATACAAAAATACATGTGCTGAATAGACTACAGATACAGGGAGACAGGTATTCACATATTTGTTAACTTTAAAACACACGGAGAATTATTTCAATTTAATATTGACTAGATTAATAACACCTACCCTTTATCATACAAAAGGTAAATCCAGCTATACACCATGCCTCCTCCGAACTGCTTGTATTTCTATTCTGTTTTGGTTGTTTTTCTCCATCAATTTATGATTGCCACAGTCTGGCTGGGCACAATTCAGGAGCCACTTGTCAAATAAACTAACTTTATTTTTAGAACTACACACGCCAAAAAAATAGCTCCTCGGGAAATACCCTCAGAGCACAACTGCCACCACCAGCTTCCCACAAGCTCTCAACCTCTCCACTCCTCCTGCTCTTGAGTTCGATTGGCTGGGTCATTTGGGCAGAGCCAAAAAAGTCCCCCAATGAGCAGCTTGGTAGTTTGAAAGGGTGGGGAAACAGCCCAATGGGCATCACCGCAGAGTAGCCAATCAGCTAGATGTTGCTAGGGCCGCTGTGAGCAAACCATCAGCTGGCAGTCTGAAAGTTTTCTTTGGCCCCTCGGGCTGTGGCTCTCAACATCTCCCCCTCTCTGTTTAAACAACAAGCATGTGGCTTAGGGACCATGCCTGCCTTAGGTTGTCCAATAGTACATATGGTTCTTACCCATTATCGAATGAGCTGACCTCAAGGTGTCAGCCTCCAGTCTTAGGTTGGTACCATTGCAACTGGATCTTACCCGTCACTAACTACAGGTCCAGTATACAGCCACACCTATGGAGAGGACTTTGTACCAGTGGGGGGGTAAGGTTCTTTGTCTCATCTCTGTTGGACCCCAAATTTTAGCTGACTAACCATGACAAGCAGAAGGGAGGAAGATACACCAAGCCAATTGAGGGCTCCTTTTGGAAAAATTGTACCACCGATGACATCATCAGCAAAAATACCCCAACACTACCACAAGTCAATGCACCAACATATTGATCACAATGCATGCAGGTGAGTTCACAATGCATACAAGTGATACATAGTCCAGGAAAGTTCTGCAAGCAGTTCAGTGATGGCTTTTGCAGAAGCTGTAGATTGGTTTTATCTTTGTCTTCACAGGCACTGGGATGAAGATAGGAATTCTGGCAACAATGCCTAAAGAAAAAATTATGTAACATTCCAGAAGGCACTAAAAGAAAACAATTTTCTTAACAATTTACATTGTCTTGAAGAGATTTATTAAATATAATGAAAAGGAAAGGTGAAAGAAAGCAAACAGATCTGTTAACCTCCCTTTTTGTTCACATTTTAAAACAATCCTCAACGGGTGTTTACCCAATTTAAATTAAAATATTTACATCACGTGAATAAAAAAAAATATATTTGGATCCATTTTTTCATGAGCGCTCATCACATATGATATATGGTTATGTACATTCAAACATATAACACAAAACACAAGTGTGCACACATAATATAATACATACAACACATAACATAATAGTAAAGGCTTTATAACTTTTTACATGTGAAATCTCCATTGCAAAGTCTAAAAACTCTATAGTCCAAAAATAAAACTGATCAGCAAAACATTAACCTAGGTCTGTATGAGCTCAAAAAACAAAAAAGAACTTCATGATATGGGAAAGGGGAATAATAAAATAGATATTGAAAAAAACATCCTGGTTCTGTCACAGATGTAAGAATAGCCAAACTGGAGTTCTGGATATCAGCTGTAATTGATTTGAGCCAAATCATCTTCTTTTGGGTCTGTAGAAATCTCTTTAGTTAATCTCTCTGGAATCCAAATCGGCTCCTGTTCTCCCTGTGAAAACACACAAACAGGCCCCCGACTCCAGACAATTACTGGGTCAGGACCTTTCCATTGTCCTGTTAGAATATCCTTCCAAAGTACCTTGGGCTTATGTACATTTTTTGGACATATATGCCTTTCTGCAGCACTAAGCCCTGTTGAATCCAAATTTAAAAAGTTTAGAGTAAAAAGGGTTATTTTGAGTTTATCTTTGGGGAATATATACCCCTTCCCAATTCCTTCTTTTTGCTTTAGTAAGTACGTTTTAATAGTTTGATGTGCTCTTTCAACTATACCTTGTCCCTGCTGATTGTATGGGACTCCTGTTATATGAGTGATGCCAAATGATGAGCAAAATTGTTTAAAATAGGTAGAAGTATAACCAGGGGCATTATCTGTTTTTAACTGTTTTGGAACACCCACAGTGGCAAAATTTTGTAAGCAATGAGCTATAACATCTTTAGTTTTTTTCTCCGACAAGAAGGGAGCCCATCAAAAATCCAGAAGAAGTATCAACTGTAACATGCAAATATTTTAATTTTCCAAATTCTGGCAAGTTTGTGACGTTCATCTGCCAAATATGGTTAGGTATCAATCCTCTAGGATTGACTCGAAGATTAACGTGTGGTAGAAAGGTCACACAATTTTGACATTGTTTTATTATTTGTCTAGATTTTTTCTTAGTTATTTTAAAGCACTTTTGTAAACTATTAGGATTGACATGGAACTTTTTATGAAAATTTGTAGCTTCTTCTACTATAGAGAAAATATGTATGTCATGTGTAGTTTTATCTGCTAAATCATTGTCCAAACTAAGGGCTCCAGGCAATCCTGTATGTGTTCTGATATTTTCTATAAAGAACAGATCTTTTCTGTCCAAGATTAGACTTTGTATAGTGGAAAGCAAAGAGAAAACAGTAGAGGAAGGGGAAATCCTACCAGCATCTTCAAGGGATACTATAGCATTAACTATATTCTGACTATCGGAAAATAAATTAATTACAGAATCTTTAAACATCACAAAAGCTTGTAATACTGCATTAAGCTCTACCTTTTGAGATGATTGTTTGGGTACTAGAAATGTAAAAGTTTGATCAGGTGTAACTATTGCTGCTGTACCATTATTTGACCCATCAGTGAATATATTTGGAGCATTCATGATAGGTGTTTTTCTTGTCATTTTTGGAAAAATTACAGGATGAAATGATCAAAAAGACTATAAAGGGATCCAACATGGCGGCCGGCGAGGAAGCTGCACTTTCAATATCTCCACATTAACGGGATCAGAAACACCAATTAAAACAGCTACATTCTACCTACTGAGGATCTTCTAGCAAAATTCCGTTGAAAGGAGACCTGCCGAGAATTAGTAAGTTTATTAGACGTGACAGTTTGCCCGAGAGAAGTGAAAGTTGACCGGCAGCGCGGGCTCAGAGTCCAATCCCGCGGCCACCCGCTGCTTCTGCAAGCGGCAGGCGGCCCAGAGCAGCGCGGCAGAAGGGTCCCCGCCCAGCCAGCAGACAGCTCCCGCCATCCTGGCTACCCTGGCGGCCCTGCTTTCGCTCGGCGAACAGCCACCCCACCCGGCTGGTTCTTAGCCACGCGGCTGCAGTAACCCGGCTTTACAAGCGGCCCCCGGCGGCCCTGCTCGGCGAGAAGGGTCCCCGCCCGGCCGGCAGACAGCTCCCACCATTCCACTCTTGTTCTGCAAACAGCCACCCCGCCCGCTTGGTTCTTAGCCACGCGGCTGCAGCCACCCGGCTTTACAAGCACCCCCGGCGGCCCTGCTCGGCGAGAAGGGTCCCCGCCCTGCCGGCAGACAGCTCCCGCCATTCCGCTCTTGTTCTGCAAACAGCCACCCCGCCCGCCTGGTTCTTAGCCACGAGGCTGCAGCCGCCCGGCTTTACAAGCGCCCCCGGCGACCCTGCTCGGCGAGAAGGGTCCCTGCCCGGCCGACAGACAGCTTCCGCCATCCCGGCTACCCTGGCGGTCCCGCTCTTGCTCTGCAAACAGCCACCCCGCCCGCCTGGTTCTTAGCCACGAGGCTTCAGCCGCCCGGCTTTACAAGCGCCCCCGGCGGCCCTACTCTTCGAGAAGGGTCCCTGCCTGGCCGACAGACAGTTTCCACCATCCCGGCTACCTTGGCGGCCCCGCTCTCGCCCTGCAAAAAGCCACCCCACCCGCCTGGGTCTTAGCCACGTGGCTGCAGCCACCTGGCTTTGCAAGCGCCCCCGGCGGCCCTGCTCGGCGAGAAGGGTCCCCGCCCTGCCGGCAGACAGCTCCCGCCATTCCGCTCTTGCTCTGCAAACAGCCACCCCGCCCGCCTGGTTCTTAGACACGAGGCTGCAGCCGCCCAGCTTTACAAGCGCCCCCGGCGACCCTGCTCAGTGAGAAGGGTCCCTGCCCGGCCAACAGACAGTTTCCGCCATCCCGGCTACCCTGGCGGTCCCGCTCTTGCCCTGCAAACAGCCACCCCGCCCGCCTGGGTCTTAGCCACGCGGCAGCAGCCACCCGGCTTTACAAGCGTCCCCGGCGGCCCTGCTCTGCGAGAAGGGTCCCCGCCCTGCCGGCAGACAGCTCCCGCCATTCCGCTCTTGCTCTGCAAACAGCCACCCCGCCCGCCTGGTTCTTAGCCACAAGGCTGCAGCCGCCCGGCTTTACAAGCGCCCCCAGTGGCCCTGCTCGTCGAGAAGGGTCCCTGCCCGGCCAGCAGACAGCTCCCACCATCCCGGCACTCCTGGCGGCCCGCCCGCTCTGCGAAGGGTCACCCCGCCCGGCTCTTAGCCACGCGGGCGCCATATGCCTGGCTCTGTGGGCGCCACCGGCGGCCCAGCGCAGCCAGAAGGGTCCCCGCCTGGCCCGACAGAAGGCACGTGCCCTTCCGGCTCTGCTAACGGCCCTGCCCACCCAGGAAAGGGCTCCCCCCCTTGAGAGGATGGGAAGGAAATCTAACCAAGCCTCTATGAATTAGCGAACTGGGATCTAAAACCAGAGATTGTGTCAGACCAGAGACAAGCCAGTTCCACCTCTCCCTTCGGTCACTCCTGCAAGGACCCAGGGGCCCGCCATAGCAGAGAGGGGAAGTCACCATAGATCGGCCAAAGAGATTCCTTCCCAGCGGACTCTAAATTAGCAGGAGCGGCGAGGGAGCCGGCCGGAGCTGGCGGGAACCGCGGCAGCGGCACGGGAACCGGCGGGAGCTGAGGCGGTGCTGACGCAGGAGCCGGCGGGAGCCGCGCGGCGCGGGTCTCCCAGCTACAGCTCCCACCAGTGCTGACAACTGAGGTCTCTTGCACCAGATACGGGGGCGTGGCTACCAGAAGGTAAGCAAATTTGCTGGGGGTTCTCAGCCCCAAGCTCTACAAACTTAGGGCCTGAGGGAGGCAAACAAGGAGAGTGTGCCCAGGCACTAATGAAACAGCTGCTCCACACGTGTGCAAGGTAGGCGGAACCGTGACCACCGACAAAACAGGCCCAGTGGCCCGCCAGATACATCGCCCCGGTCGGGGGAGGGGCAGAGCCGCCACCAGCGCCTTTTAGGTAGACAGATCTGCAACCGACAGACAGAACAGGCCTAGTGGTCAGCGGAGGGGCAAAGCCGCTGCTCACGCCTGCAAGGTAGGCGGACCTGTGACCACCGAAAGAACAGGCCCATCGAAAGTACAGGTACAGCGGCCTCCTGGCGTGGAAGGCACATTGCCTCAATTGGAGGAGGGGCAGAGCCACCGCCAAAGCCTGCGAGGGAGACTTTGCAGCTATACAAGAGCAATATAAATATATAGGGGGAAAAATCAATAACACAACAGTTTCACCAAGCAGAAAGAAACGCGATCAGTATGAAAAGACAAGGAAAGAAAGGACCACAAGCAATGCAGGTCAACTCAACTTTAGAAGAGGTAATATCTGCAGCAGATGGAATGTCAGATAAAGAATTCAGGATATACATGCTTCAGATGATCTGGAGTCTCAAGGAAGACATTAGACAGCAAAATCAGACAATGAAAGACCACTTCGACCACTTCGACAATAAATTACATAAACAAATCCAAGAAGCAAAAGATCAATTATACAGGGAGATAGAGGTTATAAAAAACAAACAAACAGAAATCCTGGAAATGCAGGAAACAATAAACCAACTTAAAAACTCAATTGAGAATACTACCAGCAGAGTAGAACACTTAGAAGATAGAACATCAGACAATGAAGACAAAGTATTTCAACTGGAGAAGAACATAGACAGCTCAGCAAAGCTGTTAAGAAACCATGAGCATAACATTCAAGAAATATGGGATAACATAAAGAGACCCAACTTAAGGGTCATGGGGATTCAGGAAGGTATTGAGGTCCAAACCAAAGGAATGAACAATCTATTCAACGAAATAATACGAGAAAACTTCCCAGACTTGAAGAATGAGACAGAATCCCAAATCCTAGAAGCCTACAGAACGCCGAATGTGCAAAATCATAAGAGATCCACACCTAGACACATTATAATGAAGATGCCCAACATACAGAATAAGGAGAGAATTTTAAAAGCTACAAGAGAAAGGAAGCAGATTACATTTAGGGGTAAACCAATCAGGATAACAGCTGATCTTTCAACACAGACTCTGAAAGCTAGAAGATCCTGGAATAACATATTTCAAACACTGAACGAAAAGGGGTTCCAACCAAGAATTGTGTATCCCGCGAAATTAAGCTTCAGGATGGAAGATGAAATTAAAACCTTCCATGATAAACAAAAGTTAAAAGAATTTGCAGCTAGAAAACCAGCTCTTCAAAACATCCTCGGCAAAATATTACAGGAAGAGGAAATGGAAAATATCAATGAAAACCAACAGCGGGAGGTAGTACAGTAAAGGTGGGGGGGAATAATCAAAGAGGAAAACAAACCATGTTTAGTAACATAAATAAACAAATATGGCTGGAAGAACAACCCATATCTCAATAATAAATCTAAATGTTAATGGCTTAAACTCACCAATTAAGAGACACAGGCTAGCAGAATGGATCACTAAACAAGACCCAACAATATGCTGCCTTCAGGAGACGCATTTGATAGGAAAAGACATACATAGACTGAAGGTGAAAGGTTGGGAAAAATCATATCACTCATATGGACTTCGGAAACAAGCAGGAGTATCCATACTCATTTCAAATAAAATAGATTTCAAGCCAAAGTTAATCAAAAGGGATGAAGAGGGACACTACATACTTCTCAAGGGAACCATACACCAACAAGACATAACAATCATAAATATATATGCCCCAAACAATGGTGCAGCTATGTTCATCAAACAAACTCTTCTCAAGTTCAAGAGTCTAATAGACCACCATACAATAATCATGGGAGACTTCAACACACCTCTCTCACCACTGGACAGATCTTCCAAACAAAAGTTGAATAAGGAAACTATAGAGCTCAATAACACAATTAATAACCTAGACTTAATTGACATATATAGAATATACCACCCAACATCAAGCATTTACACTTTTTTCTCAGCAGCACATGGATCCTTCTCAAAAATAGATCATATATTATGTCACAGGGCAACTATTAGACAATATAAAGGAGTAGAGATAATACCATGCATATTATCTGATCATAATGGAATGGAATTGAAAATCAACGATAAAAGAAGTAAGGAAAAATCATGCATCACTTGGAGAATGAACAATAGGTTACTGAATGATCAATGGGTTATAGAAGACATCAAGGAGGAAATTAAAAAAATTCTTAGAGATAAATGAAAACACAGACACAACATATCGGAATCTATGGGACACATTGAAAGCAGTTCTAAGAGGAAAATTTATTGCTTGGAGTTCATTCCTTAAAAAAAGAAAAAACCAACAAATAAATTATCTAATACTTCAACTCAAAATCCTAGAAAAAGAAGAGCAAAACAACAGCAAAAGAAGTAGAAGACAAGAAATAATTAAAATCAGAGCTGAAATTAATGAAATCGAAATGAAAGAAACAATTGAAAAAATTGACAAAACTAAAAGTTGGTTCTTTGAAAAAATAAATAAAATCGACAGACCATTAGCCACGCAAACTAAGAGAAGAAGAGAGAGAACTCAAATTACCAGCATACGGGATGAAAAAGGCAATATCACAACAGACACTTCAGAAATACAGAAGATTATCAGAAATTATTTTGAATTCTTATACTCCAATAAAATAGAAGATAGTGAAGGCATCGATAAATTTCTTAAGTCATATGATTTGCCCAGATTGAGTCAGGAGGATATTGACAACCTAAACAGACCAATATCAATTGAGGAAATAGAAGATACCATCAAAAAACTACCAACTAAGAAAAGCCCAGGACCGGATGGGTATACAGCAGAGTTTTACAAAACCTTTAAAGAGGAATTAACACCAATACTTTTCAAGCTATTTCAGGAAATAGAAAAAGAGGGAGAACTTCCAAATTCATTCTATGAGGCCAACATCACCCTGATTCCTAAACCAGACAAAGACACTTCAAAGAAAGAAAACTACAGACCAATATCTCTAATGAGCCTAGATGCAAAAATCCTCAATAAACTTCTGGCGAACCGGATACAAAAACATATCAAAAAAATTGTGCACCATGATCAGGTAGGATTTATCCCTGGGATGCAAGGTTGGTTCAATATACGGAAATCAATAAATGTTATTCACATCAACAGGCTTAAAAATAAGAACCATATGGTCATCTCGATAGATGCGGAAAAAGCATTCGACAAAGTACAGCATCCCTTTATGTTCAAAACTCTAGAAAAACTAGGGATAACAGGAACATACCTCAACATTGTAAAAGCAATCTATGCTAAGCCTCAGGCTAGCATCATTCTGAATGGAGAAAAACTGAAGGCATTCCCTCTAAAATCTGGAACAAGACAGGGATGCCCTCTCTCACCACTTCTGTTCAACATAGTTCTCGAATCACTGGCCAGAGCAATTAGACAGACGAAAGAAATTAAAGGCATAAAAATAGGAAAAGAAGAACTCAAATTATCACTATTTGCAGATGACATGATTCTATACCTAGCAGACCCAAAAGGGTCTACAAAGAAACTATTAGAGCTAATAAATGAATTCAGCAAAGTGGCAGGCTATAAAATCAACACGCATAAATCAAAGGCATTCCTGTATAGCAGCAACAAATCCTCTGAAATGGAAATAAGGACAACCACCCCATTCACAATATCCTCAAAGAAAATAAAATACTTGGGAATCAACCTAACAAAAGAGGTGAAAGACTTATACAATGAAAACTACAGAACCCTAAAGAGAGAAATAGAAGAAGATCTTAGAAGATGGAAAAATATACCCTGTTCATGGATAGGTAGAAGTAACATCATCAAAATGGTGATATTACCAAAAGTTCTCTATAGGTTTAATGCAATGCCAATCAAAATCCCAACGGCATTTCTTGTAGAAATAGAGAAAGCAATCATGAAATTCATATGGAAAAATAAAAGACCCAGAATAGCAAAAACAATTCTAAGCAGGAAATGTGAATCAGGCGGTATAGCAATACCAGACTTCAAACTATACTACAGAGCAATAGTAACAAAAACAGCATGGTACTGGTACCAAAACAGGCAGGTGGACCAATGGTACAGAATAGAGGACACAGAAACCAATCCACAAAACTACAACTATCTTATATTTGATAAAGGGGCTAAAAGCATGAAATGGAAGAAGGATAGCATTTTCAACAAATGGTGTTGGGAAAACTGGAAATCCATATGCAACAAAATGAAACTGAATCCCTTTCTCTCGCCATGCACAAAAGTTAACTCAAAGTGGATCAAGGAACTTGATATCAAATCAGAGACATGGCGTCTGATAGAAGAAAAAGTTGGCTATGATCTACATACTGTGGGGTCGGGCTCCAAATTCCTCAATAGGACACCCATAGCACAACAGTTAATAACTAGAATCAACAATGGGACTTACTAAAACTAAACAGTTTTTTCTCAGCAAAAGAAACAATAAGAGAGGTAAACAGGGAGCCTACGTCCTGGGAACAAATCTTTACTCCTCACACTTCAGACAGAGCCCTAATATCCAGAATATACAAAGAACTAAAAAAATTAGACAATGAGATAACGAATAACCCAATCAACAAATGGGCCAAGGACCTGAACAGAAATTTCTCAGAGGAGGACATACAATCAATCAACAAGTATATGAAAAAATGCTCACCATCTCTAGCAGTCAGAGAAATGCAAATCAAAACCACCCTAAGATACCATCTCACTCCAGTAAGATTGGCAGCCATTAGGAAGTCAAACAGCAACAAGTGCTGGTGAGGATGTGGGGAAAAGGGTACTCTTGTACATTGCTGGTGGGACTGCAAATTGGTGCGGCCAATTTGGAAAGCAGTATGGAGATTTCTTGGAAAGCTCGGAATGGAACCACCATTTGATCCAGGTATTCCACTACTCGGTCTATTCCCTAAAGACCTAAAAAGAGCACACTATAGGGACACTGCTACATCCATGTTCATAGCAGCACAATTCACAATAGCAAGACTGTGGAACCAACCTAGATGCCCTTCAATAGACGAATGGATAAAAAAAATGTGGCATTTATACACAATGGAGTATTACTCTGCATTAAGAAATGACAAAATCATAGAATTTGGAGGGAAATGGATGGCATTAGAGCAGATTATGCTAAGTGAAGCTAGCCAATCCCTTAAAAACAAATGCCAAATGTCTTCTTTGATATAAGGAAAGTAACTAAGAACAGAGCAGGGAAGAAGAGCATGAGAAGAAGATTAACATTAAACAGGGATGAGAGGTGGGAGGGAAAGGGAGAGAGAAGGGAAATTGCATGTAAATGGAAGGAGACCCTCAGGGGTATACAAAATTACATACAAGAGGAAGTGAGGGGAAAGGAGGGAAAATATAAGGGGGAGAAATGAATTACAGTAGAGGGGGTAGAGAGAGAAGAGGGGAGGGGAGGGGGGAGGGGGGATAGTGGAGGATGGGAAAGGCAGCAGAATACAACAGACTCCAGAATGGCAATATGTAAATCAATGGATGTGCAACTGAAGTGATTCTGCAATCTGTATATGGGGTAAAAATGGGAGTTCATATCCCACTTGAATCAAAGTGTGAAATATGATATATCAAGAACTATGTAATGTTTTGAACAACCTACAATAAAAATTAATTAAAAAAAAAGACAATAAAGGATTAGATGGTAAGTGATTATCAAATGAAATATTAGATTTGCACATGATTATTGCCCAAGTATTTAACTCATTAGCTAACTCATCAATTTGATTCAGAGTATATGGAGTAATTATTTTATTGGGAGAAATTCCAAACACTTCCTTTGCTGCTTTTGTTCTTTTCAGTATTAATTGTCCTACAGCCTCAGTATACCGATTAAGAATATTGTTAGGGGAATAAGATAAATGCATCCATAATAATGGACCTTCTTGCCAAAATACTCCTGTAGTAATATTTTTTGTTGGTAGTACAATAAATAATAAAGACAAACTTAAATCAATTCTATCCAAATGCATATTTTCCATATATGTTTCAATAATTTTTAATGCCTTTCTTGTTTCAGGCGTTAACATGCGGGGTGAATTTGGATCTGATGGACCTTTTAGGATATCAAAAAAGGTTCCAACTCTATTATGCGTATACCTAGATAAGGCGTTATCCAATTTATGTCTCCTAATAACATTTGAAAGTCATTAAGTGATTTGAGTTGATCTATTCGTACTTGAATTTTTGGTGGACAGATCATGGTTGAGGATAATAGAACTCCTAAATAATTAATTGGAAAATTTAATTCTACTTTATCTATTGTTATCTCTAGTTTATATTTTTTAATATGTTTTTAAGTGTGGCATAACATTCTAGCAATGTGTTTTTAGCTTTGTGTGCTAATAATATATCATCCATATAGTGAAATATTTGTAGTTCAGGATTTTGATTTCTAAGTGGCTGGATTACTTTGTTAACATAAATTTGACACATAGTTGGGCTATTAGCCATCCTTTGAGGGAGTACTTTCCATTTGTATCTCTGATCAGGACCTTCATGATTCAGTGCAGGGTTAGTAAATGCAAAACATGGACTATCCTAAGGTTGAATTGGAAATGAAAAAAAAATCTTTAATATCTATACATAAATCATACCAAGTTTTGGCAAAGCAGATAATTGTGGAATCCCCGATTGAGCATGTCCCATAATAACCATCTCATTATTAATGCCTCTTAAATCTTGCAATAATCTCCATTTACCAGATTACTTTTTGATGACAAAACTGGGAGTATTATGGGGAGATACAGATGGTTTTATATGTCTTCTGCTAATTGTTGTTTGACCAGATCATGGGCTGCTGGTACCTTTTCTTTAGTCAGGGTCCACTGAGGAACCCATACTGGTCTTTCTTATTTCCAAGTAATTTTTATTGTCTTAGTGTCCCTTTCTTAAAATCCAACCCATTTCTGTCTGTTCCTTGATCTATTAGTATTGGAGCTGCTATACCTTGATATTGTTTTTCTAATCTTTTTCCTATCCTAAAACCTTGTCTAACCATAATTGTGGGTATATTTTAATTGATGTTTTTTGTTAATTTCAAACCTAATTCATCTAGGACATCTCATCCCCTTAAATTTACGGGAAGATGATCCATACATATGGCTATATAGTTCCTTCACATCCTTCAGGATCCTTCCAATCTAATACCATTGCTCTTCGATGGGGATTAGTCGCCAATTCTAGGCCTTGAAGTGTTTGAGTGGATGGTTGTAATGGCCAATATTTTGGCCACTCTGGACGAGAGATGATGCTAAGTTCTGCATCTGTATCCAGTAGCCCATTTAATTCATGTCCTTGAATATTTAGTGTTAGTATGGGGCAAGAATCTAACTTTAGAGAAAACATAGCCAAATCTACATCTGTGCAGCCTAATCCCTTGGAACCTCTTTCTACAACATGACTGGAAAATTTATCATGTAAGCGTGGTATTATTAGTAACTGTGCTATTCTGTCTCTTGGTGAAATTACTGATATACCCTTTGGAGAACTGGCTATAATTTTTATTTCACCTTCATAATTAGGGTCAATTACCCCAGGACTTATCATAAGTCCTTTTAGAGTAGAAGAGCTGCGTCCCAATAATAAGCCTACTGCTCCTTGGGGAAGAGGTTTTTTACCCCTGAGAGAATGATTTGAACCCCCATCTCTGGAGTTAGTACTGCTCTGACAGAGGTGCAGATGTCCAACCCTGCACTCCCTCTAGTTTGTCTGTTGAGGGCTCTGATGGACAATGTGTCTTTGGCACTACCCTGATGGGGTTGCTGGGTTCCTCCAGTGCTCAGTATATTTGTGGTTTGGGGCCCCAGAGCATTGGGTCCCCCTGTCCATTTTCTGGCAATGTAACCTGATGCCTTTCTCCATGATATCATGGATAAACACCTGGTCCTTGTTTGTTTTTTGATAATATACTACCCTCTATGGTGGTTTGAGAATGGCATTCATTAGTCCAATGTCTCCCTCTATGGCATCCTGGGCAAATACCCTGTATTCTACTCCTTTGATACATAGTTTTGTTAAACCCTCCTCTTATGGGGCAATTCCTTTTAAAATGTCCTGTTTGTTCACAATTGTAGCATGTTCTTGTCCTGGCATCTAAAGCCTATTTTACTGCAGCTGCCACGACTTGCCCTTGTTCTAAAGCCTGTTTTACTGCAGCTGCCATGACTTGCTCTTGTTCATTAATGTCTCTACATAATTTAATATATGGGAATTGGAGCATTTTAGAAAAATCAGACATCAGTGTGTCTTGTAAAGTCTCAGTAGAGAAACTCTACTTTGGCCCATTTGCTTACCTATTGTTAATTTGCCCAGAATGTCAGGAAGCTCTTTGTCTCAGGGCACACCTTTGTGAAGCCTGAAGCACACAGTTTTCAAATGGAAATGAACGGGCATCACCAGTGGGTATTTGCTAAATTGCTTTGGAAAGGGATGTGTCTGAATCAGCCTCTTTGATCTGTGTGAGGCTGTGGCTTACATTCTCATCACCTGATGGATCATTCCGTGTGTGAATCCATAACCAAAATGGCCAAAAGAGCAGTCCCTGTGCATGAAGTCTCTCACCTTCCTCTGTAAGGCTCCTGACCTCCATCAAGTGAGAATAGGGATTTTTTGTGTCAAATGAGTTCTTCAAAGCCCTGGAGAGTCTAGCACATAGGTTCTTGGGTTTTCTCATGACTCCAGTTCACATAAAAATATCTATACCTGACAGTCAGTAGGCCTCAAATTGGAGAAGCCTAGGCGTATTAAGGGCAGGCCTATTTGATCACACCTGGTTCACAGGAAGGGTGTCCAGGCCACCATGACTTTAGGCAATGAGGGGCAAGGGAGCTTATTTTGAACACTCTCTTGGACTTCGCCGCTCATGGAAACCTCCAGACAGAGCTTAGAATGAGAGTGAATATATGGAAGAAGATGAGGGCCATGTGGGAGTGTTTTGATTTTAATTGTCATCATTTGTGTGGTAGTTGGAAGATATGACTGGGTACACCTGGGCTGAAATCTGGTGTGATTCCCCTTAGAGACTGGGTTCTGGAACTGACCTTAGAGAAGTATTATCATGAAATGTGTTGGGATTTTAGTTGGCCACGCATGAGAGTCGCCCTTGGAAACCGAGATCTAGGCCCTGGTTTGCTTTCCACAGAGCACTGGGAATCTCAGCCAGGATATCACATGGTTTTATTCTGAAAGACATGGCAGCCATAGATGAGAGTCAAAACACACATGGACCTCACATTGTAGACAGCAATAGGTCTGGGTTCATGTGACCTTCTGGCCACTCTTTGGGAAGCCTTGCCTCAGAGATTTCACCAGAGCTTTCATTCAAATGAGCTTCCTCACCATTGAATGATTCCTGAATGTATTTAAACCACAATGCCTCCAACATCAATCTTGAAAAATGGCTAGATAAATACCATAAAATTTTTGAAATTCCCATGACCATGAAAATGGTGTAAGAACAGAGATGCCAGTAAGTTGGGGCCTGATGAGAAGTGGGCCTAGAGAAGTTGTGTGCAGGTGTGTGAGAAAATATCTATGGTGGGGCCATGTGGATCTGCCATTGGCTTCCAAATGGCTTGTAACTGACATGGTGCAGCCAGCATACCCTTCTATGTAAAGGCATCTTTTAATATGCAGAGTTTTCAGGGCAATGTTCAGAATCAAATTGCTATGGTCAAGGATGCAAGCTATGTGGGATTGAAGCCTGGGTGGTACATTATCCTGCAGACCCTGAAACACTACACGTGACAGAACTCCCTTTAGCACTGTGTCCCAGTTGAATTCCTTGTATTGTGTGAAGCAAATACCAAGCTCGCATTGCAGCAGCAAGAAACACCACGACAAGTGGAGGATGACCGAATGGCTTTAGAGTCCACACGGAAAGAGTTAGCCCCCAGTCCCCACAGTTTACCTACAAAGAGAGAATTCAGCACTGCTGCCTCATGTTCATTAGAAAATAAGAAACCATGTCCTCCAGGTCACTTAGATACATACCCAGCTTTGATGGTCTCTCTACAAAGGAAGCTAAAGCTCCTGACAACAACAAATATTTCAAGTGCCCAAACTCAGAGGCAGTTTCTCAAGAAGTCTTTAGTCCAGCAGAGCTCCAATTTTGTCGAATATTTACCTGTTCCTAACTTTTGGAAACTCCTCTACCACCTTCAAGGTTGTGAACTCTTGAGCATATTTCATTCCAGATATGTATTCACAGTTTTTCTAACTCTTTTCCTCTAATTGTGTTTTACTTGGGGCGAAGGTAATGTCAAGGCATTATTCTGGATGAGAGTGGGAAGATTTTTGTGTAGCACATATTTACATACACATTGGATTTATTTTCCTATTTTCCATTCAAAATACTGAATCCCTGAAACTAACCCATACAGTACTAGACTCTGACTAATAATTCTAATATGATGGAGAAAAATAACCCAAAAAGAATAGAAATACAAGCAGTTCAGACAAGGCATAGTGTATAGTTGGACTTGCCTTTTGCATTATACAGGTAGGAGTTATAAATCTAGTCAATTTTTTGTTGAAATAGTTCTCCATGTGTTTTTTTTTTTATTGGTTGTTCAAAATATTACAAAACTCTTGACATCTTGTATTACATATATTAGATTCAAGTGGATTATGAACTCACATTTTTACTCCAAATACAGATTGCAGAATCACATCGGTTACACATCCACATTTTTACATAATGCCCTATTAGTATCTGTTGTATTCTGCTACCTTTCCTAGCCTCTACTATCCCCCCTCCCCTCCCCTCCCCTCCCATATTCTCTCTCTACTCCATCTTCTGTAATTCATTTTCCTACTTGTTTACTTTCCCCTTCCACTCACAACTTCTTATATATAATTTTGTAAAACATTGAGGGTCTCCCTCCATTTCCATGCAATTTCCCTTTTCTCTCCCTTTCCCTCCCACCTCATGTCTCTTATTAATGTTGACCTTTTCTTCCTGCTATTCCTTCCTGCTCTGTTCTTAGTTGCTCTCATTATATCAAAGAAGACATTTGGAATTTGTTTTTTTAGGGATTGTCTAGCTTCACTAAGCATAATCTACTCTAATACCATCCATTTCCCTGCAAATCCCATGATTTTGTCATTTTTTAGTGCTGCGTAATACTCCATGGTGTATAAATGCCACATTTTTAAAATTATTTTGAAAACCTATATTCCAATAAAATAGAAGAGAGTGAAGACATCGATAGATTTTTTAAATCCTATGATTTGCCCAGACTGAGTCTGGAGGATACACACAATTTGAACAGACCAATATCAATGGATCAGATTGAAGAAGCAATCAAAAGACTACCAACCAAGAAAAGCCCAGGACCAGATGGGTATACAGCGGAGTTTTACAAAACCTTTAAAGAAGAATTAATACCAATACTTTTCAATTTATTTCAGGAAGTGGAAAAAGAGGGAGCTTTGCCAAATTCATTCTATGAGGCCAACATCACCCTGATTCCGAAACCAAACAATGACACCTCAAAGAAAGAAAACTACAGACCAATATCTCTGATAAAACTACATGCAAAAATCCTCAATAAAATTCTGGCGAATCGGACAAAAAGGCACATCAAAAAAATTGTGCACCATGATCAAGTAGGATTAATCCCTGGGATGCAAGGATGGTTCAATATACGGAAATCAATAAATGTTATTCACCACATAAATAGACTTAAAATAGGAACCATATGATCATCTCAATAGATGCAGAAAAAGCATTCAACAAAGTACAGCATTCCTTTATATTCAAAACATTAGAAAAACTAGGGATAACAGGAACTTTCCTCGAAATTGTGAAAGCTATCTATACTAAGCCTCAGTCTAGCATCATTCTGAGTGGAGAAAAATTGAAGGCATTCCCTCTAAAATCAGGAACAAGACAGGGATGCCCTCTATCACCACTTCTATTCAATATAGTTCTCAAAACACTGGCCAGAGCAATTAGAAAGATGAAAGAAATTAAAGGCATAAAAATAGGAAAAGAAGAACTTAAATTATCACTGTTTGTGGATGACATGATTCTATACCTAGAAGACCCAAAAGGGTCTACAAAAAAACTACTAGAACTAATAAATGAATTCAGCAAAGTGGAAGGATAAAAAATCAACATGCACAAATCAAAGGCATTTTTGTATATCAGTAACAAAACTTCTGAATCGGAAATGAGGAAAAACACTCCATTCACAATATTTTCAAAAAAAAATAAAATACTTGGGAATCAACCTAACAAAAGAGGTGAAAGACTTATACAATGAAAACTACAGAACCATAAAGAGAGAAATAGAAGAAGATCCATGTGTTTTTAAAGGTAACAAATAGGTGAATTCCTCTCTGCCTTTCTCTGTAGCCAATTCAGCACATGTAATTTCATATGCACATATAGAATTCTACCTGTTATCACATGTACATTCTTGTGAGGTGGCTGACTTGGCAGATACAAATTGGGAGAAGAGATCACTCCTCCTAAACACAGTTAGAACTGAAAATTCAACCTATGGGTGAGCTTCTTAGATGAACAACATGATAAATAAAATCATATTCAGTATAATGAATATTTTTGGATCAGTGGATGATATACATTTCATGAAGAATTTCGATTGGCATATATGTTGCTACTTTTTAATGTGTGTGTATGTGTGTGTGTGTATATATATATATATATATATATATATATATATATATATATACTCTCCAAATTTTTCAAAATATGAAATATATGTGTCTTATTGTACACTCCCTAAATTCATTCGTATTCATGTATGTGGATTTATAATTAAATTTTCAAAAGATTATTCTCAGAAATATTCATCCACCTGAAATACATATTTGTTTCCTAGAACTGAAAACTAACATCAGTGAATGGTGCAAACGAATCCTAATATTTCTACAGTAACTGACCCAGTGTCACATCAATGCAAGTAGATTATTATGGAACATAATATGTATTTTGATGTTCATTTTTAGTCAACACTGGTACATTACTATTTCTTCAGTTTATGCCCATCATAAGATATATATTTCATACACAAGTTAGCAAATTTATAGGCATTTGTTTCACTTTCAATAACTTCCTTCTTCAGAACACATGTATCCCTCTATGTTTCTTGATAAGACTTTTCATGAGACTTCTTTCTAAACACATTATTTTTGATTTCCATAATCACTTTTGAAGCAAACCTCACACACTCGTCATGATAAAATATAACCCTAATATTAACATTAGAAGTATAACTGGTTGGAATGAATGATTGTATATCAATATAAGATTTCCTGTATATTTTCAGATATCAATTCAATCCGTTATTTAACGTTTACCAATTATATTATTTACTCTCAGTATGGTCTATTCTTGCATTATCTCTGTATTCATAGAGTGATGTTACACCTCTTTGTACTCCCAATACTCATTTATACGTCTCCAAAATATTGCTCCCAGAAATGGTGGAAGAAATACTCATGTCACCTGACCTACATATACATTTTATCACAGTAATATTCTGGAAAATAAAGCAAAGGTCACACTTATAATTGTACCAAAGCCTAAATTTAAAGTGAGCATGGATTTCTGAAAACATCCATGACCAGGTTGCCTAATGCTCTCAAATGTCAATGTAATTGTTGACTACATATTTGTTTCTTTCTAAGATTATATATTCAAACTCAACCCTGTTGAAAATGTCTAATCCTATCACTCACTTTAAACTTTGCCTGATATCCTAATGTCTCTATTGATATCTCTTTTCCTTCATAATTTCCCAGTTCATCATTTTGACTGTGCATTTGTGCTGACATTTACATTCACTCTCTACCTGAAACCCAATTGCTAAACAACTTTTGGTCCAAATACTATACTCTCTCTTCTTTCTGAATCTACTGACTATCTCCCAAATCCTACTGACTATCTTTTTTAGAATGAATGTTCTCTTCAACATTCAATCATCCAAGGTACAAGGTCCGATGCCATTGTGTATTGATTCATCTGAGACATCTGTGCAGGACATAATTCAAAGCTAAGTCTCCCAATCAAGGGCCCAATCCCTTTCTGGGCTTCAAATCGTACTTAGATTTCTGTTTTCATACATATATTTGACCTCTATATTCTTATAAATATCGCTGGTTTTCAATACCATTATTCATCCAGCAAAATGATTCCTAACCCAAATCGAACATGTTATTAACCCAAACCATATACTGTTCCCACATTCTAACTTTATAGAAGAGCAGGGACAGTGTTTGTCTTACAATAAGGAATGTAGGGGATATAACACCTGCTGAAAACCTCAAAGTTCCATGCAGAAATAATCCCTGGAGAAGATGTAGGCAGCTATGAAGGACCAGAGAGTGCAAAAGTCTTCTTCCATGGAAAACAGCCTTGTCTGAATGAGGGGTTGTGTCGGAATCAGCCTCTCTGTTCCTAATGTACATAGATGGACAAATCCAGCCCTGTGTGGAGAGCTGTTCACGGGTGCCTATGGGTGATATACCATTCTAACTTGTGAAAGTGTCACGGGAAATAGGGGCAGCATCCATCTCATGGGACCCTTGGAAGCTACTGTTAGGACAAAGTGGTTGCAAAGGCAGTGAACTTATTCAGTTCCTGAAGGAAGTGACCTCACCTCTATTCCTTGGTGATGGAACTCTCTGAACTTGCGATATAGGAAGCCAGGCACTCAGAGCCAGTCCCAGTCCCAGTCCCAGTGGGCTCACTTGTTTGGATATTCCAATGACAGAGACAGTCTTTTTTGGTATATACTGATGTGAGGATGGCGAAATGCCAGGAAAGCTTTGAAGACTGGCCTTTCCAGAGAAAGCAAGTAGTGGCTCACCGTGGGCTCCTGACATTTTCAGAGTTCGCCAAGGAGACCATATCTGAGACAGGACAGGCCATTTCAGAGGAACATAGTAAGGCTCACCAGTGAGAGTACACTCTGAATAGTCACAGACCTACTTGGGGAAAGGAGATGCATTTGTGGTTTTAGTTGTGTGTTTGTGGTTTTGTCTCATGTTCTGAGAAAATGTAGGAAGGCGGTTTGTTTGGTTTGGAGTGAACTGTTTCTAGTAAGTCGTTTGACAAGGCAAGTGTTTCTATGTCTGTGTTTCCCAGTGTGTCTGTGGTTGTAGACATTAGAAAAGAGAATGCATCAATGGATGTGTCCTGTCTAGTAGAAAGCTTCCCAGCATCAATCTTGCCCAATATATAAATGGACTGTGGCTTGCCTTATCGAAGGGCAACACCTTCAAACTTCCTAAGTTCTTGTTTCCTTCCTGAATTCTGGCTACACTCCAGAATAGGCTCATGGTTTTCTGTCCAAGATATTTAACACCTCCAAGTTCTGTGATATGGGCATGTACTGGATAGCTGAAGGGAATGGCGAGCATCTCAGAAAACTCAGATATCAGTGTGACCAGTAAAGTTTCAGTGGAGAAACTCTGCTTTGGGGCTTTTGCTTGCCTATTGTTCTTTTGCCCTGAATGTCAGGAAGGACTTTGCCTCAGGCCACCCCTTTGTGAAACCTGAAGTAACCAGTTTTCAAATGGATATAAATGGGCATTACCTGTGGCTCTTTACTTAACTGCTTTGGAAAGGGATGTGTCTGAATCAGTCTCTTGGCCCTTTGTGAGTCTATGGCTTAGATTCCCTACACCTGATGGATGTAAAGAAAAATCCCATGTGTGCATACAAAATCAAAATGGCAAAAATTACAGTCATTGTAGATGAAGTCTCTCGCCTTTCTCTGTAAGGTTTCTGACCTCCATCAAGTGAGAATAAGGATCCTTTGGGTCAAATGAATTCTTCAAAGCCATGGAGAGGCTAGCCCATAGGTGCTTCGGTTTTCTCTTGACTACAGTTCACATAAATAATCTAAATGCCACAGTTAAAAGGCCTAATATTGAAGAAGTTGAAAAGTATTAATGGCAGACCTATTTGATCACTCCTGGTTTACGGTAAGGGTGTCCAGGCCACCCTGACTTTAGGCAAATGAGGGTTAAGGGAGCTTATTTTGGACACTGTCTTGGGCTGCACCCCTTATGGAAAACTCCAGCCAAAGGATATGATGAGTGTCTATATGGAAGAAGATTAGGGCCGTGTGGAGTGTTTTGATTTTAATTGTGATCATTTGTGTGGTGGTTGGAAGAAATGACTGGGTCTACCTGTGCTTGAACTCTGGTGTGATTCCCCTTAGAGACTGAGTTCTAGAACTTACCTCAGAGAAGTATTGCCATGAATTGTTTTGGGATTTTAGGAAGCCACGCAATGAAAGTCGCCCTTGGAAACTGAGATCTAGGCCCAGGGTGGCTTTCCACAAAGCACTGGGAATCTCAGCCAGGATATCACTTGATTGTATTCTGAAAGACATGGCAGCCATGGTTCAGTGTCAAAAAACACATGGACCTCATATTGTAGATCTCAATAGGACTGGATTCAGGTGACCTTTTGGCCACTATTTTGGAAGCCTTGCCTTTGAGAGTTCTCCAGAGCTTTCATTGAAATGTGCTTCTTCACCATTTAATGGTTCCTGAATATATTGAAACCCATAGTGCTTGCAACATCATCCTAGAAAAATGGCTAGAAAAATACCGTGAAATTTTTGAAATTCCCATGACCTGGTGGCACTGGAGAACCTTTGGATGTGCTGTTGCTGATCTTGAGTGTGCCAGACACTGCCTTGATTGACTGGGTTTCATGAAAGTGGTGTAGAACAGAGATGCCAGTAATTTGGAGCCTGCTGATTAGTGGGCCTAGAACAGTGGTGGGAAGGTTTGTGATAAAACATGTAGTGCGGCAATGTGGATCTGCCCTTGGCTTCCAAATGGTTGTTACTGACATGGTGCAGCCAGCAGACGCTTCTTTGTAAAGGCATCTTGTTATATTGAGTGGTTTCAGGGCAATGTTCAGAATCAGGTTGCTATGGTCAAGGGGGAAAGCAAGGTGGGATAGAAGCCTGGTTGGTGCATTATCCTGCAGACCCTGACCCACCACTCCCGACAGAAATCCCTCCAGCACTGTGTCCCAGTTGAACTCCATGTATTTTGTGAAGCAAATACCAAACTCCCAGTGCAGCAGCGAGAAACACCACAAAAATTGGAGGATGCCCAAGTGGCTTCACAGTCCACACGGGGATACACTTAGCCCCCAGTGGCCACAGGTTACCTACAAAGAGAGAATTCAGCACTGCTGCCTCATTTTCATTGGAAAATAAGAAACAATTTCCTCCATGTCACATAGATGCAGACCCAGCATTGATGGTCTCAGTACAAAGGAAGCTAAAGCTCCTGACAACCACATATAGTTCAAGGGCCCAACCTCAGAGGCAGTTTCTCAAGAAGTCTTTAGGCCAGCAGAACTCCATGTTTGTGGAGTGTTTACCCTGTCCCTTTCTTTTCGAAAATCATCTACCACCTCGAATTTTTCAAAACTGTGAGCATATTCCATTCCAGATATGTATTCACTGATTTTCTAATTCTTCTCCTCTAATGGTGTTTTAGTTGGAGCGAAGGTACTGTCAAGGCATTTTTCTGTATGAGAGTGGGAGGATATTTGTGGAGCACACATTTACATACACATTGGATTCATTTTCCAATTTTTCTTTCGAAATACTGAATCCCCGACACTAACACCTACCCTACTACACTTGACTACTAATACTAATAAGATGGAGAAAAATAACTCAAACAGAATAAAAATACAAGCATTTCAGAGGAGGCATGGTGTATAGTTGGACTTGCCTTTTGCATTATATATTGTGGGAGTTATAAATCTAGTCAACTTTTTGTTGAAGTCGTTCTCCATGTTTTTTTTAAAGTTAACCAATATGTGAATTCCTGTCTCCCCTCTCTGTAGCCTATTCACCACCTGTATTTTTATATGCAAACATAGAATCCTACCTGGGACCACACGTCCATTCATGTGAAGTGGCTGACTTGACAGATACAAATTGTAAGGGATCACTCCTCCTAAATGATGTTGGAACTGAAAATTCAAATTATGGGTGAGCTTCCTACTTGATCAATATTATTCATAAATCCATGTTCAGTTAAATAAATATTTTTGGATCTGTCAATGATATATATTTCATTTTGAATTTTGATTGGCATATATATTGCTATTTTTAATGTCTGTGTGTGTGTGTGTGTGTGTACACACACACACACACACACACACACATATATATATAGATAGATAGATAGATAGACTCTCCAGATTTTTCAAAATATGAAATATGTGTTTTATTTTACACTCACCAAATTCATTCATATTCATATATGTGAATTTATAATCAACTTTTCACAAGATTATTCTTAGAAATATTCATTTACCTGAAAAACGTATTTCTTTCCTAGTACCGAAAAGGAACTTCAGTGAATGGTGCACACAAATCCTAATATTTCTACAGTACCTGACCCAGTTTAACATCAATGCAAGTAGATTCCAATTGGACATGATGTGTATTTTGACGTTCATTTTTATTCAACACTGGTAGATTACTATTTCTTTAATTTATGCACATCATAGGATATGTATTTCATCCACAAGTTAGGAAATTTATAGGCATTTGATTCACTATCAATCACTTCCTGCTTCAGAGCACATGCATTCCTCCATGTTTCTTGACTGGTCTTTTCATGAGAAAAGGGATGGACAATGCAAGGTAAGGCAACTAACATAGCACCGAACACAGCGAAACAGTCCTATTTGGTTGCAACCGGATTTAGAGGGCATTGCTTCTATTGTAATCATTTAATCCCCTGAACTCCAAGTTTAGATTGTTTCAGAATTTTGTACCCAACATGTAAGGGAGGGACTCAGAAGTTCACAGTCTGCAGAAGTTCATTAAAAGCAGTTTTTGTTTCTGTTTTTTTTTTTTTCCTGTTCTGTGCAAGTTAACATTTCAAGGACACCTGGGAGGGGCAGAGCTTTTTTCTTCTCTTTTTTTTCTCCCTGCCAGCTTTTACCATGGAGCCCAGTTGGTACCTTCTTTAACTTAGAACTGTAGCCATCTCTGTCAAGCCCCAGCTCAAGGCCAGAGGCCTTGTTCACATATTGCCAGCATTGTGACTGACTCTTTCCAAACACATTATTTTCGATTTCCATAATCACTTTTGTAGCAAAAATAACATATCTTCATGATAAACCATAACCCTAATATTGATATTAGATGTATAAATGGTTGGAATAAATGATTGTATATCAATATAAGATTTCTTATATATTTTCAGATATCAATTCAATCCGTTATTTAATGTGGAACCAGTTATATTATTTATTCACTTATGGTCTATTCATGCATTATCTCTATATTCATTGACACAGTGTATACCTCTTTGTACCCCCTATACCCATTTATATGTCTTCAAAAAATTGCTCCCAGAAATGGTGGAATAAACACTCATGTCACCAGATCTACATATACATATTATCACAGTAATATTCTGGACACAAATGCAAACGTCACACTTATGATTGTACCAAAACCTAAATGGAAAGTGAGCATGGATTACAAAAAACATCCATGTCAAGGTTGCCTAATGCTCTCAAATGTCAATCCTATTGGTGACTACATATTTGTTTCTTCCTAAGATTATATATTCTAACTCAACCCTGTTGAAAATGTCTAATCGTATCACACACTTTATACTTTGCCTGATTTCGTAATGTCTTTATTGATATCTGCTTTCCTACGTTCTTTTCCCATTTCATTATTGTGACTGTTCACATGTGCTGACATTTACATTCACTCTCTAACCGAACCCCTATTGCTAAAGAGATTTTGTTCCAAATCCTATACTCACTCTTCTTCCTAAACCTACCGACTATCTTCTTAATCCTACCGACTATCCCTTTTTGACTGGATTTTCTCTTCTACATTCAGTCATCCAAGTAATGTTCGTGCAAGCATCGGAGGAAGAGACCACCAGGAGAGTGTCTCATGCCACAGCAAGAGGTTTATTGGGGGTCCAGCATGCTGTGGCTCAGAGCTCACAAGAATAGAGCAGAGAGCCCTGAGAACAGCTTAAGCAGAGCTTATATACTTTCCTTGAAAAGGGTAGGGACGGAAATTTATTGATGGGTCAGAGCGAGTGGGCGGTTTGCGTGTAACTGGATGAGGGAATACATTCTGCAATTTCGAAGTTGGGGACAGCACAATCTGGGAACAAGGTTAGCAAACAGTTCTCAATATTTCAACAGTGTTTTGTTAAGCATACAAAAAAACAGAAAGTTCCAAGTTACTTTTTTATTAACCTTTCATTCCCCACTTCTTCTTCTGGCTAATTTTAATCATAATAGTGATCATTGGGGGGTGTCACATTCTATGTCTGCTAGTGGGGTATTACCATAAGTTTAACTTGTCCAATTTGAGCTTGGAAAAAAGAAATTACACGGTTGAGCAAACAGGGTTTTATAGTTAGCTATAATTTGGAGATTATTATTGGACAGGCCAGGGGTGATAAAAGCGTAGATAAACAGGGGGACTGTGATAACCAAGACTCAAACCACCCTTTTGGGGCGTCTGTCTCTCATTGACACTCTTCAAGGCATCCTTTTATTTTACTCATAGGTTTTTTTACAACTTCATTATGGTCGGCATAAAAACAGCATTCTTACATCAATGCAGCACAAAGGCCCCCTTCTCTCATGAAGAGGAGGTCAAACCCTCGACTGTTGTGTAAAACAACTTCAGAGAGAGAGGTTAAAGATTCCTGAAAACTGTGATGGAGGTTTCTAATATCTTTAAGTTTTGGTCTATTGCTGCTTCTATTTGGGTCATTTGTTGTGTACCATGGACCAGGGCAGTGGTTCCTGTGACTACCCCTGCAGCAACTCCACTTCCTAATATGATAGGTAAAGTAAGAGATATATGTTCCCAGTGGAACTGGGTTGTATGCCCCCCTGTTTGAACTTCAAATGAACCTGGGTCATTATAGAGCAATCTGGGAAACATCTTCACCATTTCACAATTAATCACATCTGTTGACCATTTCATTAAAACATAAACAATGTTTAAGTATATAGAATTATACTGTTGTAGGGGCAGTCAAGGCAAGGCACCTAAGATAGCACAGAAGACAGGGAAACAGTCCTATTTGGTTGCAACCGGATTCAGCGGGCATTGCTTCTGTTGTAATCAATTAATTCCCTGAACCCCAAGTTTAGGTAGTTTCAGAATTTTGTACCCAACATGAAAGGGAAGGGACTAAGAAGTTCACAGTCTGCAGAACTTCACAAAAAGAAGTTTTTTTCCTCTTTGGTGGGCAAGTTAAACTTTCAAGGACACCTGGGAGGGGGAGAGCTTTTTCTTCCTTTTCTTTTATCCCCCTGCAGCTGTTACCATGGAGCCCAGTTGGTAATTTTATATCTTAAAAATATAGCCATCTCTATGAAGCCCCAGCTCAAGGCCAGAGGCCTTTTTCACATATTGTGTGAAAAACTATTAAAGGGGTGTCAAGCTTAGGAGTGCTGATTTTTGCAGCCAGTAGCCAAGTAGAGCAGGGCAACAGAAAAACAGGAAGTTTATCTACACTGAACTCTTTTATAGGGACTCTTTTGCTGAAAATCCTAAAGTCATGGTGAAGACTTCTGGAGAAGTTCAGTTAAGATTTTTCTGTGGGCCTGGTACAGAGGGGGAAGACGGGGAAGGTGGAGGGTGAGAGCTGCTCCGTGGATCTGAGAATTAGGGAGGAGAGATATAAAAGAATAATGGAAAAGGGGTTTGGGATTTTCCTAGAAACAAAAACTTGAGCAGTATAACCGGTAGAGCAGAGGGGAAGATGGGAGTGACTATCCCGAAAAGCCTGTGAGGCACTTTAAATTCTTAGTAACCTGTTTTCAGTGATCACAAAGCAACTTTAAAGGTCATTTTCATTACATCTTCAATAGGGGTCTGAGGGATCTCCTAAGCTGGTTTGAGCTTTAGGTTAGCTGGTAAGAGGACCTGGTGCGACCCGGTGCGGGTACTGACAGAGGAAGAGAGGAGTGAGTGGGTGGATGGGTACCTCAGTACCTGCTAACTCAGCAAGGGGGCAATGCTCTGAGAACCAGCGAAGGTTTGGGTTTTGGATCTAGTAATTGGAGGGGAGAAATAAGGTTGCTGAGGTAGGACTGACAGCAGAGAGTCTGGAGCAGAAAGCTGAGGGTGAGGAACTATTGGAGAAGCATAGTTCAGGATGTGAGGGAAACAGGGAAAAGGCCTCCACATAGGGGAATTTCCTTTCACCCTTTTGAGCACTTGCAGAAGGTAAAAAGGTCACACAGAATTTGAGGATCTAGAGACTCCTCTTGGCGCCATCTGTTTTAGATATCTAAGTAGTAATATGGCCAATGCTGTGTACTGAATTTGATGAGGATTTTACATTCCACCAGGCAGCCCCTGTATGCTCAAATCCCCATGACTTACAGAAGAAGTCATCTTTTCCCACACTCAGCCATGGCGGTTTGTGGCTTTGATAGTCTGCGGGGCAAACATACTAATATAGGCTAGCCAACCTGCATCTGGCTTGCCTGTCTATACAACCATAATGTTTGTTTCCATTATCTATGGTATGGAAATGATTTAATGGAATTTTAGTGGGATCCTCTTCATCAAGGATATCCTAATAGGAAAGACCTATATCCAGCTGACAAATGTCTGGGTGGAGAGATGGCCACCAGGTTCCTAAGGGGGCTGTATGCAAGATAGACCATACTTCTTGTCTTGTAGGATTTGTGATCAGCCATTGCTGCTGAACGGGCTAATGAGTGTTAGGTCTACTGGTGGCCAAGGGGAAAGTCTATAGCCTTATCTACGTGGCAAATACACAATTTGAACGGGTTACCAGTCTTTTCCAGTTTCCAGCCAGAGTCTGGACAGGTTGCAGGCTTGAGATGAGAGGCATGGATCCAGGAAGTGATTCCGTCTACTTTTACCACTGTAGGTGTTATAAGTAGCACCTGGTATGGTCCTTTCCAGCGGGGTTCCAGGGATGACACCTGATGTCCTCTTATGTAGAGGAATTCTCTTACTTGATATCGATGTGGAGTCCCCTCGTCCCCAGGTTGGAAGGCAGTGGCCAGCTGTTTCCACAGGTATAGCTGAGTTCTTTCAAGAGATTTAAGTCTGTCAAGCAAGGGTGTGTGGAAGGGATACTTAGGTCTTAGAGTTGGGGTTAGGTCCCTTACCAGAGGAGGGGCCCCATAGAGAATTTCATAGGGGGTGATGTTACACAAAGAAACAAAGGAAGTATTTCTTTCATGAAACAGTGCATAAGGCAGGAGCATAGTCTACCCTTTTATGACGGTCTCTAAGCTTAATTTATTTAAGGTCTCTTTAATTCTTCTATTTATTTTTTCATGTGTCCTGAGCTTTGGGGTCTATAAACACAATGTAACTTCCAATTAATCCCCAGGGTCCTGGCTAACCCCTGGTTTACCTGGCCCATGAACGCCGTTCAATTATCAGACCACATTACATTAGGCAGGCCCTGTCTTTGAAAAATATCTTTCAGGATCTTCTTGACCACCATTTGTGCCGTTTTTTTTTTTTTTTTTTTTTTTTTTTTTTTTTTTTTTTTTGTGGGAAAGGCTTCAATCCATCCTGAAAATGTATCTACAAAGACTAGGAGATATTTAAGTCCATATCTCGCTGGCTTAATTTAGGTAAAGTCCACTTCCCAGAATTGTCCTGGTCTGGTTCCTGGTACGTGCTTTCCTGCAGGAAGCTTGGAATGGTAAGCATTAACCAATTAACAGAACCGACAGGCTTTTGTTACCCATTCAGTTATTTCCATTCACTGTGATTGAGTTAGTCTAAAACTCTGTTCTTGATCCTACAGGAATGGCTGCAGTTTCTTTGAACTAAGTTGATTGAGTTGATGTACATTTTTAACATAGTGTAGGGCTTTCTGAAATTGCAGGCTGGACTCAGTGAAGTTGAGGTGTTCAGTGTTAGTGTTCTTAGATGTTATCAAAAGCTTGCTGGTGCTCAAAGGGTCCATTGGAATTGGGCATTCTCATTTAACAGCGGGTATAAAGGAGCAGCTATGAACACAAACCCAGGTCCATAACCTGCAAAAGCCAGCAGTTCCAAGAAACTCTCTATGTTGTCTCCTGTTCAATGGGGGTGGTATCTGCACAACGTTTTGTTTCCTGGGGTCAGTGAGGCATCATTTACAGTGCCTAAGGAAATACCCCAGGAAGATTACTTCTTGCTGGCAAATTTGGGCCTTTTTGGCCAAAGCTCTATACCTGAGTTGAGCAAGCTCAGATAATAGTGCTTGGGTCACAGACTCAAAGTTTTCCTTGGTGTTGGCTGCCAGGAGCAGGACATCCACATATTGAATCAGGGTGACTTCGGGGTGTGTAGTTCTGAAGTTGTTGAGATCTCTGTGAAGGGCTTCATCAAAGAGAGTGGGGGAGATTTTGAACCCCTGTGGGAGTCTAGTCCAAGTTAGTTGACAAGACGTTCCTGTTTCTGGGTCTACCCACTCGAAAGCAAACAGCAACTGACTATCTTTATGCAGAGCCAAGCAAAAGAAAGCATCTTTTAAGTACAGAACAGTATACCATTTTCACTCAGCCACAGCAAAGTGTTTATTGGGGGTCCAGCATGCTGGGGCTCAGAGCTCACTTGAATAGAGCAAAGAGCCCTGAGAACAGCTTTAACAGAGCTTATATACTTTCCTTGGACAGGGCAGGGAGGGAAATTTATTTATGGGTCAGGGCGAGTGTGCAGTTTGCATGCAACTGGGTGAGGGAGTACATTCTGCAGTTTGGCAGTTGGGGATAGCACATTCTGGGAACCAAAATAGCAAACAGTTCTCAAGATTTCAACAGTGTTTTGTTAGGCATACAGAAAAACAGGAAGTGACAAGTGACTATTTTATTAACCTTTCACCAAAGCAAAATGGAAAGTGAGCATGGATTATTAAAAACAACCATGCCCAGGTTGCCTAATGCTCTAAAATATCAATCCTATTGATGACTACATATGTCTTTCTACCTAAGATTATATATTCATCCTCAACCATGTTGAAAATGTCTAACCCTATCACTCACATTATACTTTGCCTGTTTTCCTAATGTCTGTATTGATATCTGCTTTCCAACATATTTTTCCCAGTTCATCATTGTGACTGACTCTTCGTATGTGCTCATGTTTACGTTCACTCTCTACCCGAAACCCTATTGCTAATGAACGTTTTGTCCAAATCCTATACTCACTATTTTTTCAAAACCTACTGACTACCTTCCTAATCCTGCCGACTATTCCTTTTTGACTGGATGTTCTCTAAGACATTTATTCATCCAAGGTACAAGGTCCTCTGCCATTGCATATCGATTTATCTGAGACATCTGTGTAGAACATAATTCAAAGCTAAGTATCGCACTAAAGGGCCCAATTCCCTTCTGGGCTTCAAATCGTACCTAGATTTCAGGTTTTATACTTATATTTCACCTATATATTCTTGTGAATATCGCAGGTTCCTAATACCATTATTTATCCCACAGAATGTTTCCTAACCCAAATAAAATATATTATTAACCCTAACCATACACTGTTCCCTCAATCTAACTTTACAAAAGAGCAGGGACAGAGTAGGTCTTACAATACAGGAATTTAGGGAATCTTCCACCTGCTGAGAACCTCAAAGGTTGATGCAGAAATGATCCCTGGAGAAGATGTAGGCAGCTGTGAAGGACCTGAGAGAGCAAAAGTCATCTTCCATGGCAAACAAGCTGGTCAGGATGAAGGTATGTGTCTGAATCAGCCTCTCTCCTATTGATATAAAAAAGATGGACCAAAACAACCCTGTGTGGAGAGCTTCTCCTGGGTGTCTATGGTTGATATACCATTCTAACTTCTGAAAGTTTCACAGGAAGTAGGGACAGCCTCCATCTCAAGGGACCTTTGGAAGCAACTGTAAGGACAAAGTGGTTGCCAAGGCAGTGACCTCATTCCCTTCCTTTAGGAATTGACCTACCTCACTTCTTTGGTGATGAAACTCTCTGAACTTGAGATCCAGGAAGCCAGGCATCCAGAGGCAGGCCCAGTCCCATTCCCAGTGGGCTCACTTGTTTGCATTTACCAAGGAGAGAGTCTGTCTCTCTTGGTACCTAATGGTTTAAGGATGACCAAATGCAAGTAGAGCTCTGAAGACGGGCCTTTTCTGAGAAAGCAGGTAGTGGTCAGCACAGGCTCCATACAACTTCACAGAGATGGACAAAGAGACCAGATCTGAGACAGGACAGGCCATTTCGGGGGAACATACTATGGCCCACAAGTCAGAGGACACTCTGGATACTCACAGACTTACTTGGGGAAAGAGGTGCCTTTTTGAGAGTGGGTGTGAGTTTGTGGTTTTGTCTCATGTTCTGAGAATAGGTAGGAAAGGCGGTTTGTTTGGTTTAGAGTGGACTGTTTCTAGAAAGTCCTTTGACAAGGTGAGTGTTTCTGTGTCTGTGTATCCCACTGTGTTCTTGGTTGTACACATTAGAAAAAGGAATGCATCAATGGATGTATCCTGACTAGTAGAAAGCTTTCCAGCATTCATCCTGCCCATTTTAAAAAAGGACTGCTGGTTGCCTTTTCGATGGGCAACACCTACTAACTTTCTAAGTTCCTGTTTTCTTTCTGAATTCTGGCCACTCTCCAGAATAGGCTCATGGTTTTTTGTCCAAGATATATATACCACCTCCAAGCTCTGTGACATGGCCATGTACTGGATTGTTGAAGGGAATGACAAGCATCTCAGAAAACTCAGATATCATTGTGACTAGTATAGTCTCAGTGGAGAAACCCTGCATTGGGATTTGCTTACTTATTGTTATGTTGCTCTGAAGTCAGGAAGGTCTCTGCCTCAGGCCACCCCTTTGTGAATCTTGAGGAAAACAGTTTTCAAATGGAAATGAATGGGCATCACCTATGGCTCTTTGCTTAATTGCTTTGGGAAAGGATGTTCTGAATCAGCCTCATGGCCCTGTGTGTGGCTGTGGCTTAGATTAGCAGCGCCTGATGGATATAAAGAAAGATCCAATGTGTGCATCCAAAACCAAAATGGCAAAAAGATCAGTCATAGTGGATGAAGTCTCTCCTGACCTCCACCAAGTGACAATAGGTATCCTTTGGGTCAAATGAGTTTTTCCAAGCCTTGCAAATTTACTTTGGTTTCCTAATGACTCCAAATCACATAAAGAATCTATACCTGACAGTCAGTAGGCCTCAAATTGGAGAAGCAGAGCAGTATTACAGGAAGAACTATGTGATCAATCCTGGTTCACAGGAAGGGTGTTCAGGCCACCCTGAGGTTAGGCAAATGAGTTGCAAGGGAGCTTATTTTGGACACTCTCGTGGGCTGCGCCATTCATGGAAGCCTCTAGCCAAAGGTTATCATGAGTGTATGTATGTAAGAAGATGAGTGCCATGTGGGAGTGTTTTGGATTTAATTGTGGTCATATGTGTGGTGGTTGGAAGAATGACTGGGTCCACCTGGTCTTGAACACTGGTGTGATTCCTCTCAGAGACTGAGTTCTGTAACTGACCTCAGAGATGTAATTGCTTTGGAAAGGGATGTGTCTTAATCAGGCTCTTGGCCCTGTTTGAGGCTGTGGCTTAGATTATCAGCAACAGACGGATCTAAGAAAAGATCCCATGTGTGCATCCAAAACCAAAATGGCCAAAAGAGCAGTCATTGTGGATGAAGTCTCTCGCCTTCCACTGTAAGGTTCTGAAAGAATAAAACAAATTGAAATTGAAACGTAAACAACCAGGTTTTGTAAAGTTTCCAAGCTGCACTCAGAACCTAAAATTCCTGTGGCAGTTAAGACAATTCCTGAAACTGCCCATTAGATGTGTGTTGAAATCTTCCCTGAACACCTAGTTACTTAACAACCCTTTCCCAGAAACCGTGCAGCTCACCACGTATACATCTCAGGGCTTCAACCAATAAATTTAAACGTATACCCCTTCTCAGGGCTGACCAATCACTCCCTGCCTGACCTTTTCCCGCCAATGAATGTGCTAATCATGTTTAAGAGTTGTTATTTGATTTTCCCGTGGTACATGATGATTTCCTAAAGGAGGCAATGATGTATGTAAATCCCTGCTCTCTCTAAAGAATGTATATATACTCTGCTCAAGTTGTTCTCGGGGCTCTTTGATTTTTGGTCCTCTGAAGTGAGCTCTGAGCCCCAGCATGCTGGACCCCCAATAAACCCTTTGCTGATGCATGAGAAAACCTCTTTGTTGTCTTTTCCTCTGACGTTCGCCGCACCTATTTATCTGGAGGCCCCAGGTGAGATATCCGGCAGCGGTGGACGAAAGACCTCAAGGGACTCCTCTCGGGGTTAGTAAGGAGCCTATTTCTGGTTTCGGATTTCAAGTCAGGGCATGGCAAAGTGGCTGTTGGTGAAGAGCATTAGCTCTCTCCTATGGTGTGACAGACCTGTCACAGAGCCCAAGGTCACGTTTCTGGGGGACACTCCGGAAGACTAGGGAAATCAAAGAATAGTAGTTTCCTCATCCCAGTTACATTTTGCTTCAGGATTCGGTTTGCCAGCCCATCAGGTTTTGCCGGCTACTCAGTTTGGTTCATTGTCCCTAACTCATGTTGAGTTTACTGTCTGTCTTTATTGCCTAACACATTAAGATTTACCAGTTACTCAGTTCTAATCTTTTTCTTGGAGTCATGTTAAACATTTACTGTTTGTCTTTTTCTGTGTTGCGTTTGTGTCTTCACTGTCCCTGTTTGAGTAATTCCCATTATGGGACAAAGCACATCCTCTTCTCTGTCTCCGACCCTTGATCATTGGACTGATGTCCGCTCAAGGGCCCAGAATCTTTATTTTCCAGTAAAACGCTGTACCTGGCAGACTCTCTGTGCTTCAGAATGGCCCATCCTCGAAGTTGGATGGCCCCCAGAAGGATCCTTCCACTTTCCTCTAATCCGAAAAGTCAGAGATATTGTCTTTCAGCTTTGGCCACGTGGCCACCCAGATAAAGAGCCATATACCCCTTCCCCCATGATCCTATCATTCAAACCATCCACTCCTCCCCCTCTTCCTTCCATTCTCCCTGAGTCACAAGACTGGACACTCCTCCCCCTCCTTATCGTCTACTCTCCCTCCCCAACCCCCAACACAGTTCCTGATGATCCTCCAACCGCTGACTCAGCCTCTCCACTGCTATAGGCAATTGGGCCAGACCCAAGCCCTCCAGGGGACTTCTCTGCAGCAGCAGCAGCCCCTCCTCCCCTGGAGGAAGCTGGGCAACCTAAAGGAACCCACCGGCGGCGGATAATAGAAAACTCAGAAGCCCCTGTGATACTCTCTTTCCGTCCCTATGGGCCCATGAACCGACCCAACTGGGACCCCAACACCTTTGAAGGTAAGAAGCATCTGTCCACTTATCGCCGGGCTCTAATAGCGGGTCTCCGAGTGGCCGCCAGAGGGCTGACCAATTTGGCCAAAGGAAGAGAGATTATCCAAGGGCCTAATGAGTCTCCCTCTATGTTTCTGGAGAGAATTATGGAAGAATATACTCCTTTTGATCCTCAGGCAGAGGACCAAAATGCATCTGTTACAATGGCCTGTATTGAGCAGGCTGCCCAAGATATTAAGAGAAAGTTACAATGTCTAGATGGATTACAAGATACGACCTTAAGAGATTTAGTCAGAGAAGCTGAGAAAGTATATTATAAGAGAGAAACTGAGGAGGAGAGGGAACAGAGGATAGAGAAGGAAAGGGAACAAAAGGGGGATGAAAGGAGCAAAAGGCAGACTAAAACATTGGCTAAGGTTTTGTTCACAGCAGCAAATATGCCAGAAGTTAAAAAGCTTGGAGTCAGGAAGGGATACTTGGGCCCATGCCAAAGGCTGCCCCTGGCCTCAGATCAATGTGCCTACTGTAAAGAAAAAGGACACTGAGCCAAAGAGTGCACCCAAAAGAAGCAACCACGCCAGCATGCCATGCTGACTCTAGAAGAGGACTAGGAATGTTGGGGCTCGGATCTCCTCCCCGAGATCAGGGTAACATTTGAAGTGGAGGGGACTCCAGTGAACTTTGGAGAGGATACACGAGCAGTATTCTCAGCCCTTAAGACCCCACTGGGCTCCTATCAAATAAATGGTCCCTAGTTCAAGGGGATAATGGCAGTACATATCGGGCTTGGACAACTAAGAGGATTATGGATGTAGGAAAAGGAAAAGTCCAACACTCTTTCCTAGTAATCCCAGAGTGCCCAGCCCCATTGATGCACAGGGATCTGCTTACCAAACTCGGGGCTAGAATAACTTTTAACCCTGATGTTCCCGAAGTGGATGTTCTAAAGCCTTCAGTGAAACCTCCCATAGTCACAGCACTGACTATGTCCTTTGAAGATGAACATCAACTCTTCGCGCTCCCTAGGACTGATCAAAGAGGCAAACTACCACAGAAATGGATGAAAGATTATCCGAATGCCTGGGCAGAAACTGCTGGGTTAGGTCTAGCAATAAAACTACCTCCAATAGAACTAGAATTAAAAGCCTCTGCCTCTCCAATCAGTGTTAAACAATATCCTCTAAGCAAAGAAGCTAAAGATGGGATAAGTCCCCATATTCAGAAATAATTGGCCCTTGGGGTCCTAAGGCCCTGTCAATCAGCCTGGAATACCCCCCTGCTACCAGTAAGAAAGGCAGGAACTAGGGACTACTGTCCTGTTCAAGACCTAAGAGAGATAAACAACAGAGTGCAGGACATTCACCCAACAATACCCAATCCATATAATTTGCTTAGCACTCTGAATCTGGAGCGGGAATGGTACACTGTGCTGAACTTAAAAGATGCTTACTTCTTCTTGCCCCTACATAAGGACAATCAGTTTCTGTTTGCTTTCGAGTGGATAGACCCAGAAACTTTAACATATGGCCAACTAACCTGTACTAGACTCTCAAAGGGGTTCAAAAACTCCCCCATTCTCTTTGATGAAGCCCTCCACAGGCCTCAGAACTGCACACCCCGAAGTCACCCTACTCCAATATGTGGATGATCTGCTACTGGCAGCCAACACCAAGAAGAACTATGAGTCTGGGACCCAAGCACTATTATCCGAGCTTGTTCGGCTTGGATATAGGGCTTCTGCAAAAAGGACCAAATTTGTCAGCAAGAAGTAATCTTCCAGGGTTATTCTCTTAGGGGTGGCAAAAGATGGCTCAGTGAGCCCAGAAAACAAACCGTTGTGCAGATACCGCCCACATCTAATAAGAGACTATTCAGAGAGTTTCTTGGGACTGCCGGCTTTTGCAGGTTATGGATTCCTGGGTTCGCATCTCTGGCTGCACCTTTATACCCGCTTATAAATGGGGATGCCCATTTCAAATGGACCCCTGAGCACCAAAAAGCTTTTGATAATGTCAAAAAAAGGCACTGCTATCTGCTCCAGCTTTAGCACTCTCAGAAGTAGAAAAACCCTTCACTCTCTACATCGAGAAAACGAAAGGAATAGAACTGGGAGTGTTCACTCAGACTTTGGGACCTTGAAAAAGGCCGGTAGCATTCTTATCAAAAAAATTGGACCCAGTGGCTAGCGGGTGGCCAAATTGCTTAAGAGCGATAGCAGCGGCAGCCCTTCTAAAAAAAGATGTTCATAAATGAACGTTGGGACAGAAGCTAACCATTATAGCCTCCCATGCCCTGGAGAGCATCATCTGTCAGCCTCCAGAGAGGTGGCTATCAAACTCCAGAATAAACCACTACCAGAGCCTCTGGATTAGCAAAGACAGAATAACTCTGGGACCCCCTGCTCCACTCAACCTGGGTACACTGCTGCCAGAAGAATCATCAGAACCCATCACTCATGAGTGTCAACACATACTGGCAGAGGAAACCAGTATAGGATGAGACTTGAAAGATCCAGCCACTGCCTCACCCAGAAGTCGTATGGTTTACAGACGAGAGCAGCTTCCTCCAAGATGGTAAGCGGCGGGCTGGAGCAGCAATAGTTAGCAAAACTAATGTCATCTGATCCTCTGGTCTCCCAGAAAAGACATCAATCCAAAAGGCAGAACTGATTGCCCTTCCAAAAGCATTGGAACTAGCAACAGGCAAAAGGGCCACCATATACACTGATAGCCGCTATCCATTTGCCAATGCTAATGTGCACAGGGCTATTTACCAGCAAAGGGGGCTATTAACCTCTGCTGGGAAAGAAATAAAGAACAAAGATGAGATCCTCCACCTTCTCTCAGCAGTGCAGAGCACTAAGGAACTAGGTATAGTGCACTGTCCAGGGCACCAGAAGGGAAACGACCCCATGGCGGTTGGAAACAGAAGGGAAGATGAGGAAGCTTAATTGGCAGCCCTAAACGTAGTGACTCTGGTAACTTTTTCCACACCGGGGGGAACAACAATCAGGAGATTTGGCCGCACTGGAACATTCAGGCAACTTATCATCTGAGGAGACAGATACAGGACTCTGGGACCCTTCAGAGCCAAGTTTACTATTTCAAAAAGCCCACCTTTATGTCAAAGACGTACACCAACTCACCCACTTAGGCTGAAAAAAGTTATAGGCACTTCTAAAGGACCGGAGAAAGGACTTATTATTGACTGACTCACAGAGGAAAGAAATAGCTGAGCAGGTGACTAGAGCTTGTCAAGTCCGCCAGTTAGTTAATCCTTACCCATCCAAGCTTCCTGCAGGAAAGCGTTTACGAGGAACCAGAACAGGACAATTCTGGGAAGTGGACTTTACTGAAATTAAGCCAGCAAGGTACGGACTTAAATATCTTCTAGTCTTTGTAGATACTTTTTCAATATGGTTTGAAGCCTTCCCCATGAAGAAACAAAAGGCTCAGAGGGTGGTCAAAAGATTCTATAAGACATTTTTCCAAGGTTCAGCCTGCCTAAGGTAATAGGGTCTGATAATGGACTGGCATTCGTGGCCCAGGTAAGTCAGGGATTCGTCAGGACCCTGGGGATTAATTGAAAGTTAAATTGTGCTTATTGACCCCAGAGCTCAGGACAGGTAGAAAGGATGAATAGAAACATCAAAGAGACCTTAACGAAAAAAGCTTGGAGACCGGCATAAAAAATTGAACTCTGCTCCTACCTTAAGCACTGTTTCGTGCAAGAAAAAAGCCCTCTGCCTCTTTGTGTAAACTCACCCCTTATGAAATTCTCTATGGTCCCGCTCCTCCAGTAAGGGACCTAACCCCAACTCTGAGACTTAATGATTCCTTTCACACACTCTTTCTTGACAGACTTAAAGCCCTTGAACAAACCCAGCACCCAGCGATACCTGTGGAAACAGTTGGCCACTGCTTATCAGCCTGGAGATGAGGGAACCCCACATAGATATCAAGTGGGAGACTTCATCTACATGAGATGGCATTAGGTGTCATCCCTGGAACCCCGCTGGAAAGGACCATACCAGGTGCTGCTTATAACAACCACAGTGGTGAAAGTGGATGGGATCACTTCCTGGATCCATGCCTCCCATCTCAAGCCTGCGCCCTGTCCAGACTCTGGCTGGAAACTGGAACAGACTGGTAACCGTCTCAAGTTGTGTGTCTGTCATGTGGGTGGGGCTATGGATTCTTCCCCTGACCACCAGCAGTCCTAATCCCCATCAGCTTGTTCAGCAACAATGGCAAGTTATAAATCCTACTGGGCAAGTAGTGTGGTCTATTTCACATACAGCCACCATAAGGACTTGGTGGCCATCTCTCCACCCGGATATTTGTCAGATTGCCATAGGCCTGTCTGACTGGGATCTCCCTGACATAGAGGACCCCCACAGAGATCCCACTCAACCCCAAACCAGGGCAACATAGACCACCTTACCCCATGAATTATGGATATCATCTTCCGCAGCTCAGGTGTAAACTAGCCAATCTTGATTTTTATGTGTGCCCAGCTGATTTCCAAAGTCGCAAACAGGCCCAAACCTGTACAGGACCCAGTGACTTTTATTGTAGATCTTGGGGTTGTGAACAAACGGGAGCTGCATGGTGGAACCCAAACTCCCCCGACAGTACGATTCAGGAAGAAAGAAATGACACCTTGATTGATCCCAAAAAATGTGCTGCTAGCCAAGTGGTGTCAAAAACTCACTGTGGAAAGAATAGTCTATGTTACCCCCTCATTTTAACTTTCAATTCCAAAGGAAGGGGCTACCTTGGAACAGCATGGCCTATGGGAAATACGTGGGGAATGCGATTCTATATATATGGCCCTCGTTATGACTTTGGTCACTGGTTCACCATCCGGTTGAAAAAGGAAGAAAATATCACAGCAATAGAGCCCAATCCCCTCAACCAAGGAATTAAGCCTCCTAAACCTCCCATGGCTAGATCTACCAGAACCCCTCTACCATCTCATACTTCCCGGTTTCCGTCTTTGCCTACTTCCCCAGTCCAGAGTACAGCTGACTCCTCCCCCTGGGAACTAATTAAAGGAACCTTTATTGTACTGAACTCCAAACAGTCAGAACTCCTTGCATTTCAGCCCAGGTATTTGACATCTCTGTAAATTATTGTGTAATGGTGCAGATACTCCCCAGGGTGCTCTATTATGATGTAGAATCATTTGAAGATCTACTAGGGGGAGAAAGAACCCGATTTTGCGGGGAGCCAGTGTCCCTTACTCCTGCCATCCTATTGGGGATAGGAGCTGCTGTAGGAGTGGGTATGGGAACAGCTGCTACTATATGTGGGTCACAACAAATGGCCCGATTAGAAACAGCAATAGATAAAGACTTGAAGACATTAGAGACCACCATCACAGCTTTGCAGGAATCCTTAACTTCTCTCTCTGAAGTTGTTTTAAAGAACAGGCGAGGATTAGACCTCCTCTTCATGAGTGAGGGGGGCCTCTGTGCTGCACTGAGAGAAAAATGTTGTTTTTATGCTGACCATACTGGAGTTGTAAAAGAATCCATGAGTAAATTGAGAAAATGCCTTGAAGAGCACCAGAAAGATAGGGAGATTCAACTAGGGTGGTTTGAGTTATGGTTTACCCAGTCCCCCTGGTTAACTACACTCCTATCAGACTTAGCTGGACCCTTGATCATCCTTATGGTGTTGCTAACTGTAGGACCTTGTTTGCTTAACCACATAGTTTCCTTTCTCCAGGCTCAAATTGGGCAGGAAAAACTCATTGTAATCAGACAGAAATACGGTCCACTGGCAGAAATAGAATGTGAGACCCCGCAATAATTATGATTTATTACGTTTAAGATTAAAAGTAGTAAGAAAAAGGAGTGGGAAATGAACGAATAAAAGAAATTGAAATTGAAACATAGAACCAGGTTTTTTAAAGTTTCCAAGCTGCACTCGGAACCTGAAATTCCTGTGGCAGTTAAGACAATTCCCGGAACTGCCAATTAGATGTGTGTTGAAATCTTCCCTGACCACCTAGTTACTTAACAACCCCTTTCCAGAAACCGTGCAGCTCACCACATATACATCTCAGGGATTCAACCAATCAGTTTAAACGTATACCCCTTTTCAGGGCTAACCAATCACCCCCTACCCGACCTCTTCCCGCCAATGAATGTACTAATCATGTTTTAGAGTTGTTATTTGATTTTCCCGTGCTATGTGTTGATTTCCTAAAAGAGGATATGATGTATGTAAAGTCCCTGCCCTCTCTAAAGAATGTATATAAACTCTGCTCAAGTTGTTCTTTAGGCTCTTTGTTCTTTGCTCCTCTGAAGTTAGCTCTGAGCCCCAGCATGCTGGACTCCCAATAAACCCTTTGCTGTGACATGAGACAGTCTCTTGATGGTCTTTTCCTCCGACTTTTGACCGACCTTTTCACCTAAGAAGGACCTGAGAGAGCAAAAGTCAACTCCATGTCAACTTCCATGTCAAACAACCTGGTCAGAATGAAGGAATGTGTCTGAATCAGCCTCTCTCTTCTTAATGTAGATGAAATGGACCAAACCAGGCCTGTATACAGAGCTTTTCCTGGGTGCCTATGGTTGATATACCATTCTATCTTGTGAAAGTGTCACAGGAAGTAGGAGCAGCCTCCATCTCATGGGACCATTGGAAGCAACTGCTAGGACAAAGTGGTTTTCCAAGGCAGTGACCTCATTCAGTTGCTGAAGGGAGTGACCTACCACACTTCCTTGGTGATGGAACTCTCTGAACTTGGGACCAGGAAGCCAGCCACCAAGAGCAAGTCCCAGTCCTAGTCCAAGTGGTCTCAATTGTTTGGATTTACCAAGGACAGAATCAGTCTTTCTTGGTACCTACTTATGTGATGATGGCCAAATTCCAGGAGAGCTCTGAAGAGGGACTTTTCTGAGAAAGCACGTAGTGGCTCAACCATGGCTCCTGACAACTTCAAAGAGTTGGCAAAGAAGACCAGATCTGAGGCAAGACAGGCCATTTCAGGGGAACATAGTATGGCCCACCCGTCAGAGGACACTCAGGATAGTCACAGACATACTTGGGGAAAGGAGGTGCCATTGTGGGTGTCGGTGTGAGTTTGTGGTTTTATCTCATGTTCTGAGAATAGGTAGGAAAGGCAGTTTGTAGATTTGGACTGGAAAGTTTCTAGAAAGTCGTTTGACAACACGAGTGTTTCTATGTCTGTGTATCCCACTGTATCCGTGTTGTAGACATTTGAAAAGCAAATGCATCAATGGTTGTGTCCTGTCTAGTAGAAAGCTTCCCAGCATTCATCCTGCCCAATTTAAGAATGTAGAGCGGCTTGCCTTATGGATGGGGAACACCTACTATCTTCCTAAGTTCCTCTTTTCCTCCTGAATACTTGCCACTCTCCAGAGTAGCCTTATGGTTTGGTGTCCAAGATATGTACCACCTCCAAGCTCTGTGACATGGCCATGTACTGGATAGTTGAAGGGAATGGGAGCATCTCAGAAAACTCAGATATCAGTGTGACCAGTAAAGTCTCAGTGGAAAAACCCTGCTTTGGGCCATTTGCTTACTTATGTTTCTATTACCCTGAATGTCAGGAAGGTCTTTGCCTCAGGCCACCCCTTTGTGAAGCCTGAAAAAAACAGGTTTCAAATGGAAATGAATGGTCATTACCTGTGGCTCTTTGCTTAATTGCTTTGGAAAGGGATGAGTCTGAATCAGCCACTTGGCCCGGTGTGACAGCAGTGGCTTAGATTCTCAGCATCTGATGGACCTAAAGAAAGTTTCCAAGTGTGCATCCAAAACAAAATGGCCAAAAGAGCAGTCATTGTGGATGAAGTCTCTCGCTTTCCTCTGTAAGCTTCCTGAGCTAAATCAAGTGAGAATAGGGATCTTTGGGTCAAGTCAGTTCTTCAAAGCCCTGCAGAGGCTAGCCGATAGGTGCTTGGGTTTTCTCATGAAACCAATTCACATAAAGAATCTATACCAGACAGTCATTAGCCCTCAAATTTGAGAAGCGGAGCAGATATAGAGCAGGCCTATTTGATCACTCTTGGTTCACTGGAAGGGTGTCCAGGCCACCCTGACTTTAGGCAAATGAGGGGCAAGGCTGCTTATTTTGAACAGTGTATTTGTCTGTGCCCTTCATGGAAACCTCCAGCCAGAGTTCATGATGAGTGTCTATGTGGAAGAAGATGAGGGCCATGTGGGAGTGATTTAGTTTTAATTGTGGTCATTTGTGTGGTGGTTGTAAGAGATGGCTGAATCCACCGGGGCTTGAACTCTGGTGTGATTCCTCTTAGAGACTGCGTTATGGAACTGACGTCAGAGAAGTATTGCCATGAATTTTGTTGGAATTTAACGAGGCCACGCATGAGAGTCGCCCTTGGAAACTGAGATCTAAGCCCAGAGTGGCTTTCCACAGCACACTGGGAATCTCAGCAGGATATCACATGATTTTATTCTGAAAAACTTGGCAGCCATAGTTGAGAGTCAAAACACACATGGACCTCACATTGTAGACCTCAATTGGCCTGGCTTCATGTAACCTTTTTTCCACTCTTTGGGAAGCCTTGCCTGTGAGAGTTCTCCAGAGTATTCCTTGAAATGGGCTTCCTCAAAATTTAATGGTTCCTTAATGAATTGAAACCCACAGTTTCTCCAACTTCATCTTAGGAAATGGCTAGATAAATACTCTGAAATTTTTGAAATTCCCATGACCACCTGCAACTGGAGAATATTTGGATGTCCTGTTGCTGATCATGAGTATACCAGAGAGTGCCTTGATTGACTGGGTTTCATGAAAATGGTTTAGAACAGAGATGCCAGTATGTTGGGGCCTGCTGAGTAGTGGGTCCAGAGCTGTTGTGTGCAGGTTTGTGATGAAACATCTGTGGTCGGGCCATGTGTATCTGCCATTGACTTCCAAATGAATTGTGGCTGACATGATGCAGACAGGAATCACTAATATGTCTGAAACCACTCCATTAAAGGCATCTTGTTATATGGAGATGTTTCAGGGCAATGTTCAGAATTCGGTTGCTATGGTCAAGGGGGTTAGCTATGTGGGATAGAAGCCTGGTTGGTGCATTCTCCTGGCAGACCCTGACCCACCACAAGTGACAGGACTAACTCCAGCACTGTGTCCCAGTTGAACTCCTTGTATTTCTTTTTTTTAATTAATTTTTATTGTAGGTTGTACAAAACATTACATAGTTCTTGATATATCATATTTCACACTTTGATTCAAGTGGGATATGAGCTCCCATTTTTACCCCATATAGAGATTGCAGAATCACAACAGTTGCCGAACCATTGTTTTACATATTGCCATTCTGGTGTCTGTTGTATTCTGCTGCCTTTCCTACCCTCTACTATCCCCCCTCCCCCATCCCCTCCCCTCTTCTCTCTCTACCGCCTCTACTGTAATTCATTTCTCCCCCTTATATTTTTCCTCCTTTTTCCTCACTTCCTCTTCTATGTAATTTTTTATACCCCTGAGGGTCTCCTTCCATTTACATGCAATTTCCCTTCTCTCTCCCTTTCCCTTTCACCTCTCATCCCTGTTTAATGTTAATCTTCTTCTCATGCTCTTTGTCCCTACTCTGTTCTTAGTTACTCTCCTTATATCAAAGAAGATATTTGGCATTTGTTTTTAAGGGATTGGCTAGCTTCACTTAGCATAATCTGCACTAATGCCATCCATTTTTCTCCAAATTCTAAGATTTTGACTTTTCTTAATGCAGAGTAATACTCCATTGTGTATAAATGCCACATTTTTTTATCCATTCGTCTATTGAAGGGCATCTAGGTTGGTTCCACAGTCTTGCTATTGTGAATTGTGCTGCTATGAACATGGATGTAGCAGTGTCCCTATTGTGTGCTCTTTTTAGGTCTTTAGGGAATAGACCGAGTAGGGGAATAGCTGGATCAAATGGTGGTTCCATTCCGAGCTTTCCAAGAAATCTCCATACTGCTTTCCAAACTGGCCACACCAATTTGCAGTCCCACCAGCAATGTACAAGAGTACCCTTTTCCCCACATCCTCACCAGCACTTGTTGCTGTTTGACTTCCTAATGGCTGCCAATCTTACTGGAGTGAGATGGTATCTTAGGGTGGTTTTGATTTGCATTTCTCTGACTGCTAGAGATGGTGAGCATTTTTTCATATACTTGTTGATTGATTGTATGTCCTCCTCTGGGAAGTGTCTGTTCAGGTCCTTGGCCCATTTGTTGATTGGGTTATTCGTTATCTCATTGTTTAATTTTTTTAGTTCTTTGTATATTCTGGATATTAGGGCTCTATCTGAAGTGTGAGGACTAAAGATTTGTTCCCAGGATGTAGGCTCCCTATTTACCTCTCTTATTGTTTCTTTTGCTGAGAAAAAACTTTTTAGTTTGAGTACGTCCCATTTTTTGATTCTAGTTATTAACTGTTGTGCTATGGGTGTCCTATTGAGGAATTTGGAGCCCGACCCCACAGTATGTAGATCATAGCCAACTTTTTCTTCTATCAGACGCCATGTCTCTGATTTGATCTCAAGTTCCTTGATCCACTTTGAGTTAACTTTTGTGCATGGTGAGAGAAAGGGATTCAGTTTCATTTTGTTGCATATGGATTTCCAATTTTCCCAACACCATTTGTTGAAGATGCTATCCTTCTTCCATTTCATGTTTTTAGCCCCTTTATTGAATATAAGATAGTTGTAGTTTTTTGGATTGGTTTCTGTGTCCTCTATTCTGTACCATTGGTCCACCCGCCTGTTTTGGTACCAGTACCATGCTGTTTAGAAGTCAGTTCGGTTTGAAGTCTGGTTGTGGAAGAACAGGTTGTAAAGTCATCTGGGGATGGGTTCTTCTATGAGAGAAACAAAAAACATGAGTACTGAATAAATGTTGCAGCAGCTGGAACATGTCACTGTATAGAAGTTCCCTCACAAGCCTTTAATATCCCCAGTTATCAGGACTGTTAACTTAATATTTAACTTTTAGTGTTACAGTTGTCCCTCCCCATAAGATACAGTTTAATAATTTAATGTCATCTGATCTTGCAAAATCCTTTTAGAATGACCTCTGTGTCTAATAGAGACACCTTTAATTCTCTTACTCAGGGCTGGATAATCATACTTACAAATACCAAGCCTATGTGTTTAGCTTAAGAATATCTGTAGGCCTTAAACTAAAAACTTCTGCCTCTGGCAGATCCTTTTGATAGTCTCATTTTATAGTTATCAGGCATTCCTGTCTGAGAATCCTTCTTTGTAGCCTCCAGTCTTACTTATTTTGGGAGGCTAACATGAAGTGAATACCATAATATATTATTATTACTATTATTATATAAAATGCCCAGGAATGGCTGTATTTTGTTTTTAACTGTCTATTCTAAGTGTTTAATATGAAGCAGTCAAATTGACTTTTGTTTCTCTATATTGTGAACAGTCAGCTGAGCTTATATGGGAGTCATTCTTGGGGAAAATTGAGAGCAGCTTCTCAGTTCTGCTAGTGCCATTTGCGCTAGGTGGGTCCAGGTCTTCCTTGACCATGTGGCTTCCCTTGGAAGCATCAGGGATGTCTCCCTTCTCTGATGACTATCCTCTTTGTAGCAATGCACTGATTGGCTTTCTGTTCTCCAGTGGTCTTATTAATCTCCCTGATCAGGAGGTTATGTGGTTCAGAGTTGCAAAGCTCTTTAGAGAAGTCCGCTGTTCTCTGGATACAGACTGACTCAGAGGGCAAGAGCCAAATATTAGTTTTCTTGTCCCTTTTCATTTTACTTTAATTTTAAATCCTAATCTTAAACATCCATCAAATAAATTTTAACAGCCTTATATTAAGAGTACTGGGCTTTCATGTCTATAATTTAAAATTATTTAACTTTTTATTAATTGGGATCTGTATTATTCTGTCTGTCCTGTAGGTGATGGGTTATTATCTTAAATTAACCCATGCTGTGTTCTTAAAGCAACACTTCTGTAAAACACTAACAGGAAATCTTTATGTCACCTATAAGGAAATTACAAAATAAAATTAACAAGAGTAAACATACTCAGTTCTTGTAATAGCTACCCTGAATTTTTTGGCTGAGTTATAGATTACATCCCCTTTTTGAGATGCTAGTGATCTTGACCGAAAAAAAAAAAATAACTTTTGAACATAACTTTAAATGAAATAACATCTGACCTACTGCTTTCGTAGTCATTCTCACATATAGTAAGATGGGACACAGAGCCTTATCTCAGGTAAGGCAGTGCTCATTATAAATCTTAAGTGTTTTAGTTCTAAAGCTAATCTTTGTTTTGAAAATATCATTTTACAAAGTTTACATAAATTTTTTGAGGTCACATGAACATTAGTTAACACCATATGATATAACATTTAAAACATTAATTAAAGAAAGGCTGAAACTTTTTAACCTTTACATAGATTAGGCTCTCATTAACTTAAAAATACATATAAATTGTTCCCCAATGTAAAAAGTAACATAAAAGTTTACATATCTTATTGATTTCAGCTAAATAAATCCCCAATATATTTTTTTACCATACAACTTCAGAACACCAGCTTGATGTAATGCTGTTTTAAAGTTTCTACCTTACAGACTTGTATACCTGGAAGATATAAGCACATTAATAGCATCACAACTGCATTGATGTTTCTACATTAACCAAGTTTAGCTTTTAAAGAAATGGCAGTACAGTGCTTTAAAATAACAGTTCTTATTTAATCAGTTGTTTAATTTTTATGGTTGCTAGCTCTAGAAAAAATAAAACTTAATAAAAACAATGTTATGGGTAAACTTATGTTTAAGAAATTTTTGTCTCTTTAACACATGACTGATTTTTACAATCTTATACAGACTTTAGGACAAACTTATACAGACCTTAGTAAACCAGATATCTAACAAAAGTACTCTTGAATGAGTAATCCCATATCAAATTTACATTACTTATTTTTCAAAATATTAGACAAATGTATTGAACAGTGTAAGCGATTTTTTTGTTGAAGGAAAAGTCCTAGAACCAAGGCATATTAGACCTTTTGTCGGCATTAATATTTTATTAGATTTTTGAACACCTTGAAAAACTTGTAAGCTTAAATTTAAAGACATTTATTTTTATTTGTTTATCCAATTTAAATTGAACCAATTAAATCAGGTGAATTTAAGTTCTTTGAATCCAATTTTTAAAATTTGTTTTTATGAGTGCTTTTTTTATGAGTGCTCCATATATATGTTAATTTGTATATCATCAATATGATATACGGATATATGTATATATAGACACACAACACATAACAAATGTGTGCACACATAATAATAGTAAAGGCCTTGTAGCTTTTTGCAGGTGAAATCTCCACTGAAATGTTTCAAAAACTCCACTGTTGGTCAAAGATAGAAATGATCAGAAAAACATTAACCTAGGTCTGTATGATCAAAATCATGAGCTCAAAAAAAATACAGAATCTAAGGAAAAAAATTAGAGTCCTGGAAAAAATGACTGGCCAGTAATTAGTAAATACCATACAATTCAACTTTTTTCCCCCCTTAGGCCTCAGATCAGTCTCCTACTGAGCTTTCAGGCTTCTTTCATTTGAATTTCAACATAAGTCCTGGCTGAGGTCTGGAAGGAGGAGGAAAAAACTGCTATTCTGAGCAGACACCTCAGGCCTAAGGCATTTTAACCATAATTTTCAGATTCTGATGTTGAAATTTGATACAATTTTAAGATAAAATTCACAAAATTTTATATCTTTACATCTTGTTTTGTCAACAGATACCTTACTATGATTTACTATCCTTGTCCAAATGAATGCACTGGTACACACTGTGACATTTTCCCAGTCTACCCAATTCAAAATTAGTGAAAAACAAAACTGAATGTTTGGGAAGTTACTTGCCAACTTGGAAGTAGAGTTCTTTAGTTTTCCATCATAAGAATTTAAGTTATCTGGCATGAATTATCTGAAATCATAAACTAAACAATTCCCTAAACCCGACTTTTAACTGCAAGATTGAGCAATGCTTCATAAACCCATTCAGATACCAGATTGTTACAATAAAACATCATCATTAAAACACACATTGAGCTAAGATCATTCCCAAGAAACAATTTATAATATCAGCACATTATTCCACATGTCTTAAAGGGCCAGAAACAAAGACACAAGACAGACAGAAAGGAGCTCCAGACTATGGCTGACAAACAGAAGCCTTAAAAACAGAGCAGATAAGAGAAAAATCTCCTACACCAGTGGCACGATAGATGTCCCCACAAGAGGATCAGATGTTTTCACAGAGTGGCAACCTGAAATGTAATATCAAGTGTTTCCATGGTGACTTTACTGCATTTAGTGTCCCTTTTACTTTTTCTGTTTTTTAAGAAGACAGGGGTGGCATAATTTTTACAGTGCAGGGAAGTAAAGAGGGAATTCCCTGAAGCAACAGGGCTTTGGCAGCTGCTGGGAGTCCCTCAGTCCCTCCTTTTACTTACAGGATTAGCTCCTCTGGTTTGGTTCCACCCCAAGCACGCTCCATCTCCTAACATTTCAGTAGCCAGCTTTCAAAAAGTTCCTGGGCGTTGGGGGGGTGTTTATCAAAATTTGTAACTTAAAGTTTGGTTCCTGACCTTGAAGCGAATTAATACCTATTTAATAATGAGGACAGGGTTTGAGAAAAATAAAAAGGGAGGTTTACTGCTTTGCTAACAAAGCATAAACACAGGGAACTCTGCCCAATAGTTGTGACTCTCTTGATCTGGAGCGACAAGGGGTTTTAAAAAAGTTTCCATTGTTAACCTGGGAGATACTCTGTTTTTAGGTCACCAGCAGGCATTGCCCTGTGCAGTGGGTGGGCTCCAGGCAGCCAGCTAGGGGCTTCTCTTATCCTGCTTAACAAAGGGGTGTAAACTTCATCACAGTTCCTTAGAGCACAGTCCAAAGGGGTGTCAGGCTTACTTGCTTTATTATCCATTTTTACATCCAATATCCTTAAGTTTTTAACCACAGAAATCACACAACAAGATGCACAAAAACAAACAAACAAAAACATATAAAACACAGAACAAAACACAAAGAAACACAAACCTGGCGAAGATACAGAAAAACAGAGGAGCAATGCAACGTCTTGCTGAAGCTCCGAGGTAGGAGCTCCTGCGTGCCTGGCTGCACCTTTCTACTCTTTCAGAGAAATTCCCTACAGAACAGAACAGAGGACAGGACAATTCTTGTTACTGTCCAGGACAGGAGTATATGTGAGCTTCCCCAGGCCACCTCTCTGTCATCAGAAGACATCTCACTTAACCGGATATCAGATGTTATAATGGCACCACTTACCTATGGAGGCTTCCTCCACCAGGTGCTTGCTAATAGTTTTAGTGTGATGGTTCAGTGCAGTGCTCCCCGGACCAAAGGCTCACTCCAAGGCCTTGGAACTTGGCTTTCCAGATCTGAGTCCTGTGGCCAGCTTCATAATTTCCAGCAGTCTGGTCTTGTGATCTGGTTGGGTCATCTCGCTGAGGAACTCCAAAATGTTAGACCAGGATGCAAGAAAAAACCACTGACCCCAATTAAAATCAAATTAAGGCAAGCTTATTAGTTCAACCAGCCAGGCTGACTCTCCTTCTCAAAACGGTGGAAAAAAGACAGCGTCCCCACCTTTCCTACACCCCAGCTTTATAGCCCAAAAAGTTACACAAAAAGGAAGTTTCAGAAAACAGAACTTTGACAAGCATCACACTAATTGTAGTTCACATTTTTTTTCGCTGCCCCAGCATCAGAAATTATGAAGACCATTAGAGCCTCAGAGAGGGTCGTTGTCTGGCCAGGGAAGGCTAATATTTATGAGGTGTCACTAAAGTTTCAGAGAGGGCTGCGATATGGTCAGAACTCTAGGCATGGGTGAGTTCAAGGAATGGGCAGGCATTCCAATCAGGTACAGAATTTGCAGTAATTTATAGTAAAGCAAAAATTATCTTTCCATGGCTTTGTGGCAAGATGGCTCCCAATATTAACGAAAGATCAGGTTGGGTGATCACCCCTGTTCCTTACTTTTGGAAACTCCTCTACCACCTCCAAGGTTGTGAACTCCTGAGCATTTTCCATTCCATAAATGTATTCACAGAATTTCTAACTCTTGTCCTCTAATTGTGTCTTCCTTGGGGCAAAGGTAATGTCAAGGCATTGTTCTGGATGAGAGTGGGAAGATTATTGAATACCCCATATTTGCATACACATTGGATTCATTTTCCATTCAAAATACTTTATCCCTGACAATAACCCATACCCTACTAGATTCTAACTACTAATACTAATATGATGGAGAAAAATAACCCAAACAGAATTGAAATACAAGCAGTTCAGAGGAGGCATGGTGTATATTGGACTTGCCTTTTGCAATATAATGCGTAGGTGTTATAAATCTAGTCAACTTTTAATTGAAATAGTTCTCCATGTGTTTTTAAAGTTAATAAATATGTGAATTCCTCTCTCGCTTTCTCTGTAGCCTATTCAGCACATGTATTTTTATATGCACATATAGAATCCTACCTGATAACACGCGTATATCTTTGTGAGGTGCCTGACTTGGCAGATACAAATGGTGAGAAGAGATCACTCCTCCTAAACGCTTTTGGAACTGAAAATTCAAGCTATGGGTGAGCTTCCAAGTTGAACAACATTATACATAAATTCATGTTCAGTAAAATGAATGTTTTTGGATCTGTGAATGATATAAATTTCATGGTGAATTTCGATTGACATATATATTGCTACTTTTTAATGTCTGTCTTTGTTTGTGTGTGTGTATATATATATACACACACACACACACACTCTCCAGATTTTTCAAAATATGAAATTTATGAGTCTTATATACACTCCCCAAATTCATTCATGTTCATGTATGTGGATTAATAATCAACTTTTTACAAGATTATTCTCAGAAATATTCATCAACCTGAAATACATATTTGTTTCCTATTACTGAAAACTAACTTCAGTGAAAGGTGCATACAAATTCTAATATTTCTGCAGTAACTGACCTAGTTTAACATCAATGCAACTAGATTCCTATGGGACATGATGTGTATTTTGACGTTCATTTTTATTCAACACTGGTACATTACTATTTCTTCAGTTTATGCACATCATAGGATATATATTTCATCCACTATTTAGCAAATTTATAGGCCTTTGTTTCACTTTCAATCACTTCCTTCTCCAGAACTCATGTATTTCTCTATGTTTCTTGACTGATCTTTTCATGAGACTTCTTTCCAAACACATTACTTTTGATTTCCATAATCACTTTTGAAACAAAACTCAAACAACCTTCATGATAAACCATAACCCTAAGATGAACATTAGATATATAACTGGTTGGAATGAATGATATTATATCAATATAACATTTCTTATGTATTTTCAGATATCACTTCAATCAATTATTTAAAGTGGATCCAGTTATACTATTTATTCACAGTATGGTCTATTCATGCATTAACTCTATATTCATAAATACAAGGTACACCTATTTCTACCCCCATACTAATTTATACGTCTTCAAAATATTGCTCCTAGAAATGGTGGAAGAAATACTCATGACACCTGATCCACATATACATTATATCACAGAATATTCTGGACACAAAAAGCAAAGGTCACACTTATGATTGTACCAAAGCCTAAATGGAAAGTGAACATGGATTACTAAATACATCCATGTCCAGGTTGCCTAATGCTCTCAAATGTCAATCCAATTGATGACTACATATTTGTTTCTTCTTAAGATTATATATTCAACCTCAAGCCTGTTGAAAATGTCTAATCCTATCACTCTCTTTATACTTTGCTTGATTTCCTAATGTCTCTATTGATATCTGCTTTCCTACATGTTATTCCCAGTTCGTCATTTTGACTGACTCTTCACATGTGCTCACATTTACATTCACTCTCTACCCAAAACCCTATTGCTAAAGAACTTTTGTTCCAAATCCTATACTCACTCTTCTTTCTAAGCCTATCGACTACGTTCTTAATTCTACTGACTATCTCTTTTTGACTGGATGTTCTCTTCAACATTCAATCATCCAAGGTACAAGGTCCTATGCCTTTGTATATTGATTTATCTGAGACAAATGTGCAGCACATAATTCAAAGCTAAGTATCCCACTAAAGGGCCCAATGCCTTTCTGGGTTTCAAATCTTACCTAAATTTTTGATTTCATACTTAGATGTCACCTATATACTCTTGTAAATACCGCAGGTTGCCAATAACATTATTCATTCCGCAGAATGATTCCTAACCCAAATCAAAGCTGTTATTACACATAACCATAAACTCTACCCTTAATATAACATACCGAAAAGCTGGGAGAGAGTTGGTCTTACAATATAGGAATATAGGTGACCTTTCACCTGATGAGAACCTCAAAGATCCATGGAGAAATGATCCTTGGAGATGTAGGCAGCTGTGTAGGACCTGAGGGAGCAATAGTCATCTTCCATGGCAAACAACCTTTTCAGGATGAATTGATGTGTCTGAATAAGCCTCTCTCTTTTTATTGTAGAGAAGATAGACCAAACCAGGCCTGTGTGCATAGCAGTTCCCAAGTTCCTATGGTTGATATACAATTCTAACTTCTGAATATGTTACAGTATGTAGGGGCAGCCGCCATCTCATGGGAACCTTGGATGCAACTGTTAGGACAAAGTGGTTACCAAAGCAGTGACCTCATTCAGTTCCTGAAGGAAGTGACCATACCTCACTTCCTTGGTGATAGAATTCTCTGAACTTGGGATCCAGGAAGCCAAGCACCCAGAGCCAGTCCCAGTCCAAGTGCCAGTGGGCTAACTTGTTTGCTTTTCCCAAGGACAGAGTCAGTCTTTCTTGGTACCTACTGATATGAGGATGCACAAATGCCAGCAGAGCTCTGAAGAGAGGCCTATCCTGAGAAAGCAGGTAGTGGCTCACCGCTGGAACCTGACAACTTCACAGAGTTGGCCAAGGAGACCAAATCTGAGACAGGACAGGCCATTTCGTGGTAACATTATATGGTCCACCAGTCAGAAGACACTCCGGATCGTCACAGACCTACTTAGGGGAAGGAGGTGCCTTTGCTGTTGTGGGTGTGAGTTTGTGGTATTTTCTCATGTTCTGAGAATAGGTAGGAAAGGCGGTTTGTTTGGTTTGGAGTGGACTGTTTCTAGAAAGTCTTTTGACATGGTGAGTGTTTCTATATCTGTGTATCCCACTGTATCCGTGGTTGCAGACATTAGAAAAGAGAATGCATTAATGGATGTGTTGTCCCTAGTAGAAAGCTTCCCAGCATTCATCTTGCCCATTTGATGAATGGACTGCAGCTTGCCTTATGGATGGGCAAAACCTACTATCTCCCTAAGTTCCTGTTTTCTTCATGAATTCTGGCCACTCTCCAGAATAGGCTCATGTATCACCAGAAGGCTCTGTGACATGGCCATGTACTGGATAGCTGAAGGAATGGGAGCATCTCAGAAAACTCAGATATCAGTGTGACCAGTAAATTCTCAGTGGAGAAACCCTGCTTTGGGCCATTTGCTTACTTAGGTTTCTATTAACCTAAATTTCAGGAAGGTCATTGCCTCAGGCCACACATTTGTGAAGCCTGATGAAAACTGTTTTCATATGGAAAAGAATGAGCATCACCTGTGACTCTTTGCTTTATTGCTTTGGAATAGGATGTGTCTGAATCAGCCTCTTGTCCTTGTGTGAGGTTGTGGCTTAGATTCTCAGCACCTGATGAATCTAAAGAAAGATCCCATGTTTTTCCAAAACAAAAATGGCCAAAAGAGAAGTCATTGTGGATGAATTTTTTTGCCTTCTTGTGTTAGGTTCCTGACCTTCATCAAGTGAGAATAGGAATCATTTGGGTCAAATGAGTTCTTCAAATCCCTGAAGAGGCTAGCCCATAGGTGCTTCGGTTTTCTCATGACTCCAAATCAGAAAAAAGAATATATACCTGACAGCACGTAGGACTCAAATTGGAGAAGTGGAACACTTTAACAACAGGAATATTTCATCACTCCTGATTCACAGGAAAAGTGCCCAGGCCACCGTGATTTTAAGCAAATGAGGGGCAATTGAGCTTATTTTGGACACTTTCTTGGGCTGTGACCCTCATAGTAACCTTCAGCAAGACATAATGATGAGTGTCTATATGGAAGAAGATGACGGCCATGTGGGAGTGTTTTGGATTTAATTGTGGTTATTTTTGTGGCGGTTGGAATGGATGACTGGGTTCACCTGGGAACAAACTCTAATGTGATTCTCCTTAGAGACTGAGTTCTGGAACTGAACTCAGAGAAGTATTTCCATGAAATGTGTTGGGATTTTAAAAGGTCATTCATGAGAGTCGCCCTTGGAAACTGAGATCTAGGCCCAGGGTGGCTTTCCACAGACCACTGGGAATCTCAGCTAGCATATCACATGATTTTATTTTGAAAGACTTGGCAGCCATAATTGAGAGTTAAAACACACATGGACCTCACATTGTAGATCTCAATTGGCCTGGCTTCATGTGGCATTTTGGTCACTCTTTGGGAAGCCTTGCCTGTGGGAGTTCTCCAGAGCTTTCATTGAAATGAGCTTTCTCAAAACTTAATGGTTCCTGAATGAATTGAAACCCACAGTGCCTCCAACTTCATCCTTGAAAAATGGCTAGATAAATACCATGAAATTTTGGAAATTCCCATGACCAGGTGGCACTGGAGAAACTTTGGATTTCCTGTTGCTGATCATGAGTATACCTGACATTGCCTTGTTTGACTGGGTTTCATGAAAATGGTGTAGAACAGAGATGCCAGTAATTTGGGGCATGCCGAGTAGGGGTGGGCAGGTGTGTGATAAAACATCATGGTGGGGCCATGTGGATCTGCCATTGTCTTCCAAATGGCTTGTGACTGACATGGTGCAGCCCGCAGACCCTTATATGTAAAGGCATCTTGTTATATGGAAAGCTTTCTGGGAAATGTTCAGAATCAGGTTGCTATGGTTATTGGTGCAATTTATGTGGGAAAGAAGCCTTGTTGGTGTATTCTCCTGCAGACCCTCATCCACCACACGTGACAGAACTCCCTCCAGCACTGTGTCCCAGTTAGCTCCTTGCATTTTGTGAAGCAAATACCAAACTCCCAGTGCAGCAGCAAAAATACCACAAAAAGTGGAGGATGACCAAATGGCTTAACAGTCCACACAGGGAGACACTTAGCCCACAGTGACCACAGTTTAACTACAAAGAGAGGATTTAGCACTGCTGCCTCATGTTCATTGGAAAATAAGAAACCATGTCCTTCAGGTCACATAGATGCAGACCCAGCTTTGATGGTCTCACTACAAAGGAAGCCAAATCTCCTGACAACAACATATATTTCAAGTGCCCAAACTCAGAGGCAGTTTTTCAAATAGTTTTTAGGCTCTCAGAGCTCCATGTTTGTGGAGTGTTTACACTGTCCCTTACTTTTGGAAACTCCTCTACCACCTCCAAGTATGTGAACTGTTGAATTCTGCTACCTTTCCTATACTCTACTATCCCCCTCCCTTCCCCTCCCATCTTCTCTCTCTACCCCATATACTGTAATTCTTTTCTCTCCTTGTTTATTTTCCCATTCCCCTCACAACCTCTTATATGTAATTTTGTGTAACAATGAGGGTCTCCCTCCATTATCATGCAATTTCCCTTTTCTCTTCGTTTCCTTCCCACCTCATGTCTCTGTTTAATGTTAATCTTTTCTTCCTGCTCTTCCTCCCTGTTCTGTTCTTAGTTGCTCTCATTATATCCAAGAAGACATTTGGTATTTGTTTTTTAGGGATTGGCTAGCTTCACTAAGCATTATCTGCTCTAGTACCATCCATTTCCCTGAAAATTCCATGATTTTGTCATATTTTAGTGCTGCATAATACTCCATGGTGTATAAATGCCACATTTTTGTTATCCATTCATCTATTAGAGGGCATCGGGGTTGGGTCCACAGTGTAGCAATTGTGAATTGTACTGCTATGAACAACAGCAGTATCCCTGAGGTTTACTCTTTTAAGGTCTTCAGGGAATAGTCCGAAAAGGGCAATAGCTGGGTCAAATTGTGGTTCCATTCCCAGCTTTCCCAAGAATCTCCATACTGCTTTCCAAATTGGCTGCACCAGTTTGCGGGAACAGCTCTCCACATAGGCCTGGTTTGGTCCATCTTCTTGACATTAAGAAGAGAGAGGCTTACTCAGACACACCCCTTCATCCTGACCAGGTTGTTTGCATAGAAGATGACTTTTGGTCTCTCAGGTCCTTCATAGCTGCCTACATCTTCTCCAAGGATCAAATCTGCAAGGACCTTTGAGGTTCTCAGAAGGTGGAAGATCCCATACATTGATGAAATGCAAGACGAACTCTGTCCATGCTCTTCTGTAAAGTTAGATTGAGGGAACAGTGTATGGTTAGGGTTAAAAACATGTTCGATTTGGGTTAGGAATCATTCTGCTTGATGAATAATGGTATTGGGAACCTGCGATATTTATAAGACTTTAGAAGTGAAATATAAGTATGAAAACAGAAATCTAGGTAAGATTTGTAGCCCAGAAGGGATTAGGCCCTTGATTGGGATTCTTAGCTTTTAATTGTGTTCTGCACGTTTGCTCAGATAAATTGATAATCAAAGGCATAGGACCTTGTACCTTGGATGATTGATTGTAGAAGAGAACATCCACTCAAATTGAGATAGTCGGTAGGATTAGGAAGACAGTCGTAAGTTTAGGAAAAAGAGTGAGTATAAAATTTGGATCAAATGTTCTTTAGCAATAGGGTTTCATTTATAGAGTGAATGTAAATGTCAGCATATGCGAAGAGTCAGTCACAGTGATGAACTGGGGAAAATATAGAAAAGAAAATATCAATAGAGACATTACAAAATCAGGCAATTATAAAGTGAGTGATAGGTTTAGACATTTTCAACAGGATTGTTATTGAATACATAATCTTAGGAAGAAACAAATATGTAGTCACCAATAGAAATGACATTTGAAAGCATTAGGCTACCTGGACATGGATGTTTTTAGTAATCCATGTTCAATTTTCATTTAGGATTTGGTACAATCATAAGTGTGACCTTTGCATTTTGTGCACAGAAAATTATTGTGATAAAATATATATGTAGATCATGTGACATGAGAATTTCTTTCACCATTTCTGTGAGCAATATTTGAAGACATATAAATTAGTATTGGGGGTACAAAGTGGTGTACCCTGTGTCTATGAATATAGAGATAACTCATGAATAGAACATACTCTGAATAAATAATATAACTGGTTCCACTTTAAATAATGGATTGAATTGATATCTGAATATATATAAGAAATCATATATTGACATACAATCATTCATTCCAACCAGTTATATATCTAATTGTCATCTTAGGGTTATTGTTTATCATGAAGTGTGTGTGAGTTTTGCTTCAAAATGATTATGGAAATTGAAAATAATGTGTTTGGAAAGAAGTCTCATAAAATTACCAGTCAAGAAATATGGAGGAAGACATGAGTTCTGAAGCAGGAAGTGATTGAAAATGAAACAAATGCCTATAAATTTGCTAAATTGTGGATGAAATATATATCCTTTAATGTGCATAAACTGATGAAATTGTAATGTACCAGTGTTGAATAAAAATAAACGTCAAAATACACATCATGTACCAAAGGAATCTACTTGCATTGATATTAAACTGGATCAGTTACTGTAGAAATATTAGGATTCACGTGCATCATTCACCAAAGTTAGTTTCCTTTTTTTAAATTTTTATTTATGCTTTTTCAAAACATTACATAGTTCTTGATATATCATATTTCTCACTTTGATTCAAGTGCGTTATGAACTCCCATTTTTACCCCATATACAGATTGCAGAATCACATCACTTACACATCCATTGATTCACATATTGCCATACTAGTGTCTGTTGTATTCTGCTGCCTTTCCTATCCTCTACTATCCCCCTCCCCTCCCCTCTCCTCTCCTCTTTTCTCTCTACCCTCTCTACTGTAATAAATTTCTCTCCCTTGTATTATTTTTCCCTTTCTTCTCACTTCCTCTTGTATGTGATTTTGTATAACCTTGAGGGTCTCCTTCCATTTCCATGCAATTTCTCTTCTCTCTCCCTTTCCTTCCCACCTCTCATCCTTGTTTTAATGTTAATCGTCTTCTCATCCTCTTCATCCCTTCCCTGTACTTAGTTACTCTCTTTATATCAAAGAAGACATTTGGCATTTGTTTTTTTGGGATTGGCTAGTTTAACTTAGCATAATCTGCTCTAGTGCCATCCATTTCCTTGCAAATTCCATGATTTTGTCATTTTTTAATGCAGAGTAATACTCCATTGTGTATAAATGCCACATTTTTTTTATCCATTCATCTATTGAAGTGCATCTAGGTTGGTTCCACCGTCTTGCTATTGTGAATTGTGCTGCTATGAACATTGATGTAGCAGTGTCCCTGTAGCACGCTATTTTTAGGTCTTTAGGGAATTGACCGAGAAAGGGAATAGCTGGGTTAAATGGTGGTTCCATTCCCCGCTTTCCAAGGAATCACCATACTGCTTCTCAAATTGGCTGCATCAATTTGCAGTCCCTCCAGCAATGTATAAGTGTATCTGTTTCCCCACATCCTCGCCAGCACTTGTTGTTTGACTTCATAATTGCTGCCAATCTTCCTGGAGTGAGATGGTATCTTAGGGTGGTTTTGATTCACCTCTCTCTGACTGCTGGAGATGGTGAGCATTTTTTCATGTATTTGTTGATTGATTATATGTCCTCCTCTGAGAAGTGTCTGTTGAGGTCCTTGGCCCATTTGTTGATTGGGTTATTTGTTATCTTATTGTTTAATTTTTTGAGTTCTTTGTATACTCTGGATATTAGGGCTCTATTTGAAGTGTGAGGAGTAAGATTTGTTCCCAGGATGTAGGCTCCCTATTTACCTCTCTTATTGTTTCTATGCTGAGAAAAAAAATTTTTACTTTGAGTAAGTCCCATGTGTTGATACAAGTTATTAACTCTTGTGCTATGGGTGTCCTATTGAGGAATTTGGAGCCCGACCCCACAGTATGTAGATCGTAGCCAACTTTTTCTTCTATCAGATGCCATGTCTCTGATTTGATATCAAGGTCCTTGATCCATTTTGAGTTAACTTTTGTGCATGCGAGAGAAAGGGATTCAGTTTCATTTTGTTACATATGGATTTCCAGTTTTCCCAGCACCATTTGTCGAAGATGCTATCCTTCCTCCATTGCATGCTTTTAACTCCTTTATCAAATATAAGATTGTTGTAGCATTGTGGATTAATCTCTGTGTCCTACATTCTGTACCATTGGTCCACCCGCTTGTTTTGGTACCCGTACCATGCTGTCTTTGTTACTATTGCTCTGAAATTTAGTTTGAAATCTGGTATCGCTATACTGCCTTATTCACACTTCCTGGTTAGAATTGCTTTTGCTTTTCCGGTCTTTTATTTTTCCATATGAATTTCATGATTGCTTTCTCTATTTCTACAAGAAATGCCGTTGGGATTTTGATTGGCATTGCGTTAAACCTATAGAGAGCTTTTGGTAATATCACCATTTTGATGATGTTAGTTCTCCCTATCCATGAACAGTGTATATTTTTCCATCTTCTAAGATCTTATTCTACTTCTCTTTATAGGGTTCTGTAGTAAGCATTGTATAAATCTTTCACCTCTTTTGTTAGGTTGATTCCCAAAGATTTTATTTTTATTTTTTGAGGATATTGTGAATGGAGTGTTTTTTTTTCTCATTTCTGTTTCAGAAGTTTTGTCGCAGATATACAGAAATGCCTTTGATTTATGCATGTTGATTTTATATCCTGCCACATTGCTGAAATCATTTATTAGTTCTAGTAGTTTTCTTGTAGACCCCTTTGGGTCTTCTATATATAGAATCATGTCAGCTGCAAATAGTGATAATTTAAGTTATTCTTTTCCTATTTTTATGCCTTTAATTTCTTTCATCTGTCTAATTGCTCTGGCCAGTGTTTTGAGAACTATATTGAATAGAAGTGGTGGTAGAGGACATCCGTGTATTGTTCCAGATATTAGAGGGAATGCTTCAATTTTTCTCCATTCAGAATGATGCTAGCCTGAGGCTTAACATAGATAGCTTTTACAATGTCGAGGTAAGTTCCTGTTATCCCTAGTTTTTCTAATGTTTTGAACATAAAGGGATGCTAAGGGTCTATCGATCTTATTTATTTTTCGAAGAACCAAGCTTTACTTTTGTTAATTTTTTCAATAATTTCTTTTGTTTCAATTTTGTTGTTTTCCGCTCTGATTTTAATTATTTCTTGCCTTCTGCTACATTTGCTGTTGTTTTGCTCTTCCTTTTCTAGGGCTTTGAAATGAAGTGTTAGCTCATCTATTTGTTGTTCTTTCCTTTTTTTGAGGAATGACGTCCATGTGATGAATTTCCCTGTTAAAACTGCTTTCATTGTGTCCCATAGATTTTGATATGTTGTGTCTGTATTTTCATTTATCTCTAAGAATTTTTTGATTTCCTCATTTATGTCTTCTGTAACCCATTGATCATTCAGTAACATATTGTTCATTTTCCATGTGATGTAGGATTTTTCCTTCCTTCTTTTTCATTGATTTACAGTTTCATTCCATTATGATCAGATAAAATTCATGGTATTAAGTCCACCTCTTTATATTTATTGAGGGTTGCCCTATGGCATAATATATAGTCTATTTTTGAGAAGGATCCATGTGCTGCTGAGAAAAAAGTATATCCACTTGATGATGGTTGATATATTCTATATATGTCAGTTAAGTCTAGGTTATTGATTGTGATATTGAGTTCTATAGTTTCTTTATTCAACTTTTGTTTGGAGGATCTGTCCAATTATGAGAGAGGTGTGTTGAAGTCACCCATAATTATTGTGTTGTGGTCTATTTGATTCTTGAACTTGAGGAGAATTTTTTTTTATGAACGTCGCAGCACCATTAAAGGGTGCGTAAATATTGATAATTTTTATGTCTTGTTTGTGAATGGTTCCTTTTAACAGTATATAATGTCCTTCCTTATCCCTTTTGATTAAATTAGTCTTGAAGTCGATTTTATTCGATATGAGGATGGCCACCCCTGCTTGCTTATGAGAACCGTGTGCATGGTATATTTTTTCCCAACCTTTCACCTTCAGCCTTTGTATGTCTTTTCCATTCAGATGTGTCTGCTGGAGGCAACATACTGTTGGATTTGTTTTTTGAATCCAAGCTACAAGCCTATGTTGCTTTATTGGAGAGTTTAAGCCATTAGTGTTTAGAGTTACTATTGATTTATGGTTTGTACTGCCAGCCATGTTTGAATATTTATCTTTTTTTTTTTTATTTAGTTTGTTTCTCCATGATTAGCTTTTCCCGTGCCCTCTGTCATTACTGAGGCACTTCCCACTGATGGTTTTGGTTGTTGTTTTTTATTTTTTCCTCATGTAGTGTTTTGCTCAATACACTTTGCAATGCTGGTTTTCTGACTGAAAATTTTTTTAGCTTTTGTTTATCATGAAAGATTTTTATTTTGTTGTCGTACCTGAAGCTTAATTATGCTGGATACAGAATTCTTGGCTGGCATCCATTGTCTTTCAGTGTTTGAAATACATTGTTCCAGGATCTTCTCACTTTCAGTGTCTGTGATGAAAAATCTGTTGTTAACATTTTTGGTTTACCCCTGAATGTAATCTGCAACTTTTCTCTTTAAGCTTTTAATATTTTCTCTTTGTTCTGTATATTGGATATCTTCATAACAATGTGTCTTGGCTTTGGTCTACTGTAATTTTGTGTGCTCTGTGTCCTGTAAGCATCTACAATTTGTATATCCGTTTCCTTTTTTATTTCTGGAAAATTTTCTGTAATTATTTCATTCAACAGGTTACTCATTCCCATGGTTTGAATCTCTGTACCTTCCTCTATCCAGATGACTCATCAGTTGTTTTTTTTTATGTTATCCCATATCTCTTGGATGTTTTTCTCGTGATTTTTTACCAGCCTTTCTGTGTTGGCTAGACTCTTTTCAAGATGATATATTTTGTCTTCATTATGTGACATTCTGTATTCTACTTGCTACACTCTGTTAGTGATACTCTCAATTGAGTTTTTAATTTGGTTTATCGTTTCCTTCATTTCTGGAATTATTGTTTGATTTTTTTATAATCTCTATCCCTGATAAAGATGCTTAACTTCTTCTTTTATCTGTTTATGTAATTCATTTTCAATGTGTTCTTTCACTGTATGGATTTGCTGTCTCGTATCCTCTTTAAGGTTCCATTCCATCTCTCTAAGGTATTCCTTGAGTTCTTTATATGACCATTTTTCTGATGATTCTAGGTCCTCCTGAAAATTTAGGTTGTCCTTCATTGTTTGTACTCCTTTTCTTTCTTGCCTTTTTATGCTGCTCATGTTACTTCTTGTTCTGTTTGAGTGCTGAGATACTGCTTACTCTTATAAATTTATTTGAAGCTTGGGAGGAAAGATATCAGAAGGGATGGGAAGAAGTCACTAAAGAGAATGAGAATAGGTAGGTAGAATTCAAGGAAGAGGGAATAAGAAAATTGAAAAGAAATAAAAAGACAAAAGAAAAAAATAGAAAATAAAGAAAAAATAATTTTTTAAAATAATAATGATAATTTAAAAAATGAAAATTAAAATTTAAAATAATAATAATAATAATAAAATTTAAAAAATAAAAACATTAAAATAAGTTGAAGAACAACAACAAAAAAATGAAAATGAAAGAAAAAGAAAAAAAAACTAAAAATAAAAAAATAATAAAAATACATGAAGTCATAGACTTCAATTAACTTTTCTTTCAGTAGGTGGAGCTGTACTCACTGGGCCAAGCGTCTCCTCTCAATAGGTGGGAACCAATCACTGTGCAGCAGCTCTTCCTTCCAGATTGGGTGGGTCTCTAATCCTGAGTACCTAGGGCCTTCTCTTGTGTTTCCTCAAGCCAGGCTCCACTCAACTGTGACACTCACCAAAATACTGGCTACATGTCAGGTCTCTGCTCCTGGTAGCCCTGTTTTCATGAACGCCTGGCACACTCTCCCTGTTTGCCCTCCTCAGACCCTAAGTTTGTAGAGCTTTGGGCTGACAGCCCCCAGCAAATTTGCTTACCCTCTGATAGCCATGCCCCCATTAGCTGGTGCTGGTTGTCAGCACTGGTGGGAGCGGTAGCTGGGAATTCCACGCCGCGAGTCCCGCACCACACCTGATTCCCTTGGTCTGGCTATCTTGCTCATGGGAGAGCTGGGAGGGTCCCTTAAGGGAGAGCTGTGAGGGGCCCTTAAGGTTTCCCAGCTGTGTGGAGAGAGATGGATAGGGGATTACACACCTGTCGTGCTGATTTCAATAAAGTTATCTCCTCTGCCCATGACGTCAGTTCTCTGCCATGGTGTTATCCCATGCAAATGGTGACCGTTCATTCCTTTTGCCAGGTGACCAATGCAACGGTTGGTCCTAACTGTCTCTCCCAAGCCCCATTTCAATCCAGTGGCCACTGCCTATGAAGGCTCAGTTTGCTTTTAACTCTGTAAATTCAGAAGGGCCGACCAGTTATTTCAGCGGGAACGTTAGTTCTGAGTCACGAGAAGCAGGCAAATCTGAGCTTGTATGCAGCTGATCCGGGCTCTGTGTGTGTTCTGAAGGTCCCAGACTGTTCGTCCCAGATCGACGTCAGGTCAGCATTGCCTAGTGATTCTGAGCAAATAGCATTTAGACAGTTTACGACTCCCTATGCCCGCGCATAAGAGGTCAGAGACTTGATTTCTCCATGCCCGCCGCCATGTTGGATCTCCTATATTGTTACTTCTTAATGTCTGTGCGTGTGAGTGTGTATATATGAAATATATGTGTCTTATTATACACTCGCTAAATTCATTCATATTCATATATGTGGATTTATAACAAACTTTCCACAAGATCATTCTCAGAAATAATCATCCACCTGAAATACATATTTGTTTCCTAGTACTGAAACTAACTTCAGTGAATGGCGCATACAAACTCTAATATTTCTACAGTTACTGTCCCAGTTAACATCAATGCAAGTAGATTCTTAGGGGACATGATGTGTATTTTGCGGTTCATTTTTATTCAACACTGGTACATTACTATTTCTTCAGTTTATGCACATCATAGGATATATATTTCATCCAAAAGTTAGAAAACATATAGGCATTTTTTTCATGATCAATCACTTCCTGCTTCAGAACACATGTATTCCTCCATGTTTCTTGAATGGTCTTTTCATAAGACTTTTTTCCAATCACAATATTTTCATTTTTTATAATCACTTATGAAGCAAAACTCAAACACCCTTCATGATAAACCATAATCCTAATATTTCCATTAGATGTATAACTGGTTGGAATAAATGATTGTATATCAACATAAGATTTCCTGTATAGTTTCAGATGTCAATTCCATTATTTAAAGTGGAACCAGTTATATTATTTATTCACAGGATGGTCTACTCATGCATTATCTCTATATTCATAGACACAGGGTACACCTCTTTGTACCCCTAACACTACTGTATATGTCTTCAAAATATTGCTCCCAGAAATGGTGGAAGAAATACTCATGTCACCTGATCCACATATACATTTTATCACAGTAAAATTCTGAACAAAAAATGTAATGGTCACACTTATGATTGTACCAAAGCGTAAAAGAAAAGTGAACATGGATAACTAAAAAAATCCATGTCCAGGTTGCCTAATGCTCTCAAATGTCAATCCTATTGGTGACATCATATTTGTTTCTTCCAATGCTTATATATTCAAACTCAACCCTCTTGAAAATGTCTAATCCTATCACTCACTTTATACTTTGCCTGATTTCATATTGTCTCTATTGATGCCTGATTTCCTACATATTTTCCCCAGTTCATCATTGTGACTGACTCTTCACATATGCTGACATTTTCATTCACTCTCTAACCGAAACCCTATTGCTAAAGAACTTTTGGTCCAAATCCTATACTCACTCTTCTTCCTAAACCTACCGACTATCTTCCTAATCCTACCTACTATCGCTTTTTGACTAGATGTTCTCTTCTACATTCAATCTACCCAGGTACAAGGTCCTGTGACATTGTATATCGAATTATCTGAGACATGGTTACAGAACATAATTCAAAGCTAAGTATCCCAACCAAGGGCTCAATGCCATTCTGGGTTTAAAATCATACCTAGATTTCTGTTTCCATACTTATATTTCACCTCTATGTTTTTGTAAATATCGCAGGTTCCCAATACCATTATTCATCACACAGAATGATTCCTAACCCAAATCGAACCTGTTATTAATCCTAAACATACACTGTTCCCTCAATCTCAATTTACAGAAGAGCAGGGACAGAGTTGTTCTTAAAATACAGGAAAGTAGGGGACCTTCCACCTGCTGAAAACCTCAAAGGTGAATGCAGAAATGATACCTGGAGAAGTTGTAGGGAGGTATGAAGGACCTGAGAGAGCAAAAGTCATCTTCCATGGCAAACAACCTGGTCAGGATGAAGGGATGAGTCTGAATCAGCCTCTCTCTCCTAATTGTAGAGAAGATGGACCAAACCAGGCCTGTGTGGAGAACTGTTCCCGGGTGCCTATGGATGATATACCATTCTAACTTGTGAAAGTGTCACAGGAAGTAGGGGCAGCTTCCATCTCATGGGACCCTTGGAAGCAACTGTTAGGACAAAGGGGTTGCCAAGGCAGTGGCCTCATTCAGTTCCAAAGAATGTGACATACCTCATTTACTTGGTGATGGAACTCTCTGAAAATGCTATCCAAGAAGCCAGACACCGAGAGGCAATCCCAGTCCCAGTCCCAGTGGGCTCAGTTGTTTGGATTTTCCAAGGACAGAGTCAGTCTTTCTCGGTACCAACTGAGTTGAGTATGGCCAAATGCCAGGAGAGCTCTGAAGAGGGACTTTACCTGAGAAAGTAGGTAGCGGCTCATCACTTTTTCCTGACAACTTCACAGAGTTGGCCAAGGAAACCAGATCTGAGAAAGGACAGGCCATTTCGGGGGAACATAGTATGGCCCACCACTCAGAGTAAACTCTGGAGAGACACACACATACTTGAAGGAAGGAGGTGCCTTTGTGAGTGTGGGTTTGTGGTTTTGTCTCATGTTCTGATAATAGGTAGGAAAGGTGGTTTGTTTGGTTTGAAGTGAACTGTTTCTAGTAAGTCGTTTGACAAGATGAGTGTTTCTATGTCTGTGTATCCCACTGTGTCCACTGTTGTAGACATGAGAAAAGAGAATGCAATAATGGATGTGTCCTGTCTAGTAGAAAGCTTCCCAGTATTCATCCTGCCCAATTTATGAATGGAGTGCAGCTTGCCTTATGGATGGGCAATACCTACTACCTTCCTAAGTCGCTGTTTTCTTCCTGAATTCTGGCCACTCTCCAGAATTGGCTCATGGTTTTGTGTCCAAGATATGTACCACCTCCAAGGTCTTTGACATGGCCATGTACAGGATAGCTGAAGGGAATGGCCAGCATCTCAAAAAGCTCAGATATCAGTGTGACCAGGAAAGTCTCAGTGGATATACCCTGCTTTGGGCCTTTTGCTTACCTATTGTTCTGTTGCCCAGAATGTCAGGAAGGACATTGATTCAGGCCACCCCTTTGTGAAGCCTGAAGAATACAGTTTTCAAATGGAAATGAATGGGCATCACCTGTGGCTCTTTGCTTAATTGCTTTGGAAAGGGATGTGTCTGATTTAGCTTCTTGGCCTTGTATGTGGCTGTGACTTTGATTCTCAGCACCTGATGGATCTAAAGAATGATCCCATGTCTGCATCCAAAACCATAATTGCCAAAAGATCAGTCATTGTGGATGAAGTCTCTCGCCTTCCTCTGTTAGGTTCCTGACCTCCATCAAGTAAGAATAGGTATTCTTTGGGTCAAACGAGTTCTTCAAAGCCCTGCAGAGGTGCTTGGGTTTTCGCATGACTTCAAATCACATAAAGAATCTATACCTGAAAGTCAGTAGGCCTCAAATTGGAGAAACAGGGCAGTATTAATGGGAGGCTTAATTGATCACTCCTGGTTCATGGAAAGGGTGTCCAGGCCACTCTGACTTTAGGCAAAATAGGGGAAAGGGAGCCTATTTTGGACACTCTCTTTGGCTGAGACCTCATGGAATCCTCCAGCCAGAGGTTACCAGAGTGGCTATATGGAAGAAGATAAGGGCCATGTGGGAGAGTTTTGGTTTTAATTGTGGTCATTTCTGTGGCGGTTGGAAGAAAGGTCTGGGTCCACCTGGGCTTGAACTCTGGTGTGATTCCCCTTAGTGACTGTGTTGTGGAACTGACCTCAGAGAAGTATTTCCATGAATTGTGATGGGACTTCAGGAGGCCACGCATGAGAGTCGCCCTTGGAAACTGAGACATGGGCTCAGGGTGGCTTTCCACAGAGCACTGGGAATATCAGCCAAGATATCATATGATTTTATTGTGAAAGACTTGGCAGCCATATTTGAGAGTCAAAACACACATAGACCTAACATTGTAGACCTCAATTGGCCTGGCTTCATGTGATCTTTTGGCCTCTCTTTGGTAAGCCTTGCCTGTGAGAGTTCTCCAGAACTTTCATTGAAATGAGCTTCCTCAACATTTAATGGTTCTTGAATGAAGTGAAACCCACAGTGCCTCCATCTTCATCCTTAAAAAATGACTAGAAGAACACCATGTAATTATTGAAATTCCCATGAACAGGTGGCACTGGAGAACCTTTGAATGTCCTGTTGCTGATCATGAGTATACAAGACAGTGCCTGATTGACTGGGTTTCATGAAAATGGTGTAGAACAGAGATGCCAGTACTTTGGAGTCTGCTGAGTAGTGGGCCTAGAACAGTGGTGGGCAGGTGTGTGTTAAAATATCCGTGGTAGGGCCATGAGGATATACCATTGGATTCCAAATGGCTTGTGACTGACATGGTGCAGCCAGCAGATCCTTATATGTAATGTCATCTTGTTATATGGAGAGGTTTCAGGGCAATGTTCAGAATCAGGTTGATATGGACAAGGGGGCAATGGGGCAAGCTATGAGGGATAGAAGCCTGGTTGGTGCATTCTCTTGCAGACCCTGACCCACCACACGTGACAGAACTCCCTCCAGCACTGTGTCCCAGTTGGAATCTTTGTATTTCATGAAGCAAATATCAAACTCCCAGTGCAGCAGGAACAACACCACAAAAAGTGGAGGAGGACCAAATGGCTTCACAGTTCACTCAGAGAGACACTAAGTCACCAGTGGTCACAGTTCACCTACAAAGAGATGATTCAGGCCTGCTGCCTCATGTTCATTGGAAAATAAGAAACCAGGTTCTTCAGGTCAAAGAGATGGAGACCCAGCTTTGATGGTCTCACTACAAAAGAAGCTAAAGCTCCTGACAACAACCTATATTTCAAGTGCCCGACCTCAGAGGCAGATTCTCAAAAAGTCTTTAGGCCAGCAGAGCTCCATGTTTGTGGAGTGTTTACCCCGTGCCTTACTTTTAGAAAATCCTCTACCTCCATCAAAGATGTGAAATCTGGAGCATTTTCCATTCCAGATAGGTATTCACAGATTTTCTAACTCTTCTCCTCTAATTGTGTCTCACTTGAGGCGAAGGTAATATTAAAGCATTGTTCTGGATGAGAGTGGGAAGATTTTTGTGTAGCACATATTTGCATACACATTGGATTCAATTTCCTATTTTCCATTCGAAATACTGAATCCCTGACACTGATACATACCCGACCAGACTCTGACTACTAATCCTAATAGGATGGAGAAATATAACCCAAACAGAATAGAAATACAAGCAGTTCAGAGGAGGCACGGTGTATATTTGGACTTGCCTATGCATGATACAGAGTAGGAGTTAAATCTAGTCAATTTTTTATTGAAATAGTTCTCCATGTTTTTTTAAAGTAAACAAATATGTGAATTCCTGTCTCCCTTTCTCTGTAGCCTATTCAGCACATGTATTTTTATATGCATATAAAGAATCCTACGTGGTACCACAAATACATTCTTGTGAGGTGGATGACTTGGCAGGTACAAATTGTGAGAAGAGATCACTCCTACTAAACCGTGTTGGAACTGAATATTCAACCTATGGGTGAGCTTCCTAGTTGAACAACATTATGCATAAATCCATGTTCAGTAAAATGAATATTTTTGGATCTGTGGATAATATATATTTTATGATGAATTTTTATTGACATATATATTGCTATTTTTTTCTGTGTGTGTGTGTTTTGTGTCACTCTCCTGTTCTGTAAAACAACTTCAGAGAGAGAGGTTAAAGATTCATGCAAAGCTCTGATGGAGGTATCTAATATCTTTGTTTTGGTCTATTGCTGCTTCAAATTGGGTCATTTGTTGTGTCCCATGGACCAGTGCAGTGGTTCCTGTGCCCAACCCTGCAGCAACTCCTATTCCTAATAGGATGGCTAAAGTGAGGGATATATGTTCCCAGTGGAAACGGGTTGTATGCCCCCCTATTTGATCTTCAAATGAATCTGCATCATGTTAGAGCACTCTGGGAAACATCTGCACCATTACACAATTAATCACATCTGTTGTCCATTTCTTTAAAACATAAACAATGTTTAATTATATAGAATTAGGCTGTTGTAGGTAAGGCTCCTAAGATAGCACCGAAGACAGGGAAACCGTCCTATTTGGTTGCAACCAGATTTAGAGGGCATTGCTTCTGTTGTAATCAATTAATCCCCTGAAACTCAAGTTTAGGTAATTTCAGAATTTTGTACCCAACATGGAAGGGGCTCAGAAGTTCACAGTCTGCAGATGTTCAAAAAACCAGTTTTTGTTTCTGTTTTTTCCCCTGTTCTGGGCAAGTTAACTTTTCAAGGACACGTGGAAGGGGGAGAGCTTTTTCTTACCTTTCTTATTTTTGCCCTCTGCCAGGTGTTACCACGGAGCCCAGTTGGTAACTTCTTTATCTTAGAAATGTAGCCATCTCAGTAAAGCCCCAGCTCACGGGCAGAGGTCTTGTTCACATATTTTGTGGAAAACAAGTAAGGGGGTGTCTAGCATAAGAGTGCTGATTTTTTTAGCCAGTGGCCAAGTAGAACAAGGCAACAATAAAAGAGGAAGTTTATCTACATTGAACTCTTTTATAGGGACTCTTTTGCTGAAAGTCCTAAAGTCATCCATGGTGAAGACTTCTGTAGAAAGTCAATTAAGACTTTACTGTGGGCCTGGTACAGAAGGGGAAGACAGGAAAGGTGGGGCTGACAGCAGCTCCGAGGATCTGAGAATGAGGAAGGAGAGATGTAAAAGAATAATGGGAAAGGGGTTTGGGATTTTCCTAGCAACAAAAACTTGAGCAGTAGAACAGGTAGAGCAGAGGGGAAGACAAGAGTGAGTATCCCAAAACGCATGTGAGGGACTTTAAATTCTTAGTAAACCCTTTTCAGTGATGACAAGCAACTTTAAAGGCCATTTTCATTACATCTTGTATAGGGGTCTGAGGGCTCTCCTCAGGTGGTTTGAGCTTTGGGTTAGCTGGTAAGAGGACCTGGTGGGACCCGGTGTAGGCACTGACAGGAGAAGAGAGGAGTGAGTGGGTGGAGGGGTACCTCAGTACCTGCTACCTCAGCAAGGGGGCAATGGTCTGAAAACCAGCGGAGGTTTGGGTTTTTGATCTAATAATTGGAGGGGAGAAATCTGGTTGCTGAGGTGGGAGTGACAGCAGAGACTCTGGAGCAGAAGGCTGAAGGTGAGGATCTATTGTATAAGCATAGTTCATGATGTGAGCGAAGGATTGAAAATTCCTGCCCATAGGGAAACCTCCTTTCACCCTTTTGAGCACTTTCAGAAGTTAAAAAGTTCATGCGGGGCTGGGGATGTGGCTCAACCGGTAGCGCGCTCGCCTGGCATGCGTGTGGCCCGGGTTCGATCTTTAGAATCACATACAAAGATGTCGTGTCGGCCAAAAACTAAAATATAAATATTAAAAATTCTCTCTGTCTCTCTCTCTCACTCTCTCTTTAAAAAAAAAAAAAAGGTCACACAGAATTTGAGGATCTAGAGACCCCTCTGGGGGCCATCGGTTTTGGTTATCTAATTGGTAGTATGGCCAATGCTCTGTACTGAATTAGATGAGGAGTTTGGGTTCCATCAGGCAGCCCCTGTATGCTCACATCCCCATGACTTACAGAAAAAGTCGGCTTTTCCCCCACACAGCCGTGACTGTTTGTGGCTTTGATAGTCTGCCAGGCAAACATAGTAATCCAGGCTAGCCAACCTGCATCTGGCTTGCGTGTCCCCACATCAATAATGTTTGTTTCCATTACCTATGGTATGGAGGGTATTTAATGGTATTTTAGTGGGATCCTCTTCATCAGGGATATCCCAATAGGAAAGACCTATAGCCAACTGACAAATGTCTGGGTGGAGAGATGGCCACCAGGTCCCTAAGGTGGCTGTATGCAAGTTAGATTATACTTTTTTTCCAGTAGGATTTGTGATCAGCCATCGCTGCTGAACGGGCTGATGAGGGTTAGGACTATTTGTGGCCAAGGGGTCAGTCTATAGCCTTATCCACATGGCGAATACGCAATTTGAAAGTGTTACTAGTCTTTTACAGTTTGCAGAAAGAGTCTGGACAGGGCGCAGGGTTGAGATGAGAGGCATGGATTCAGGAAGTGATTCCGTCTACCTTTACCACTGTACGTGTTATAAGTAGCACCTGGTATGGTCCTTTCCAGCGGGGTTCCAGGGATGACACCTGATGGTGTCTTACATAGATGAAGTCTCTTAATTGATATTGATGTGGAGTCCCCTCATCCCCAGTTTGGTAGGCAGTGGCCAGCTGTTTTTACAGGTATCGCTGAGTTCTTTCAAGAGCTTTAAGTCTGTCAAGAAAGGGGGTGTGGAAGGGATCGTTAGGTCTTAGAGTTGGGGTTAGGTCACTTACTGGTGGAGGGGCCCCATAGAGAATTTCACAGGGGGTGAGGTTACTCAAGAAACAGAGGGAGTATTTCTTGCATGAAAATTTGCATAAGGCAGGAGCATAGTCCAATCTTTTATGCTGGTCGCTAAGCTGAATTTTGTTAAGGTCTCTTTAATGGTTCTATTAATTCTTTCACCCTGTCCTGTCCCCAACTTGGGGTCTATAAGCACAATATAACTTCCAATTAACCCCCAGGTTCCTGGCTCACCCCTGACTTACCTGAGCCATGAACTCCTGTGCATTATCAGACCCTGTTACCTTAGGCAGGACGTATCTTGGAAAAATATCTTCCACTATCTTCTTGAGCATCATTTGCGCTGTTTCTTTTCTTCTTTTTTCTTTTTGTGGGGAGGGCTTCAATCCATCCTGAAAATGTATCTACAAAGACTAGGAGATATTTATGTCCATACCTTGCTGGCTTAATTTCAGTAAAGTCCACTTCCCAGAATTGTCCTGGTCTGGTTCCTCGTAGGTGCTTTCCTGCAGGAAGCTTGAAAGGGTAAGCATTAAGCAATTGATGGAAGCAACAGGGTTTTTATACCCATTCAGTTATTTCATTTTGCTGTGAGTCTGTTAGTGGAAAACTCTGTTTTTGATACTTCAGAAATACCTGCAGTTTCTTTGAACCAAGGTGAGTGAGTTGATATGCATTTTCTACTGACATAGTTAGAGCAATGACTGTAGGAGTTTTTACTGGAAGATTTAGAAATTCCACTTGGGGGCCTTCAGGGTTAAAACTTATTTTGGTCCGGAGCTTGGTGAGCAGATATCTGCCCATCAATGGGGCCAGGCATTCAGGGATTTCTAAAAAAAAAGTGATGGATTTTTTCTTTCCCCAGGTCCATGGTCCTCTTAGTTGTCCAAGCCCGACATTTAAAGCCATTAGCCCCTTGACCTAGAGACCTTTTATTTGATAGAGGGCCTAATGGGGCCTTAAGGGCTGAGTTTATTGCCCCTGTATCCACTTCAAAGTTTACTGGGGTCCCTCCACTTCAAAAGTTACGCTGAGTTTGGCGAGGGGATCTGAGCCCCAACCTTTGTAGTCATCCTCAAGAGTCAGAATGGCTGCCTCCCGTGGTTGTCTTTTTCTAGGGCACTCTTGAACCCAGTGTCCTCTTTCTTTACAGTAGGCACATTGATCTGAGGTCAGGGGGGCCTCTGGCGGGGGGACCAGGTATCCCTTCCTGTCTCCCTGTTTCTTATTTTCTGGCCCTTTGGTTGCTGTGACCGGGACCTTAGTCAACTCATTAGTCTGTCTTTTGTTTCTTTTATCCTCCCTTTGCTCCCTTCTCTTCCTCAGTTTCTCTTTTATAGTATACTTTCTCGGCTTCTCTGACTAAATCTCTCAAAGTCATATCTTGTAATCCATCTAAGCATTGTAACTTTCTTTAAATATCCAGGGCAGCATGCCCAATAAAGGCCATTGTGACAGATGCCTTTTGATCCTCTGCATGAGTATTGAAAGGAGTATATATCCTATGCCTCCATAATTCTCTCTAGAAACATAAAGGCAGATTTATCAGGCCCTTGAATAATCTCTATTGCCTTGGCCAAATTAGTTGGTCACCTAGCGGCCGCTCGGATGCCCACTATTAGAACCCGGTGAGAAGTGGACAGATGCTTTCTACCTTCAAAGTTTTGGGGAACCAGTTGGGTTGATTCTAGGGAAAGCCGGCTTTGATTATGTTGGGAAGATATGTCAGTCTCCCATCTGGTCTTAGGATTTTTTTTCTAGCTTCCAGGAGGATTCTCTTTTGTTCCTCTGTCATAAAGAGAGTCCCTAGGAGTTGTTGAAAGTCATCCCAAGTAGGCGGCTCTGAAAACATCAATGACTCAACCAGACATGTGAGCCGGGTAGAATCCTCGAAAAAATGGGGATTGTTATTTTTCCAGTTATATAGGTCTGAAGAGGAGAAAGGCCAATATTGGTAGGCTTGCATTTTCCCCCCATTGCCTTTGTCAATCATTGGCCCGTAGGGACATAGGGGGATCATCACAGGAGTTCCAGGGTTTTCAAACATTTGCCGCCAGCGAGTTCCCTTAGCCAGGCCAGCTTCCTCCTGGGGAGGAGGGGCTGTGTGTGCCGCGGATGAGTTATCTGGAGGGCGCTGGGCTAGCTTGGCTTCGTCCAATGGTGGAGAGGCTGAGTCAGCTGCAGGGGAATCATTTAGAGGGTGTTGGTGGTTGGGGGACGAGGGCAGGGAATAAGGAGGGGAGGAGAGTCCAGTAGAGTCAAATCTTGTGACTCAGGGAGAACAGAGGGTGGAGGAGGAGGAGGAGGAGAAGAGGGTTTGAGAGATCGTGGGCGAAGGAGTAGGAGTGCAGGCAGGGGCAAGGAAATGCTTCACCCATGGAGGAGGAGATTTGCAGAGGTCCTGACAAGTTAAGATATATGGCTGTTCATCTGGATGGCTATGTGTGCCCAGTTGAAAGACAATATCTATGGCTTATTAAATTAGTGGGAAGCAGAAAGATCCTTCTAGAGGCCATCTAAGTCCAAAGGTGGGCCATTCTGAGGCACAGAGAGTCTGTCAGGTCCAGCGTTTCACTGAAAAAGGAAAGATTCTGAGCCCTTAAGTGAAATTTGGTCCAGTGATCAAGGGTCAGGGACATGGGTATTGAAGTACTGTGTCCCATAATGAAAGATACACAAAGAGTGAATGCAAGGACAGATGACACAGACAAAACAAGTCAATAAAGCATTCAATGGACATCCAAAACAGAGACCAGGACTGAGTAGCCAGCAAAACCCAATGGGCTGGCAATACCGAATCCGATACAAAATATCACTGAGTCGAGAAGACTATTGTTCCTCGATTTTCCGAGTCCTTTGGGGCGTCCCCCAGGGACGTGGCCTGTGGCTCTGTGACATGTCTGTCAGCCACCATTGGAGAGAGCTCACGCTCTTCATTGACAGCCATTTTTCCAAGCCCTAAGATTAACACTTAAACCAGAAAGAGGCGCCTTGCTTAACCCAAGAGGAGCCCGTTAGGGTCTCTTGTCTGCCGCTGCCAGAACTCGGTGGAATCTCCATATGTAAACGTCGGGCGAGCATTGAAGGAAGAGACCACCAAGAGACTGTCTTATCCAACAGCAAAGGGTTTATTGGGGGTCCAGCATGCTGGGGCTCAGAGCTCACTTGAATAGAGCAGAGAGCCCTGAGAGCAGTTTAAGCAGAACATATATACTTTCCTTGGAGAGGGCAGGGAGGGAAGTTTACTGATGGGTCTTGGCGAGTGGTCGGTTTGCGTGCAACTGGGTGAGGGAGTACATTCTACACTTTGGCAGTTGGAAACAGCACATTCTGGGAACAAGATGAGCAAACAGTTCTCAATATTTCAACAGTGTTTTGTTAAGCATAAGGAAAAACAGGAAGTGACAAGTACCTATTTTATTAACCTTTCACTACCGACTATCCTTTTTGACTGAATGTTCTCTTCTACATTCTATTATCCAAGGTACAAGGTCCTATGCCATTGTATATCGATTTATTCAAAGCTAAATATCCCAATCAAGGCCCCAGTGCCCTTCTGGGTTTCAAATGTTAGTTAGATTTCTGTTTTTATACATATATTTTACCTCTATATTTTTATACATATTGCAGGTTCCCAATACCATTATTCATTCAGCAGAATGATTCCTAACCGAAATCAAACATGTTATTAACCCTAAACATACACTCTTACCTCAATCTAACTTTACAGAAGAGCAGGGACAGAGTTGGTCTTATAATACAGGAATGTAGTGGATCTTCCACCTGCTGAGAACCTCAAAGGTCCATGCAGACATAATCCCTGGAGAAGATGTAGGCACCTCTGAAGGACCTGAGAGAGCAAAAGTCATTTTCCATTGAAAACAACCTGGTCAGGGTGAAGGGTTGTGTCTGAATCAGCCTCTCTATTCTTAATGTAGAGAAGATGGACCAAATGAGACCAGTGTGGAGAGCTGTTATTGGGTGCCTATGATTGATATACCATTCTAACTTGTGAAAGTGTCACAGGAAGCAGGGGCAGCCTCCATCTCATGGGAAGCTTGGAAGCAACTCTTAGGACAAAGTGGTTGACAAGGCAGTGAGTTCATTCAGTTTCTGACGGAAGTGACCTCACCTCACTTCCTTGGTGATGGAACTCTCTGAACTTGTGATCCAGGAAGCCAGTCAAACAGTGCCAGTCCTAGTCCCAGTCGCAGTGGTTTCACTTTTTGGATTTCCCGAGGGCAGAGTCAATCTTTCTTGGTACCTACTGATGTTAGGATGGCCAAATGGCAGGAAATCTCTGAAGACGGGCCTTTTATGAGAAAGCAGGTAGTGGCTCACCACTGGCTCCTGACAACTTCAGAGAGTTGGAAAAGGACACAAGATCAGAGACAGGACAGGCCATTTCGGGGGAACCAGAATGTCCCACAGTCAGAGGACACTCCAAATAGTCACAACCTACTTGGGGGAAAGAGGTGCCTTTGTGGGTGTGGGTGTGGGTTTGTGGATTTGGCTCTTGTTCTGAGAATAGGTACAAATGATGTTTGTTTGGTTTGGACTGAATTGTTTCTAGTAAGTCGTTTGACAATGCGAGTGTTTCTGTGTCTCTGTATCCCACTGTGTCCATGGTTATAGATTTTAGAAAAGAGAATGCATCAATTGATGTGTCCTGTCTATTAGAAAGCTTACCAGCATTCATCCTGCCCAATTTGTAAATGAAATGCGGCTTGCCATATTGATGGGCAACACCTACGATCTTCCTAAGTTCCTGTTTTCTTCCTGAAATCTGGCCAGTATCCATAATAGGCTCATGGCTTTGTATCCAAGATATGTACCACCTCCAAGCTCTGTGACATGGCCATGTACTGAATAGCTGAAGTGAATGGCGAGCATCTCAGAAAACTCACATACCAGTTTGACCTGTAATGTCTCATTGTGGAAACCCTGCTTTGCGCCTTTTCTTACCTATTGTTCTATTGCCCTAAATGTCAGGATGGTCTTTGCCTCAGGCCAACGCTTTGTGAAGTCTGAAGAAAACCTTTTTCAAATAAAAAGAAAGGGCATCACCTGTGGCTCTTTGCTTAATTGCTCTGCAAAGGGATTTGTCTGAATCAGCGTCTTGGCCCTGTGTTAGGCTGTGGCTTAGATTTTCAGCAACTGATGGATCTAAAGAAAGATCCCATGTGTGCATCCAAAACCAAAATGACAAAAAGAGCAGTCATTGTGGATGAAGTCTTTCGCCTTCCTCTGTAAGGTTTCTGACATCAATCAAGTGAGAATAGGGATCCTTTAGGTCAAATGAGTTCTTCAAATCCCTGCAGAGGCTAGCACATAGGTGCTTGGGTTTTCTCATGACTCCAATTAACATAAAGAATCTAAACCCAACAGTCAGTAGGTCTCAAATTTGAGAAGTGGATAAGTATTAATGGCTGTCCTATTTGATCACTCCTGGTTCAAAGGAAGGGTGTCCAGGTCACTCAGAATTTAGGTAAACGAGGAGCAAGGGAGCGTATTCTGGACACTGTCTTGGGGGCTGCATTCCTCATGTAAATCTCCAGCCAGAGGATATGATGAGTGTCTATATGGAAGAAGATGAGGGCCATGTGGGAGTGTTTTGGTTTTAATTGTGGTCATTTTTGTGGCAGTTGGAATGGATGGTCTTATAATACAGGAATGAGTCCACCTGGGTTTGAACTGTGGCGTGATTCCCCTTAGAGACTGAGTACAGGAATAGAACTTAGAGAAGTATTGCCATGAATTGGGTTGGGATTTTAGGAAGCCAAGTATGAGACTCACCCTTGGAAACTGACATCTAGGCCCAGGGTGGCTTTCCAGAGATCACTGGGAATCTCAGGCTGGATATCACATGATTTTATTCTGAAAGACTTGGCAGGCTTAGTTGAGAGTCATAACACACATCGACCTCACATTGTAGACCTCAATGGGCCTGGATTTATGTGACCTTTTGGCCAATCTTTGGGAAACCTTGCCTGTGAGATTTCTCCAGAACTTTCTTTGAAATGAACTTCCAAAACACTTAATGGTCCCTGAATGAATTGAAACCCACATGCTGCCAAATTCATCCTTGAAAAATTGCTAGATAAATACCATGAAATTTTTGAAATTCCCATGACCAGATGGTACTGGAGAAACTTTGGATGTCCTGTTGCTGATCATGAATATGCAGGACAGTGACATGATTGACTGAGTTTCATGAAAATTGTGTAGAACAGAGATTCCAGGAAGTTGGACCCTGCTGAGTAGTGGGCCTAGTGCAGTGATGGGCAGGTGTGTGATAAAAAAAAAAAAAAACATCTGTGGTTGGGCCATGTGGATCTGCCATTGGCTTCCAATTGGCTTGTGACTGACATGGTGCAGCCAGCAGACGCTTCTATGTAAAGGCATCTTGTTATATGAAGAGGATTCAGGCCAATGTTTAGAATCAGGTTGCTATGGTTAAGGAGGCAAGCTATGTGGGATAGAAGCCTGGTTGGTGGATTCTCCTGCAGACCCTGACCCACCACACGTGACAGAACTAACTCCAGCACTGTGTCCCAGTTGAATTCCTTGTATTTCGTGAAGCAAATACCAAATTCCCAATGCAGCAGCAAGAAACACCAGGAAAACTGGAGGATGACCAAATGGCTTAAGAGTTCAAAAGGGTAGACAATTAGCCCCCAATGGCCACAGTTTACCTACAAAGAGAGAATTAAGGACTGCTTCCTAATGTTTTTTGGAAAATAAGAAATCATGTATTCCAGGTCACATAGAATCATACCCAGATTTGATGGTCTCACTACAAAGGAAGCTAAATCTCCTGACTACAACATATATTTCAAGTGCCCAAGCTCAGAGGCAGTTACTCAAGAAGTTTTTAGTCCAGCAGAGCTCCATGTTTGTGGAGTTTTTCCCTTTCCCTTACTTTTGGAATCTTCTCTACCACCTCCAAGTTTGTGAACTCCTGAACATATTCGATTCCAGATAAGTATTCACAGATTTTCTAACGCTTCCACTCTAATTGTGTTTTACTTGTAATGAAGGTAAACTCAAGGCATTGTTCTGGATGAGAGTGGGAAGATATTTTTGTAGCACATATTTGCATAAACATTGGAATCGTTTTCCAAATTTCCATTTGAAATACTGAATCCCTGACACTAACACATGCCCAACTAGACTCTGACTACTAATCCTAATATGATGGGGAAAATTAACCCAAAAAGAATAGAAATACAAGCAGTTAAGAGGACGAATGATGTATCATTGGAATTGCCTTTTGCATTATATAGGGTATATGTTATAAATCTAGTCAATTTTTTGTTGAAATGGTTCTCCATGTGTTTTTAAAGTTAACGAATATGTGAATTCCTGTCTCCCTTTTTCTGTAGCCTATTCTGTACATGTATTTTAATATGCACATATAGAATCCTACCTGGTACCACACGTACATTCTTGTGAGGTGGCTGACTTGGCAGATACAAATTGTGAGAAGAGATCACTCCTCCTGAATGCTGTTGGAACTGAAAATTCAGACTATTGTTGATCTTCCTAGTACAACAATATTATACATGAATCCATGTTCAGTAAAACGAATTTATTTCGATCTGTGGATGACATATATTTCATGGTGAATTTCAATTGGCATATATTGCTACTTTTTAATGTCTGTGTGTGTGTGTGTGTGTGTGTGTGTGTGTGTGTTTATGTATATACACACACACTCTAGATTTTTCAAAATGTGAAATATATGTGTCTTACTATACACTCCGTAAATTCATTCATTTTCATGTATGTGGATTAATAATCAACTTTTCACAAAATTATTCTGAGAAATATTCATCCACCTGAACTACATATTTGATTCCTAGTACTGAAAACTAACTTCAGTAAATGGTGCATACAAATCCTAATATTTCTGCAGTAACTGACCCAGTTTAATATCAATGCAAGTAGATTTCTATGGGACATGATGTGTATTTTGTCATTCATTTTTATTCAATACTGGTAGATTTCTATTTCTTCAGTTAATACACATGATAGGGTATATATTTCATCAACAAGTTAAGAAATTAATAGGCATTTTGTTTTACATTCCATCACTTCCTAATTCAAAATACATGTTTTCCACGAGGTTTCTTCACTGGTCTTTTCATGTGACTTCTTTCACAAAATGCAAATGTCACACTAATGTTTGTACCGAAGTCTAAATGGAAAGTGAGTATGGATTACTAAAAACATCAATGTCCAGGTTGCCTACTGCTATCAAATGTCAATCCTATTGGTGACTAAATATTTGTTTCTTCCTAAGATTATATATTCAACCTCAAGCCTGTTGAAAATGTCTGATCCTATCACTTACTATTGTATATCGATTTATCTGAGACATCTGTGCAGAATATAATTCAAAGCTAAGTATCCCAATCAAGGGCCCGATGCACTTCTGGGCTTCAAATCATAACTAGATTTCTGTTTTCATGCTTATATTTTACCTCTATATTCTTGTAAATATCGCAGGTTCCCAATACCATTATGCATCCCTCAGAATGATTCCTAACCCAAATCGAACCTGTTATTAACCCTAAGCATACACTGTTCCCTCAATCTAACTTTACAATAGAGCAGGGAGAGAGTTGGTCTTACAATACAGGAATGTAGGGGATCTTCCACCTGCTGAGAACCTCAAAGGTTCATGCAGAAATGTTCCCTGGAGAAAACTTAGGCAGCTCTGAAGGACCTGAAATAGCAAAATCATCTTCCATGGCAAAAAACCCGGGCAGTATGAAGTATTCTGTCTGAATCAGCCACTCTCTTCTTAATGTAGAAAAGATGGACCAAAACAGGCCTGTGTGGAGAGCTGTTCCCTGGTGCCTATGGTTGATATACTATTCTAACTAATGAATGTGTCAGAGGAAGTAGGGGCAGCCTCCATCTCATGGGACTTTTTCACCATATGGTCTCTTCATGCATTATCTCTATATTCATAGAAACAGAATACACCTCTTTTTTCCCCCCAATTCTAATTCATACGTCTTCAAAATGTTGCTCCCAGAAATGGTGGAAGAAATACTCGTGTCACCTGATCTACATATACATTTTATCACAGTAATATTCTGGAGACTAAACACAAAGATGACACTTATGATGTACCAAAGTCTAAATGGAAAGTGAACATGGATTACTGAAAACATCGATGTCCAGGTTTCCTAATGCTCTCAAATTTCAATTCTACTGGTGACTACATATTTTTTTCTTCCTAAGATTATATATTCAAACTCAACCCTGTTAAAAATGTCTAATCTTGTGACTCACTTTATACTTTGCCTGATTTCCTAAAGTCTTTATTGATATCAGCTTTCCTACATATTTTGCCCAGTTCATCATCGTGACTGACACTTCACATATGCTGACATTTACATTTACTCTCTAACCGAAACCCTATTGCTAAAGAATTTTGTTCCAAATCCTATACTCACTCTTCTTCCTAAAACTAATGACTATCTCCTGATCCTACCGACTATTCCTTTTTGACTGCATGTTCTCTTCTACATTCAATCTCCATGGTACATGGTTCTATGCCATTGTATATCGATTTATCTGAGACATCTGTTCAGAACGTAAATCAAGTGCCCAATGCCCTTCTGGGCTTCAAATCTTACCAAGATTTCTGTTTTCATACTTATATATCCCCTATATATTCTTGTAAATATCGCAGGTTCCCAATACCATTATTCAACCCTCAGAATGATTCCTAACCAAAATTGAACCTGTTATTAACCCTAATCATACACTGTTCCCTCAATCTAACTTTTTAGAAGAGCAGGGATGGAGTTGGTATTTCAATACAGGAATGTAGGTGATCTTCCACCAGTTGAGAACCTCGAATGTCCATACAGAAATGATCCCTGGATAAGTTGTAGGCAGCTGTGAAAGACCTGAGAGAGCAAACGTCATCTTACATGGAAAACAACCTGGTCAGGATGAAGGGATATGTCTGAATCAGCCTCTCTTTTCTTAATGTAGAGAAGATGGACCAAACCAGGCCTGTGTGGATAGCTGTCCCTGGGTGCCTATGGTTGACATACCATTCAAACTTGTGAAAGTGTCAGAGGAAGCAGAGCCAGCCTCCATCTCATGGGACTTTTGGAATAAAATATTAGGTCAAAGTGGTTGCCAAGGCGATGAACTCATTCAGTTCCTAAAGGAAGTGACTAAAGTCAATTCCTTGGTGATGGAACTCTCTGAACTTGGTATCTAGGAAGCCAGGAACCCAGAGCCAGTCCCAGTCCCAGTCCCAGTGTTCTCAATTGTTTGGATTTTCCAAAGACAGAGTCATTCTTTCTTGATTCCTACTGATGTGAGAAAGGCCAAATACCAGGAGAGCTCTGAAGAGGGGCCTTTCCTGAGCAAGTAGGTAGGAGCTCACCTCTGGCTACTGACAACTTCACAGAGTTGGCCAAGGAGACCTAATCTGATACAGGACAGGCCATTTCAGGGGAACACAGTGTGGTCCACCAGTCAGAGAACACTTCGGATAGTCACAGACCCATTTTGGGGAAGGAGGTGCCTTTGTGGGTGTGGGTGTGGGTTTTTGGTTTGTCTCATGTTCTGAGAATATGTAGGAAAGGTGGTTTGTTTGGTTTGGAGTGAACTGTTTTTAATAAGTCATTTCACAAGGTGAGTGTTTCTATGTCTGTGTATCCCAATGTGTCCGTGGTTGTAGACTTTAGAAAAGAGAATGATTCAATGGATGTATCCTGTCTAGTAGAAAGCTTCCCAGCATTCATCCTGCACAATTTATGAATGGACTGTGGCTTGCCTTATCAATGGGCAACACCTGCTAATTTCCTAAGTTGCCGTTTTCTTCCTGAATTCTGGCCACTCTCCAGAAGAGGCTCATGGTTTTGTGTCCAAGATATGTACCACCTCCAAGCTCTGTGACATGGCCATGTAATGGATAGCTGAAGGGAATGGCAAACATCACAGAATACTCAGATATCAGTTTGAAATGTAAAGTCTCAGTGGAGAAATCCTACTTTGGGCCTTTTCCTTAACTGTTGTTCTGTTTCCCTGAATGTCAGGATGTTCTTTGCCTCAGGACACCCCTTTGTGAAACCTGAAGAAAACAGTTTTCAAATGGAAATGAATGGGCATCACCTGTGGCTCTTTGCTTAATTGCTTTGGAAAGGGATGTGTCTGAATCAGTGTCTTAGCCCTGTGTGAGGCTGTTGATAATATTCTCAGCACCTGATGGATCTAAAGAAAGATCCCATGTGTGCATCCAAAACCAAAATGGCCAAAAGAGCAGTCATTGCGGATGAAGTCTTTCGCCTTCCTCTGTAAGGTTCCTGACCTCTATAAAGTGAGAAAAGGGAAGATACACCAAGTCAGTTGATGGCTCCTTTTGGAAAAATTGTACCACCAATGACAGCATAAGCATAAATACCCCAACACTACCACAAGTCGCTGCACCAACAGATAGTTCAAAATGCACACAAGTGATACATAGTCCAGGCAAGTTCTGCAAACAGTTCAGTGATGGCTATTGCACAATCTGTAGATTGGTTTTATCTTTGTCTTCACCGACACTGGGATGAAGATAGGAATTCTGGCAATAATGGCTAAAAAAAATTATGTATCATTCTAAAAGGTACTAAAAAAACCATTTTCTTAACAATTTACATTATCTTGAAGAGAATTATTCAATATAATGAAAAGGAAAGGTGAAAGTAAACATACAGTTCTGTTAACGTCCTTTTTTGTTCACATATTAAAACAGTCCTCAACAGATGTTTACCCAATTTAAATTAAAACATTTAAAACACGTGAATAAAAAAAAATATTTGGATCCATTTTTTCATGAGCGCACATCATATATGATGTATGGACATATGTACATTCAAACATATGACACAAAACACAAGTGTGCAAACATAATATAATACATACAACACATTACATAATAGTAAAGGCCTTATAACTTTTTACAGGTGAAATCACCATGGAATGTTTAAAAAATTATAGTCAAAAAATAGAAATGATCAGCAAAACAGTAAACTAGGTCTGCATTAGCTCAAAAACACAAAATAGAACTTCATGTTGTGGGAAAGGGCAATAATAAAATTGATATTGAAAAAAGCATCCTGGTTCTGTCGCAGATGTAAGGATAGCCAGACTGGAGTTTTGGATACCAGCTGTTATGGATTTGAGCCAAATCATCTTCTTTTTGGTCTATACAAATCAGTTTAGTTAATCTCTCTGGAATCCAAATCGGTGCTGTTCTTCCTGTGGAAACACACAAACAGACCCTCGACTCCAGACTATCACTTGGTCAGGACTTTAGTTAATCTCTCCGGAATCCAAATCGGCTGCTGTTCTTCCTGTGGAAACACACAAACAGACCCTGGACTCCACACAATTACTGGGTCAGGACCTTTCCATTGTCCTGTTAGAATAGCCTTCCAAAGTACCTTGAGCTTATGCACATTTTTTGGACACATATGCCTTTCTGCAGCACTAAGTCCTCATGAATCCAAATGTAAAAAGTTTAGAGTAAAAATGGTTATTTTAAGTTTATCTTTGGGAAATATATACCCCTTCCCAATTCCGTCTTTTTGCTTTAATAAGTACATTTTAATAGTTTGATGTGCTCTTTCAACTATGCCTTTTCCCTGTGGATTGTATGGGATTCCTGTTATATGAGTTATGCCAAATGATGAGCAAAATTGTTTAAAAGAGGTAGAAGAATAACCAGGGGCATTATCTGTTTTTAACTGTTTTGGAACGCCCACAGTGGCAAAATATTTTAAGCAATGAGCTATAACATCTTTAGTTTTTTCTCCGGCATGAAGGGAGCCCATCAAAAATCCAGAAGAAGTGTCAACTGTAACATGCAAATATTTTAATTTTCCAAATTCTGGCAAGTGTGTGACGTCCATCTGCCAAATATGGTTAGGTATCAATCCTCTCGGATTGACTTCAGGATTAACTTGTGGTAAAATGGTCACACAATTTTGACATTGTTTTATTATTTGTCTAGCTTGTTCCTTAGTTATTTCAAAACGCTTTTGTAAAGTATTAGCATTGACATGGAACTTTTTTGAAAATTTGTAGCTTCTTCTAGTGTAGAGAAAATATGAATATATGTCATGTGTAGTTTTATCTGCTAAATCATTGCCCAAACTAAGGGCTCCAGGCAATCCTGTATGTGCCCAGATACGTCTTATAAAGAATGGATCTTTTCTGTCCCAGATTAGACTTTGTATATTGGAAAGCAAAGAGAAAACAGTACTGAAGGGGAAATCCTACCAGCACCTTCAAGGGATACTATAGCATTAAATATATACTGACTATTGGAAAATAAATTAATTACAAAATAGAAAGGTGTTAGTAACAGTCTCCTTTAGAGGTGGCACTGTTGGTTGGACACTTACACCCTCTGATGATAGAAGGTTGTTAGTAGCAGCGTCCTTTTGTAACTTTTCCCCTGATGGCTTTTTCTGCTCTAAGCTTTGTTCCTTTATCTTTGTCTGAACTGAAGGCTTTGGACTAAGCAAAACAGATATGAAAGACCACAATGGCAATGTGCCAACTGGCAGAGTCCCTGGACTGTTCTTTTCTATTCTTTTTAAATCTTCACCATGATGGTTCCATTGTGGTAAATTTAATAACTCTTACTTTAAAAGCCATGGGCTACATTTTTATATTGTATCAACGTATGCCCTGACTGTCCCTGATTTTAGTGAGATGCCTCCTTCCTGTAACAATTTCCTTAACACTATTTCAGTTTGTTTTTTACTAATTTCTGATCCCGTATTTCTACTTTAATGAAACCCAACAAGATAACGCAAAAAAAAAAAAAAAAAAAAAAAAACGAGACAGAATGAAATAAAAAGTGAACAACAAAAAGTCATTATGGCCTTTCTATCCTCCTGACATGTGCATCCGACCTTTATCCCAATCTGTTCCTCAGACATAAATAGTTTTTCCTCAGATTTGAGTGGTTTTTCTTTCGTTTAACTCATCTCCAGGGACAGGCAACTTAAAATAAACGTGAAGCAAAACAAAAGAGGAATCCTAAAATGGCTACCCATCCTCTCGCCCTGCTCTCAGGGTCGAGCAGTTTACCTTATCACTTACCCTCAGTCAATCCCCGTTCGAGCCACCAAATGCTGCAGTCTGGCTAGGCACGATTCAGCAGCCACTTGTCAAAAGAAACAAACTTTATTTTTAGAACCACACACGCCAAACAAAACAGCTCCGCAGGAAAAACTCCCAGAGGCTAACTGCCACAACTGGCTTCCTTGTAAAGTCTCTCTCACACCCACAAACCTCTCCACCTCCCACAAACCTCCTGCGCTTGAGGTCGATTTGCTGGGTCATCGTGGGTGGAGCCAAAAAAGTCCCCCAATGAGCAGCTCCATGGTCTGAAAGGGCAGGGAAACAGCCCAATGAGCATCACCACAGAGTAGCCAATCAGCTAGATGTTGCTGGGGCCTCTGTGAGCCAATAATCAGCAGGCAGCTGGAATTTTTCTGGCATTTGGAAGCTTGCTAGGGCACCTTCAGCTGTGGCTCTCAACAAATTCCTGTCTCCATTCTCTGTAGCCTATTCAGCACATGTTTTTTTATATGCACATATAGAATCCTACCTGTTATAACACGTACATTTTTGTTAGGTGGCATATACAAATTGTGAGAAGAGACTACTCCTCCTAAACGCTGTTGGAACTGAAAATTCAACCTATTGGTCAGCTTCGTAGTTGAACAACATTATGCATAAGTCCATGTTTAGAGAAATGAATATTTTTGAATCTGTGGATGATATATATTTCATGGTGAATTTCCATTGCAATATATATTGCTATTTTTAATGTCTCTCTGTGTGTGTGTTTGTGTATATGTGTATATATATATATATATATATATATATATATATATATATATATATATTCTCAAGATTTTTCAAAATATGAAAAATGTTTCTTATTATACACTCTCTAAATTCATTCATATTCATATATTTGGATTTATAATCAACTTTTCACCAGATTATTCTCAGAAATATTCATCCACCTGACATATATATTTGTTTCCTAGTACTGAAAACTAACTTCAGTGAATGGTGCATACAAATCCTAATATTTCTACAGTAACTGACCCAGTTTAACATCAATTCAAGTAGATTCCTATGGGACATGATGTGTAGTTTGACGTTCATTTTTATTCAACACTGGTACATTAGTATTTCTTCAGTTTATGCACATCATAGGATATATATACATTTCATCCACTAGTTAGCAAATTTTTAAGCATTTGTTTGACTTTCAATCACTTCCTGCTTCAGAACACATGTATTCCTCCATATTTCTTGGCTTGACTTTTCATGAGACTTCTTTCCACACACATTATTTTTGATTTCCATAATCACTTTTTTAGCAAAACTCACACAGCTTCATGATAAACCATAACCCTAATATTACCATTAGTTGTATAACTGGTTGAAATAAATGATTGTATATCAATATAAAATTTCACATAAGTTTTCAGATATCAATTTAAGCCATTATTTAAAGTGGAACCAGTTATATTATTTATTCACAGTAATGTCTATTCATGCATTATCTCTATATTCATAGACTCAAGGTAAACCTCTTTGATTCCCCAATATGAATTATACGTCTTCAAAGTATTGCTCCCAGAAATGATGGAAGAAATACTCATGTCACCTGATCTATATATACATTTAATCACAGTAATATTTGGACACAAAATGCAAATGTCAGGCTTATGATTGTACCAAAGCCTAAATGGAAAGTGAACATGGATTACTTAAAACATCCATGTCCAGGTGTCCTAATGCTCTCAAATATCAATTCTATTGGTGACTACATATTTGTTTCTTCCTAAGATTATGTGTTCAACCTCAACCCTCTTGAAAATGTCTAATCCTATGACTCACTTTATACTTTGCTTGATTTCGTAATGTCTCTATTGATATCTGCTTTCCTACATATTTTCCCCAGTTCATCATTGTGACTGACTCTTCACTTGTGCTAACATTTAACTTCACTCTCTAACTGAAACCCTATTGCTAAAGAACTTTTGTTCCAAATCCTATACTCACTCGTCTTCCTAAGCCTACCCACTATCTTCCTAATTCTACCGACTATCCCTTTTTGACAGGATGTTCTCTTCTACATTCAATCATCCAATAATATTCCGGCAAGCGTAAGAGGAAGAGACCACCAAAAGACTGTACTATGCAACAGCTAAGGATTTATTGGCAGTCCAGCATACTGGGGCTCAAAGCTCCCTTGAATAGATCAGAGAGCCCTGAGAACAGCTTAAGCTGATCTTTTATAATTTCCTTGGAGGCTGCAGGGAGAGAAGTTTATTGATGGGTCAGGGCGAGTGGTCGGTCTGCGAGCAACCAGGTGAGGGAGTACATTCTGCAATTTGGCAATTGGGGACAGCACATTCTGGGAACAAGATTAGAAAACAGTTGTCAATATTTCAACAGTGTTTTTCTAAGCATACAGAAAAACAGGAAGTGACAAGTACCTATTTTATTAACCTTTCATTCCCCACTTCTTCTTCTGGATCCTTTTAATCATAAAAGTGATCATAGGGAGGTTTAAATTCTATGTCTGCGAGTGGGGTATTGCCATATGTTTAACTTGACCAATTTGAGCTTGGAGAAAAGAAATTACACGGTTGAGCAAACAGGGTTTTATAGTGAGCAATAATATAAGGATTCTTGAATTGGCCAGGGTTGATAAAAGCATAGTTGACCAGGGAGACTGTGTGAACAAAGACTCAAACCACCCTTTTGGGCCTCTCTCTCTCTCTTTGATGCTCTTCAAGGCGTCTTTTTAATTTACTCATAGATTTTTTTTTTTTACAACTCCCGTATGGTCGGCATAAAAGCAACATTCTTCCCTCAATGCAGCACAAAGGCCCTCTTCTCTCATGAAGAGGAGATCCAAGCCTCGACTGTTCTCTAAAACAACTTCAGGTAGAGAGGTAAAAGATTCCTGCAAAGCTGTGATGGAGGTTTCTAATATCTTTATTTATTGGTCTATTGCTGCTTCTAATTGGGTCACTTGTTGTGTCCCATGGACCAGGGAAGTTGTTCCTGTACCCACCACTGCAGAAACCCCTATTCCTAATATATGGCTAAAGTGAGGATATATGTTTTCAGCTTAACCGGGTTGTATGCCCCCCTATATGATCTTTAAATGAACCTGCGTCATGACAGTGCACTCTGTGAAACAACTTCAATTAATCACATCGGTTAACCATTTCATGAAAACATAAACAATGTTTAAGTATATAGAATTATACTGTTGTAGGGAAGGACAAGGCAAGGCACCTAAGATAGCATGGAAGACAGGGAAACAGTCCTATTTGGTTGCAAGTGGATTCAGAGGGCACTGCTTCTGTTGTAATCAATTAATCCCCTGAACCCCAAGTTTAGATAGTTTCAGAATTTTGTACCCAACATATAAGGTAAGGGGCTCAGAAGTTCACAGTCTGCAGAAGATAAAAAAAGCAGTTTTTGTTTCTTTTTTTTCCTCTGTTCTGGGCAAGTTAACTTATCAAGGACACCTGGGAGAGGGAGAGATTTTTCTTCCCTTTCTTTTTTCCACCTGCCAGCTGTTACAATGGAGCCCAATTTTAACTTCTTTATTGTAGAAATGTAGCCATTTCTGTGAAGCCCCACCTCAAGGCCAGAGGCCTTTTTCTCATATTTTGTGAAAAACTAGTAAGGGGGTGTCTAGCTGAGAAGTGCTGAGTTTTTTAGGCAGTGGCCAAGTAGAACAGGGCAACACGAATAAAGAAAATTTATCTACATTGAACTCTTTTATAGGGACTCTTTTGCTGAATGTTTTAAAGTCAGCCATGGTGAAGACTTCTGGAGAAGGTCATTTAAGACTTTTCGGTGGGCCTGGTACAGCGGGGGAAGACGGGGAAGGTGGGGCTGAGAGCACCTCCGAGGATCTGAGAATGAGGAAGGAGAGATGTAAAAGAATAATGGGAAACGGGTTTGGGATTTTCCAGGCAACAAAAATGTGAGCAGTAGAACAGGTAGAGTAGAGGGGAAGACGGGAGTGAGTATCCCAAAATCCTGTGAGGGACTTTCAAAAACTTAGAAACCTGTTTTCAGTATTGACAAAGCAACATTAAAGGCCATTTTTATTACATCTTGGATAAGGGTCTGAGAGCTCTCCTCAGCTGGTTTGAGCTTTTGGTTAGCTGGTAAGAGGACCTGGTGGGACCCGGTGTGGCACTGACAGGAGAAGAGAGGAATGAGTGGGTGAAGGGGTACCTCAGTACCTGCTACCTCAGCAAGGGGGCAGTGGTCTGAGAACCGGCGGAGGTTTGGGCTTTTCATCTAGTAATTGGAGGGGAGAAATCAGTTTGCTGAGGTGGGAATGACAGCAGAGAGTCTGGAGCAGAAGGCTGAGGGTGAGGATCTTTTGGAGAAGCATAGTTCAGGATGTGAGTGAAGGAGGGAAAAGGCTTCCACATAGGGGAATCGCCTTTCACCCTTTTGAGCACTTGCAGAAGTTAAAAAGTTCACGCAGAATTTGAGGATCTGGAGACCCCTCTGGGGGCCATCGGTTTTGGTTATCTAATTGGTAGTATGGCCAATGCTCTGTACTGAATTTGATGAGGAGTTTGGGTTCCATCAGGCAGCCCCTGTATGCTCACATTCCCATGACATATAGAAGAAGTCAGCTTTTCCCCCACACAGCCGTGACTGTTTGTGGCTTTGATAGTCTGCTGGGCAAACATAGCAATCTAGGCTAGCCAACCTGCATCTGGCTCACGTGTCCCTACATCCATAAGGTTTGTTTCCATTATCTATGGTACAGAAGGCATTTAATGGAATTTTAGTGGGATCCTCTTCCTCAGGGATATACCAATAGGAAAGAGCTATAGCCAGCTGACAAATGTCTGTATGGAGAGATGGCCACCAGATCCTAAGGGGGCTGCATGCGAGATATATTATACTTATTTTCCAGTAGGATTTGTGATCACCCATCTCTGCTGAACGGACTGATGAGGGTTAGGACTACTGGTGGTAAATGGGAGAGTATAGAGCCTTATCCACATGGCGAATACGCAATTTTAAAGGGTTACCAGTCTTTTTCAGTTTCTAGCCAGAGTCTGGACAGGGCACAGGCTTGAGATGACAGGCATGGATCCAGGAAGTGATTCCGTCTACCATTACTACTGTAGGTGTTATAAGTAGCACCTGCTATTGTCCTTTCCAGCGGGGTTCCAGGGATGACACCTGATGTCGTCTTACGTCGATGAAGTCTGTTACTTGATATCGATGTGGAATCCCCTCCTCCCCAGGTTGGTAGGCAGTGGCCAGCTGTTTTCACAGGTATTTCTTAGTTCTTTCAAGAGCTTTAAGTCTCTCAAGCAAGGGGGTGTGGAAGGGATCGTTAGGTCTTAGAGTGGGGTTAGGTCCCTTACGGGAGGAGGTGCACAATAGAGAATTTCAAAGGGGGTGTGATTACACAAAGAAACAGAGGGAGTATTTCTTGCATGCAACATTGCAGAAGGCAGGAGCATAGTCCAATCTTTTATGCTGGTCTCTAAGCTTAATTTTGGTAAGGTCTGTTTAATGGTTCTATTCACTCTTTCTACCTGTCCTGAACTCTGGGGTCGATAAGCACAAAGTAACTTCCAATTAATCCTCAGGGTCCTGGCTAACCCTTGACTTACCGGGGCCATGAACACCAGTCCATTATCAGACCCTATTACCTTACGCAGGCCGTATCTTGGAAAAATATCTTCTAGGATATTCTTGGCCATCGTTTTTGCTGTTTCTTTCTTTCTTTCTTTCTTTTTTTGTGGGGACTGCTTCAATCCATCCTGAAAATGTATCTACAAAGACTAGGAGATATTTAAGTCCATACCTTGCTGGCTTAATTTCAGTAAAATCCACTTCCCAAAATTGTCCTGGTCTGGTTCCTCATAGGCGCTTTCCTGAAGGAAGCTTGTAAGGGTAAGCATTAACCAATTGATGGAACTGACAGACTTTTGTTAACCATTCTGTTATTTCCTTTTCCTGTGAGTCAGTTAGTTTAAAACTCTGTTCTTGATCCTTCAGGAATTCCTGCAGTTTCTTTGAACCAAAGCGAGTGAGTTGATGTACAGTTTCTACTGACATAGTTGGAGCCATGCCTATAGGAATTTTTACTGAAGGATTTAGAAATTCCACTTGGGGGTTTTCAGGGTTAAAGGTTATTTTGGCGTGGACCATGGTGAGCAGATCTCTGCCCATCAATGGGGCTGGGCATTCTGGGATTACTAGGAAGGAGTGATGGATTTTTTCCTTTCCCCAGGTCCATGGTACTCTTAGTTGTCTATGCCCAATATTTACTGCCGTTAGCCCCTTGAACTAGAGACCTTTTATTTAATAGAGGGCCAAATGTGGCCTTGAGGGCTGAGTATATTGCCCCTGTATTCACTTCAAAGTTTACTGGGGTCCCCTGCACTTCAAGTTACGCTTAACTCAGCGAGGGGATTGTAGCCCCTACTTTCGTAGTCATCCTCCAGAGTCAGAATGCCTGGCTGGTGTGGCTGTCTATTTCTGGGGCACTCTTTGGCCCAGTGTCCTTTTTCTTTACAGTAATCACATTGATCTGAGGCCAGGGGTGGTCTCTGGCGTGGGCCCAGGTATCCCTTCCTGTCTCCCTGTTTCTTAATTTCTGGCCTATTTTTTGTTGTGACCAGGACCTTAGTCAATGCCTTAGTCTGTCTTTGTTTCTTTTATCCTCCCTTTGCTCCCTTCTCTTCCTCAGTTTCTCTCTTATAGTATGCCTTCTCGGCTTCTCTGACTAAATCTCTCAAAGTCATATCTTGTAATCCATCTAAGCGTTGTAACTTTCTTTTAGTATCCAGGGCACCTTGCCCAATAAAGGCCATCATGACAGATGCCTTTTGATCCTCCCCCTGAGAATCGAAAGGAGTATATCTCCTATATGTCTCCATAATTCTCTCTAGAAACATAGAGAGGGAGATTCATCAGGCCCTTAGTAATCTCTGTTACCTTGGCAAAATTAGTTGGTCGCCTAGCAGCCACTTGGAAACCCACTATTAGAGCCCGGTAATATTGGACAGTTTCTCCCTACCTTCAAAGATGTTGGGGTCCCAGTTGGGTCGGTTAAAGGGAATGCTGGCTTTGATTAAGTTGGGAAGTTGTGTTGGTCGCCCATCTGGTCTGAGGATACTTTTTTCTATCTTGCAGGAGGATTCTCTTTTGTTCCTCTGTCATGAAGATAGTCCTTAGGTGTTGTTGGCAGTCATCCCAAGTAGGCTGGTGGGAAAACATCAATGACTCAACCAGACCTATGAGCCGGGTGGGTTCCTCAGAAAATGGGGGATTGTAATTTTTTAAGTTGTATAGGTCTGAAGAGGAGAAAGGCCAGTACTAGTAAGCTTGCATTTTTCTCTCATGGCCATCATCAATCGTTGGCCCATGGGGACGGAAGGGGTGCATCATGGGAGTTCCAGGGTTTCAATCATTTGCCGCCTGTGAGTTCCTTTAGCCGGGCCAGCTTCCTCCAGGGAAGGAGGGGATGTGTGTGCCACGAAGGAGTTATCTGGAGGGTGCTGGGCCGGCTTTGCTTCCTCCAATGGCAGAGAGGCTGAGTCAGCAGAAGTAGAATCACTTAGAGGGTGTTGTGGGTTAGTGGACGATGGCAGGGGATAAGGAGGGGGAAGAGATTCCAGTAGAGTCAAATCTTGTGACTCAGGGAGAACAGAGGGTGGAGGAGGGGGAGGAGCAGAGGGTTTGAGAGATCATGGGGGAAAGAGTAGGAGCGGGGGGCAGGGGCAAGGAAAAGCTTCACCCATGAAGAAGGAGATTTGCAGAGGTCATGCCAAGTTAAAATATATTGCTGTTGATCAGGATGGCTATGTGGCCCCGGCTGAAAGACAATATCTCTGACTTTTTAAATTAGTAGGAAGTAGAAAGATCCTTTTACGGGCCATCCAACTCCAAACGTGGGTCATTCTGAGGAACAGAGAGTCTGCCAGGTCCAGCGTTTTACTAAATAAGAAAGATTCTGAGCCCTTAAGCGGATTTTGGTCCAGTGATCAAGGGTCAGGGACAGAGGCATTGAAGTGCTCTGTCCCATAACAGTAAAAGCAACGACACATGACACAGACAAGACAAGACAATAAAGACATGCAATGGACCTCCAACACTGAGACCAGGAATGAGTAGCTGGCAAAATCCGATGGGCTGGCAATACCGAAACTGAAAATATCACTGAGTTGAGGAGACAATTGTTCCTTGATTTCCCGACTCCTCTGGGGCGTACCCCAGGGACGCGGCCTGTGTCTCTGTGACACATCTCTCAGTCACTGTGGGAGAGAGCTCAGGCTCTTCATCGCCAGTGATTTTGCCAAGCCCTAAGCTGAAACATGAAACCAGAAAGAGGCCCCTTACTTGCCCCGAGAGGTGCCTGTTGGGGTCTCTCGTCCCCTGCTGCTGGAACTCTGTGGAACCTCAATATGTAAATGTCGTGTGAGTGTCGGAGGAAGAGACCACCAAGAGACTGTCTCATGAAACAGCAAAGGGTTTATTTGGGGTCCAGCATGCTGGGCCTCAGAGCTCACTTGAATAGAGAAGAGAGCCCCAAGCACAGCTTCAGCAGAGCTTATATACTTTCCTTGGAGAGGGAAGGGAGGAAAGTTTACTGATGGGTAAGGGTGAGTGGGTGGTTTGCGTGACACCGAGTGAGGGAGTACATTCTGCAGTTTGGCGTTTGGGAACAGCACACTCTAGGAAAAGATTAGCAAATTTTTCACAAGATTGCAACAGAGTTTTTTTAAGCATACAGAAAAACAGGAAGTGATAAGTACCTATTTTATTAACCTTTCACTACCGACTATTTCTTTTTGACTGGATGTTCTCTTCTACTTTCAATCATCCAAGGTACAAGGTCCTATGCCATTGTATATCGATGTATCTGAGACATCTGTGCAAAACATAATTCAACAATGCCTATCCCAATCAAGGCCCCAATGCCTTTCTGGGCTTCAAATCTTACTTAGATTTCTATTTTCATACATTCATTTCACCTATATATTCTTATAAATATCGCAGGTTCCTTATACCATTATTCATATAGCAGAATGATTTCTAACCCACACTGAACATGTTATTAATCATAACCATACACTGTTCCCTCAATCTAATTTTACAAAAGAGCAGGGAAAGAGTTGTTCATGCAATACAGGAATGTAGGGGATATTAGACCTAATGAGAACCTCAAAGGTCCCTGCAAAAATGATCCCTGGAGAAGATATAGGCAGCTATGAAGGACCTGAGTGAGCAAAAGTCATCTTCCATGGCAAACAACATGGTCAGGATAAAGGGTTATGTCTGAATCAGCTTCTCTTCTTAATGTAGAGAAGATGGACCAAACCAGGACTGTGTGGAGATCTGTTCATGGGTGACTATGGTTGATATATCATTCTAAATTGTGAATGTGTCACAGGAAGTAGGGGCAGCCTCCATATAATGGGACCCTTGAAATCAACAGTTTGGATAAATTTGTTGCCAACAAAGTGACCTCATTCAGTTCCTGAAGGAAGTGACCTCACCTCACTTGCTGGGTGATGGAACTCTCTGAACTTGGGATCCAGGAAGCCAGGCACCCAGAGCCAGTCCCAGTACCAGTCCCAGTTGTCTCACTTCTTTGGATTTACCAAGGACAGAGTCAGTCTTTCTTGGTACTTACAGATGTGAGGAAGGCCAAATGCAAGAAAGCTCTAAAGTGGGGCTTTACCTGAGAAAGCAGGTAGTGGCTCACCAGTGGCTCCTAACAACTTCACAGTGTTGGCCAAGGAGACCAGATCTTAGGACAGGCCATTTCGGGGGAACATTGTATGCCCCACCAATCAGAGGACACTCCAGATAGTCACAGACCTACTAGGGGTAAGAAGGTGCCTTTGTGGGTGTGGTTGTGGGTTTGTGGTTTTGTCTCATGTTCTGAGAATAGGTACTAAAGTCGGTTTGTTTGGTTTGGAGTGGACTGTTACTAGAAAGTTGTTTGACAAGGCGAGTATTTCTATGTCTGTGTATCCCAGTGTGTCTGTGGTTGTAGACGTTAGAATAGAGAAAGCATCAATGGATGTCTCCTGTCTATTAGAAAGCTTCCCAGCATTCGTCCTTCCCCATTTAAAATGGACTGTAGCTGACCTTATTGGTTGGCAACCAGTGATAACTTCCTAAGTTTTCCTGTTTTCTTCCTGAATTCTGGCCACTCTCCAGAATAGGCCCATGGTTTTGTGTCCAAGATATATACCACCTCCAAGCTCTGTGACATGGCCATGAACTGGATAGCTGAAGGGAATGACGAGCATCTCAGAAAACTCAGATATCAATGTGACCAGGAAAGTCTCAGTGGAGAAACTCTGCTTTGGGCTTTTTGCTTACCTATTTTTCTTTTGACCTGAATGTCAGGAAGGTCTTTGACTCAGGCTACCCCTTTGTGAAGCCTGAAGAAAAGAGTTTTCAAATAAAAAAGAATGGGCATACCTATGGCTCTTTGCTTAATTTCTTTGAAAGGGATGTGTCTGAATCAGCCCTTTCGCCCTGTGTGAGGCTGTGGCTTAGATTTTCAGCACCTGATGGATCTAAAGAAAGTTCCCATGTGTGCATCGAAAACCAAAATGGCCAAAAGAGCAGTAATTGTGATGAAGTATCTCGCCTTCCTCTGTAAGGTTCTTGACCTCCATCAAGTAAGAATAGGGATGCTTTGCATCAAATGAGTACTTCAAAACCTACAGAGGCTAGGCCATAGGTGCCTGGGTTTTCTCATGACTCCAATTCACATAAAGAATCTAAACCCCACAGGCAGTGGCCTCAAATTGGTAAAGTGGAGCAGTATTAAGGTCAGGCCTATTTGTTCACTCTTTGTTCGCAGGAAGTGTGTCCAGGCCACCCTGACTTTAGGCAAATGAGGGGCAAGGGAGATTATTTTGTACACTGTCTTGGTCTGCGCCCTCATGGAAACCTCCAGCCAGAGTTTATGATGAGTGTGTATGTGGTAGAACATGAGCGCCATGTGGGAGTGTTTTGGTTTTAATTGAGGTCATTTGTGTGGCTGTTGGACGAGATGACTGGGTCCACCTGGGCTTGAACTCTGGTGTAATTCCCCTTAGAGACTGAGTTCTGGAACTGACCTCAGAGAAGTATTGCAATAAATAGTCTTGGGATTTTAGGAGGCCACACATGAGAATCGCCCTTGGAAACTGAGATCTAGGCCCAGGATGGCTTCCAACAGAGCTCAGGGAATCTAAGCCAGGATATCACATGATTTTATTCTTAAAGACTTCGTAGCCATACTTGAGAGTCTAAAGACACATGGAACTCACATTGTACACCTCAATGGGCCTGGCTTCATGTGACCACTTGGCCACCTTTTGGGAAGGCTTGCCTGTGAGTGTTCTCCAGAGCTTTCTTTGAAATGAGCTTCCTCACCATTCAATGGTTCCTGAATTTACCCACAGTGACTCCAACTTCATCCTTGAAAAATGGCTACATAAATACCTTGAAATTTTTGAAATTCCCATGACCAGGTGGCACTGGAGAACATTTGGATATCCTTTTGCTGATCATGAGTGTACCAGACAGTGCCTTGATTCACTGGGTTTCGTGAAACTGGTGTAGAACAGAGATGCCAGTAAGTTGGAGCCTGCTGAGTAGTGGACATAGAGCAGTGGACTGTAGGTGTGTGAATAAATATTTTTGGTAGGACCACCTGGATCTGCCATTGGCTTCCAAAAGCCTTGTGACTGACAAGGTGCAGGCAGCAGACCCTTATATGTAAAGGCATGTTCTTATATGCAGAGGTTTCAGGGTAATGTTCAGAGTCAGGTTGCTATAGTCAAGGGGGAAAGTATTGTTGGATAGAAGCCTGGTTCGTACATTCTCTTGGAGACCCTGACCAGCCACACGTGACAGAACTCCCTCCAGCATTGTGTCCCAGTTGTACTCCTTATATTTCATGAAACCAATACCAAACTGCCAGTGCAACTGCAAGAAACACCAGGAAAAATGGAGGATGACCAAATGGCTTCACAGACTACATGGGAAGACACTTAGCTCCCAGTGGCCACAGTTTATCTACAAAAAGAGAATTCAGAACTTCTGCCTCATGTTCATTAGAAAATAAGGAACCATGTCCTTCAGGTCACATAGATGCAGACACAGGTTTGATGGTGTCACTCCAAAACCAAGCTAAATCGTGTGAAAATTACATATATTTCATGTGCCCAACCTTAGAGGAAGTTTCTCAAGAAGTCTTTAGGCCAGCAGAGCTCTATGTTTCTGGAGTGTTTACCCTCTCCCTTACTTTTGGAAATTGTTCTACCACCTCCAGTGTTGTGAACTCCTGAACAATTTTTATTCCACATATGTATTTACAGATTTTCTAACTCCTCTCCTCTAATTGTGTCTTACTTGGATCGATGGTTGTGTCAAGGCTTTGTTCTGAATGAGAGTGGGAAGAATTTTGTGTAGCACATGTTTGCATGCACATTAGATTCATTTTCCTATTTTCCATTTGAAATACTGAATCCCTGACACTAACCAATACCCTACTAGACTCTGACTACTAATCCTAATATTATGGAGAAAAAGAAACGTAACTGAATAGAAATGCAAGCCTTTCATATGAAGCATGGTGTATACTTGGATTTGCCTTCTGCTTTATCAAGAGGATGTATTATAAATCTAGTCAACTTTTCTTTGTAATATTTCTTCATGAGTTCTTAAAGTTAACACATATGAAAATTCCTGTCTCCCTTTCTCTGAAGCCTATTCAGCACATGTATCTTTTTATGCATATATAGTATCCTACCTGATATCACACGTACATTCCTGTGAGCTCACTGACTTTGGTATATAAAAATTGTGAGAAGAGATGACTCCCCCTAAATACTGATGGAACTCAAAATTCAACCTGTGGGTGAGCTTTCTAGTGAAAAACATTAGACATAATTAACATAAATCCATGATCAACAAAATGAATATTTTTGGATATGTGGATGAATTATAATTCATGATGAATTTCGATTGGCATATATATTGCTGCATATCAATGTGTGTGCGTGTGTGTGTGTGTGTGTGTGTGTGTGTGTGTGTGTATATATATATATATATATATATATATATATATATATATATATATATATTCTCCAGATTTTCCAAAATATGAAATATGTGTGTCTTATTATACACTCCTTAAATTAATTCATGTTCCTGTATGTGTATTTATTAACAACATTTCACAAGATTAATCTCAGAAATACTCAACCACCTGAAATACATATTGGTTTTCTAGTACTGAAAACTAATTTCAGTGATAGGTGCTTAGAAATCCTAATATTTCTACAGTAACTGACCCAGTTTAATATCAATGCAAGTAGATTCCAATGGAACATGATGTGTATTTTGATGTTCATTTTTATTCAACATTTGTACATTACAATTTCTTCAGTTTATGGACATCATAAGATATACTTTCTTATCCACAAGTTCACAAATGTATAGGTATTTATAGGCATTTGGTTTACTTTCAATCACTTCCTACTTCAGAACACATGTATTTCTCCATGTTGCTTTACTGGTCTTTTCACTAGACTTATTTCAAAACACATTATTTTCGATTGCATGATCATTTTTGAAACAAAACTCACACACTCTTCATGATAAACTGTAACCAGAATATTATCATTTGATATATAACTCGTTTGAATGAATGTATATATATAAGATTTCCTATATATTTTCAGAGGTAAATTCAATCCATTATTTAAACTTGGAACCAGTTATATACTTTATTCACAATATGGTCTATTCATGCATCATCTCTATAATCATCAACACGGGGGTACACCTATTTGTATCCTCAGTACTAATTTATAAGTTTTCAGAATTTTGCTCCCCGTAATGGTGGAAGAAATACTCATGTCACCTGATCTACATATACATTTTATCACAGTAGTATTCTGGACACAAAATGCAAAGGTCACACTTATGATTGTGCCAAAGCCTAAATGGAAAGTGAACATGGATTACTAAAAACATGCATGTCCATTTTGCCTAATGCTCTCAAATATCAATCCTATTGGTGAGTACATATTTGTTTCTAAGATAATATATTCAACCTCAACCCTCTTGAAAATATCTAATACTATCACTGACTTTATACTTTGCATGATATCCAAATGTCCCTATTGATATCTGCTTTCCTACATATTTTCCCCAGTTCATCATTGTGATGGTCTCTTCACATGTGCTGACATTCACATTCACTCTCTAACTGAAACCCTATTGTTAAAGAACTTTTTTTGCCAATTCCTAGACTCACTCTTCTTCTTGAACATACTGACTATCTTCCTAATCCTACAGACTATCCCTTTTTGACTCGATGTTCTCTTCTACATTCAATCATCCGAGGTACCCGGTCCTATGCCATTGTGTATCGATTTATCTGAGACCTCGGTGCAGAACATAATTCAAGCTAATTATCTCAATCAAGGGCCCAATGCCTTCCTAGGCTTCAAATCGTTCCTAGATCTCTGTTTTCATACATATATTTCACGTCTATATTCTTCTAAATATCACAGATTCCCAATACCATTATTCATCCAGCAGAATGATTCCTAACTCAAATCAAACATGCTTTTAACCCTAACCATACACTGTTCACTCTATCTCACTTTACAGAAGAGCAGGGACAGAGTTGGTCTTACAATACAGGAAGCTAGAGGATCTTCCACAAGCTGAGAACCTCAGAAGTCCATGCAGAAACAATCCCTTGAGAAGATGTAGTCAGCTATGAAGGACCTGAGAGAGCAAAAGTCATCTTTCATGGCACACAACCCGGTCAGGATGAAAGGATGTGTCTGAATCAGCCTCTCTCTTCTTAATGTAGTGAAGAAGGACAAAACCAAGCCTGGGTGGAGAGCTGTTCCCAGGTACTTATGGTTTCTATACCATTCTAACTTGTGAAAGTGTCACAGGAAGTAGGCAAAGCCTCGATCTCAGAGAGCATACGAAGCAACTGTTAGGACAAAGTGGTGGCCTAGGCAGTGACCTCATTCAGTTCCTGAAGAAAGTGACCTCACCTACTTCCTTGGTGATGAGACTCTCTGAATTTAGGATCCAGGAAGCCAGGCCCCCATCACCAGTACCAGTCCCAGTCCCAGTGAGCTCACTTGTTTGGATTTACCAAGGAGAGAGTCAGTCTTTCTTGGGACCTACTAATGTGAGCGTGGCCAAATGCCAGGATAGCTCTTAAGAGGGGCCTTTCCTAAGAGGACAGAAAGTGGCTCACCGCTGGCTCCTGACAACTTCACAGAGTTGTCAAAGGAGACCAGATCTATGACAGGAAATGCCATTGTTGAGAAATATGGCCTACCAGTCAGAGGACACTCCGGATAGTCACAGACCTACTTGGGGGAAAAGGTGCCTTGGTGTGTGTGGACGACAGTTTGTGGTTTTGTCTCATGCTCTGAGAATAGGTAAAAAAAAAATGTCGGTTTGTTTGTTTTGGAGTGGAATGTTTCCAATAAGTCTTTGACAAGGCGAGTGTTTCTATGTCTGTGTATCCCCCTGTCTCCATGGTTGTAGACATTAGAAAAAAGAATGCCACAATGGGTGTGTCCTGTCTAGGACAAAGCTTCCCAGCATTCATCTTGCCCAATTTATGAATGGACTGCAGCTTGCCTTATCCATTTGCAAGACCTACTATGATCCTAAATTCCTGTACTCGTCCTGAATTCTGGCCACTCTCCATAATAGTCTCATGGTTTTGTGTCCAAGATATGTATCACCTCAAAGCTCTGTGACATGGCCATGTACTGGATAGCTGAAGGGAATGGCGAGCATCTCAGAAAACTCAGATATCAGTGTGACCAGGGAGTCTCAGTGGAAAAACCCTGCTTTGGGCCTTTTGCTTACCTATTCTTCTGTTGTCCTGAATGTCAGGAAGGTCTTTGCCTAAGGCCAACCCTTTGTGAAGCCTGATGAAAACAGTTTTCAAATGGAAATGAATGAGCATCACCTGTGGCTCTTTGCTTAATTGCTTTGGAAAGGTATGTGACTGAATCAGCCTCCTGGCCCTGTGTGAGGCTGTGGCTTAGATTCTCTGCACCTAATCGATCTAAAGAAAGATCCCATGTGTGCATCCAAAACCAAAATGGCCAAAAGAGCAATCATTGTGGATTAAGTCTCTCACCTTCCTCTGTAAGGTTCCTGAGTTACATCAGTGAGAATAGGGATCCTTTGGGTCAAATGAGTTCTTCAAAGCCCTGCAGATTCTAGCCCATAGATGCTTGGGTTTTCTCATGACTCCAATTCAAATAAAGAATCCAAACCCCACAGTCATTAGGCCTCAGATTGGAGAAGTGGAGCAGTATTAAACACAAGTCTATTTGATCACTCCTGGTTCACAGGAAGGGTGTCCAGACCACCCTGACTTTAGGCAAATTAGGGGCAAGGGAGCTTTTTTTGGACACTGTCTTGGACTGCGCCCCTCATGGAAACTTCCAGGCACAGGTTATGATGAGTGTATATATAGAAGATGAGTGCCATGTGGGAGTGTTTTGGTTTTAATTGTGGTCATTTGTGTGGCAGTTGGAAGAGATGCCTGGGTCAACCTGTGCTTGAACTCTGGTGTGATTCCAATTAGAGACTGAGTTCTGGAACTGACCTCAGAGAAGTATTGCCATAAATTATGTTGGTATTTTAGGAGGCCACGCATGAGATTTGCCATTGGAAACTGAGATCTACGCCCATTTTGGCTTTCCACAGATCACTGGGAATCTCAGCAAGGATATCACATGATTTTATTCTGAAAGTCTTGGCATGTATAGTTGAGAGTCTTAACACATATGTACCTCACATTGTAGACCTCAATGGCCCTGGCTTCATGTGACCTTTTGGCAACTCTTTGGAAAGCCTTGCCTGTGAGAGTTCTCCAGAGATTTTATTGCAATGAGATTCCTCACTATTTACAGGTTCCTGTGTAAATTGAAACCCCCAGTGCCTCCAACGTTATCCTTGAAAAATGGCTAGATAAATATCATGAAATTTTTAAAATTCCCATGATCAGGTGGCACTGGAGAACCTTTGGATGTCCTGTTGCTGATCATGAGTGTACCAGACCCTGCCTTAATTCACTGGGTTTCATGAAAATGGTGTAGAACATAGATGCCAGAAATTTGGACCCTGTCGAGTAGGGGGCCTAGAGCAGTGGAGTGTAGGTGTGTGAAAAAACATCTGTGGTGGGGCCACGTGGATCTGCCATTGGCTTTCAAATGACTTGTGACTGACATGGTGAACCCAGCAGACCCTTATATTTAAAGGCATCTTGTTATATGGAGAGGGTTCAGGGCAATGTTCAGAATCAGGTTGCTTTGGTCAAGGTGGAAAGCTATGTGGATAGAAGCGTGGTTGGTGCATTCTCCTGCAGACCCTGACCCACCACACGTGAGAGTCCTCCCTCCAGAACTGTGTCCCAGTTGTACTCCTTGTATTTCGTGAAGCCAACACCAAACTCCCAGTGCAGCAGTAAGAAACACCATGAAAAGTGGAGGATGACCAAATGGCTTCACAGTCCACACAGGTAGACACTTAGACACCAGTGGCCACAGTTTCCTAAAAAGAGAAATATAAGAACTGCTGCCTCATGTTCACTAGAAAATAAGGAAGCATGTCCTCCATGTCACATAGATGCAGACCCAGAATTGGTAGTCTCACTACCAAGGACGCTAAAGCTCCTGACAACAACGTATATTTCAAGGGCCCAACCTCAGAGGCAGTTTATCAAAAAGTAATTAGGCCAGCAGAGCTCCAAGTTTGTGTAGTGTTTACCCTCTCCCTTACTTTTGGAAACTGTTCTACCACCTCCAAGTTTGTGAACTCCTGATCATTTTCCTTTCCACATATGTAATCACAGATTTTCTAACTCTTCTCCACTAATTGTGTCTTAGTTGCTGCGAAGGTAATGTGAAGGCATTGTTCTGGATGAGAGTGGGAAGATTTTTGTGTAGAACATAATTGCATACACATTAGATTCATTTTGCTATTTTCCATTTGAAATACTGAATCCCTGACACTAACCCATACCCTACTAGACTCTGACTACTAATCCTAATATGAGAAAAAGAAACCTAACAGAATACGAATACAGGCCATTCATAGGAAGCATGGTGTATACTTTAATTTGCCTTATGCTTTATCAATGGTATGTGTTATAAATCTAGTCAATTTTTCATTGTAATATTTCTCCATGAGTTTTTAAAGTTAACCCATTTGTAAATTTCTGTCTCCCTTTCTCTGTAGCCTATTCAGCACATGTATTATTTTAAGCATATTTAGAATCCTACCTGGTATCACATGTACATTCTTGTGAGCTCACTGATTTTGGAAGATACAAATTGTGAGAAGAGATCACTCCCCCTAAATACTGATGGAACTAGAATTCAACCTGAGGGTGAATTTCCTAGATGAACAACATAATACATAAATCCATGTTCATTAAAATGAATATATTTGGATATGTGGATGATATATATTTCATGATGAATTTCGATTGTCATATATATTGCTACATTTTAATGTCTTTGAATCTGTGTTTCTATCTATGTATCTATCTATATATCTATTTCTCTCTCTCTCTCTCTCTCTCTCTATATATATATATATATATATATATATATATATATATATATACTCTCCAGATTTTTCAAAATATGAAATATATGTGTCTTATTATGCACTTCCTAAATTCACTCATGTTTCTATATGTGGATTTATAATCAACATTTCACAAGATTTTTCTCAGAAATATTCATCCACCTGAAATACATATTTATTTCCTAGTACTGAACACTAACTTCGGTGAATGGTGCTTACAAATCCTAATATTTCTACAGTAACTGACCCAGTTTAACATGAATGCAAGTAGAACCCTATGGGACATGATGTATATTTGAAGGTCATTTATATTCAACACTTGTACATTACTATTTCTTCAGTTTATGGACATCAAAGGATATATCATTTCATCCACAAGTTCAAAAATTTGTAGGCATTTGGTTCACTTTCAATCACTTCCTGCGTCAGAACACATGTATTCCTCCATGTTTCTTGAGTGGTCTTTTAATGAGACTTCGTTCCAAACACATTATTTTCAATTTCCATAATCATTTTTGAAGCAAAACTCACACACTCTTCGTGATAAACCATAATGCTAATATCAAAATTAGATGTATAACTGGTTGGAAGGAATGTACATATATCAATATAAGATTTTCTATATATTTTCAGATATCAATTCAATCCATTATTTAATGTTGGAACCAGCTATGTTATTTATTTACAGTATTTTCCATTATGGCATCTTATCCATATTCATAGACACAGGGTACACCTTTTGTATCCCCAATACTAAAGTATAAGTCTATAAATTATTGCTTCAGAAACGTTGGAAGAAATACTCTACTCACCTGATATACATATACATTTCATCTCAGTGATATTCCTGACACAAAATTCAAGGGTCACACTTATGATTGTTCCAAAGCCTAAATTGAATGTGACCATGTATTACTAAAAACATTCATGTCCTGGTTCTCTAATGCTCTCAAATATCATTCCTATTGGTGACTACGTATTTGTTTCTTCCTAAGATTATATATTCAACCTCAACCCTTTTAAAAATGTCTTTTCCTGTCACACACTTTGTACTTTGCCTGATTTCCTAATGTCTCTATTGATACCTGCTTTCCTACACCTTTTTTCCAGTTCATCATTGTGAATGACTCTTCAGATTTGCTGACATTTACATTCAATCTCTAATAAAACCCCTTTGCTAAAGAACTTTTTGTCCAACTCCTAGACTCAATAAAATGGGTTGCTCAAAGCCCTGCAAAAGGTAGCCCATAGGTGCTTGTGTTTTCTCATGACTCCAATTCACATAAAGAATCTAAACCCCACAGTCAGTAGGCCTCAAATTGGAGAAGCGGAGCAGTATTAATGGCAGGCCTATTGATCACTCCTGGTTAACAGGAAGGGTGTCCAGGCCACCTTGACTTTGGGCAAATGAGGGGCAAGGGAGCTTGTTCTGGACACTGTTTGGGCTGTGCCCATCATGGAAAGCTCCAGCTAGAGGTTATAATGAGTGTCTACATGGAAGCAGATGAGGGCCATGTGGGAGTGTTTTGGTTTTAATTGTGGTCATTTGTGTTGTGGTTGGAAGAGATGACTGGGTCCACCTGGGGTTGAACTCTGGTGTGATTCCCCTAAGATACTGAGTTTTGGAAATGACCTCAGAGAAGTATTTCCATTAATTGTGTTGGGATATTAGGAGGCCACACATGAGCGTCGCCCACGCATGAAAGTAGGCCTCAAATTGGAGAAGCATAGCTTTTTGTCCAAATCCTTTACTCATTCTTCTTTCTAATCCTACAGTCTATATTCCTAATCCTACTGACTATACCTGTTTGACTGGATGTTCTCTTTGACATTCAATCATCCAAGGTACAAGGTCCTGTACCATTGTATATTGATTTATCTGAGACAACTCTGCAGAACATAATTCAAATCTAAGTATCACAATCAAAGGCCCAGTGTTCTTCTGGGCTTCAAATCTTACCTAGGCTTCTGTTTGCATACTTATATTTCACCTATATATCCACGTTAAGTAAAATGAATATTTTTGGTCCTGTGGATGATATATATTTCATGATGAATTTTCTACTCACCTAATATACATATACATTTCATCTCAGTAATATTCCTGACACAAAATGCAAGGGTCACACTTATGATTGTACCAAAGCCCAAATTGAATGTGACCATGTATTACTAACAACATCCATGACCTGGTTCCCTAATGCTCTCAAATATCATTCTTAATGGTATAATAAGACTACATATTTGTTTCTTCCTAAGATTATATATTCAACCTCAATCCTGTTAAAAATGTATTTTCTTATCACACACGTTGTAATGTACCTGATTTCCTAATGTCTCTATTGATATCTGCTTTCCTACACCTTTTCTCCAGTTAATAATTGCGAATGACTCTTCACATGTGCTGACATTGACATTCACTCTCTAACTGAATCCCCATAGCTAAAAATCTTTTGGTCCAAATGTTTTACTCCCTATTCTTTTGAAACCTACGAACTATCTTCCTAATCCTACCGACTATCCCTGTTTGAGTGGATGTTCTCTTCTACATTCAATGATCAAAGGTACAAGGTCCTAGGCCATTGATTATCTATTTATCTGAAACATCTGTGCAGAACGAAATTCAAAGCTAAGTATACCAATTGAGTGCCCAATGACCTTCTGGGCTTCCAATCGTTCCTAGATTTCTGTTTTCATATTTATGTTTCACCTCGATAGTCTTATAAATATCACAGGTTCCGAATACCATTATTCATCCAGCAGAATGATTCCTAACCCATATCGAACATGTTATTAACCCTAACCATACACTGTTCCCTCAATCTAACTTTACATAAGAGCAGGGAAAGAGTTGGTCTTACAATACAGGAATGTAGGGGATCTTCCACCTGCTGAGAACCTATAACGTCCATGCAGAAATGATCTCTGTACAAGATGTTGGCAGCTATGAAGGACCAGAGAGAGTAAGAGTCTGGTCAAGATGAAGGGTTGTGTCTGAATCAGTCTCTCTCTTCTTAATGTAGAGAAGATGAACCAAAGAAGGCCTGTGTGGAGAGCTGTTCCCGAGTGCCTATGGTTGATATAGCATTCTAACTTGTGAAAGTGTCACAGGAAGTAGGGGCAGCCTCAATCTCATGGGACCCTTGGAAGCAAGTGTTAGGACAATGTGGTTGCCAAGGCAGTGACCTCATTCAGTTTCTGATGGAAGTGACCTCACATCACTTCCTTGATGATGGAACTCTCTGAACACGGGATCCAGGAAGCCAGGCACCCAGAGCCAGTCCCAGTTTCAATCCCAGTGGTCTCACTTGTTTGGATTCATCAAGAACAGAGTTAGTCTTTCTTGGTACCTACTGATGTGAGGATGGCCAAATTCCAGGAAAGCTCTGAAGAGCGGCCATTCCTGAGAAACCAGGTAGTGGCTCGCCACTGGCTCCTGTCAACTTCATAGAGTTGCACAAGGAGAACAGATCTGAGACAGGACAGGCCATTTCGGAGGAACATAGTATGGCCCATCAGTCAGAGGACCTCCGGATAGTCACAGACCTTCTTGGGGGAAGGATTTGCCTTTGTGGGTGTGTGTGTGTGGGTTTGTGTTTTTTTGTCTCATGCTCTGAGAATATGTAAGAAAGGTGATTTGTTTGGTTTGGAGTGAACTGATTCTAGTAAGTCGTCTGACAAGGCGAGTGTTTCTGGGTCTGTGTATTCCACTGTGTCCGTGTTTGTAGACATTAGAAAAGAGAATGCTTCAATGGATGTGTCCTGTCTAGTAGAAAGCTTCCCAGCATTCATACTTCCCAATTTATGAATGAACTGTGGCTTTCCTTATCCATGGGCAATCCTGATATCTTCCTAAGTTCCTGTTTTCTTTCTGAATTCTGGCCACTCTCCCGAATAGGCTCATGTTTTTGTGTCGAAGATATGTACCACCTCCAAGCTCTGTGACATGGCCATGTACTGGATAGCTGAAGGGAATTGCGAGCATCTCAGAAAACTGAGATATCAGTGTGATCAGGAAAGTCTCAGTGGAGAAACACTGCTTTGGGCTGTTTTCTTACCTATTGTTCTGTTGCCCTGAATGTCAGGAAGGCCTTTGCCTCAGGCCCCAATTTGGGAAGCCTGAAGAAAACAGTTTTCAAATGGAAACTAATGGGAATCACCTGTGGCTCTGTGCTTAATTGCTTTGGAATGGGATGTATCTGAATCAGGCTCTAGGTCCTGTGTGAGGCTGTGGCTTAGATTCTCAGCACATGATGGATGTAAAAAAAGATCCCATGTGTGAATCCAAAACTAAATTAGCCAAAAGAGCAGTCATTGTGGAAGAAGTCTCTCGCCTACCTCTGTAAGGTTCCTGACCTCAATCAAGGGTGAATAGGAACCTTTGGTTCAAATGAGTTCTTCAAAGCCTTGCAGAGGCTAGCCCATAGGTGCTTGGGTTTTCTGCAAAATCCAAATCACATAAAGAATTTATAACTGACTTTCAGTAGGACTCAAACTGGAGAAGCAGAGCAGTATTTACAGCAGGCCTATTTTATCACTCCTGCTTCCCCGGACGAGTTTCCAGGCCACCCAGACTTTAGGCAAATGAGGGGCAAGGGAGTGTATTTTGGACACTGTCTTGGGCTGCGCCCCTCATGGAAACCTCCAGCCAGAGGTAATAATGAGTGTCTATATGGAAGAAGATGAGGGCCATGTGGGAGTGTTTTGGTTTTAATTGTGGTCATTTGTGTGGCGGTTGGAAGAGATGACTTGGTCCACCTGGGCTTGAACTCTGGGGTCATTTCCCTTAGAGAATGAGTTCTTCAACTGACCTCAGAGAAGTATTGCCAAGAATTGTCTTGGGATTTTAGGAGGCTTCGCAAGAGAGTGGCCCTTGGACACTGAGATATAGACACAGGGTGGCTTTTCACACAGCACTGGGAATCTGAGCCAGGATATCACATGATTTTATTGTGAAAGACTTGGCAGCCATAGATGAGAGTCAAATCACACATGGACGGCAAATTGTAGACATCAATGGGCCTGAATTCATGTGATCTTTTGGCCACTATTTGGGAAGACTTGCCTGTGAGAGTTCTCCAGAGATTTCATTGAAATGAGCTTCCTCACCATTTAATGGTTCCAGAATGAATTGAAACACACAGTGCCTCCAACTTCATCCTTGAAAAATGGCTAGATAAATACCATGAAATTTTTTAAATTCCCATCACCAGGTGGCACTGGAGAAACTTTGGATGTCCTGTTTCTGATCATGAGTATATAATACAGTGCCTTGATTGACTGGTTTTCATGAAAATGGTTCAGAACAAAGATGTCAGAAAGTTGAAGACTGCTGAGGAGTGGGCCCAGAGCTGTGGTGGGAAGGTGTGTGATAAAACATCTGTGGTGGGGCCATATGGATCTCCAATTGGCATCCAAATTGCTTGTGACTGACGTGGTGCAGCCAGCAGACCCTTATATATAAAGGCATCTTGTTATATGGAGACGTTTCAGGGCAATGTTTAGAATCAAGGTGCTATGGTCAAGGGGGCAAGATATGTGGGATAGAAGCCTCGTTGGTGCATTCTCCTGCAGACCCTGACCTACCACACATGGCAGAACTCCCTCAAGCACCGGGTAACAGTTGAATTCTATGTATTTCATGAAGCAATACCAAAATCCCAGTGCAGCAGCAAGAAACACCACGAAAAGTGGAGGATGACCAAATGGCTTCACAGTCCACATGTGGATACACTTAGCCCCCCGTTTCCACAGTTTACCTACAAAGAGAGAATTCAGCACTGCTGCCTCATATTCAGTGGAAAATAAGAAACCATGTCCTCCAGGTCAGATAGATTCAGACCCAGCTTTGATGGTCTCATTACAACGGAAGCTAAAGCTCCAGACAATAATATATATTTCAAGTGCCCAACCTACGAGGCAGTTTCTCAAGAAGTCTTTAGGCCAACAGAGCTCCATGTTTGTGGAGTGTTTACTCTGTCCCTTACTTTTGGAATCTCCTCTACCACCTCCAAGTTTGTGAACTCCTGAGCATATTCCATCCCAGTTATTTATTCACAGATTTTCTAACTCTACTCCTCTAATTGTGTCTTTCTCTGGGTGATGGTAATGTCAAGGCATTGTTCTGGATGAGAGTGGAAAGATTTTTGTGTACCACATATTTACATACACATTGTATTCATTTTCCAATTTTCCATTCGAAATACTGAATACCTGACACTAACACCTACCTTGGTACACTCTGACAACTAATCCTAACAAGATGGAGAAAAATAACCCAAAAAGAAAAAAATACAAGCAGTTCAGAACTGGAGGCATGGTGTATAGTTGGAATTGTCTTTTGCATTATATAGGATAGGAGATATAAATGTAGTCAATTATTTGTTGAAATAGTTCTCCATGTGTTTTAAAGTTAAAAAATATGTGAATTCCTGTCTCCCTTTCTCTGTAGCCTATTCAGCACATGTATTTTTACATGCAATTATAGAATCTTACCTTATACCACACGTACATTCTTGTGACGTGGCTGACTTGGCAGATACAAATTTTAAGAGATCACTCTTCCTAAATGCTATTGGAACTGAAAATTCAACCTATGAGTGAGCTTCCTTGTTGAATGACATTATACATAAATCCAGGTTCAAGAAAATAAGTATTTTTGGATCTCTGGATGATATACATTTCACGGTGAATTTCAATTGGTATATATTATGTTATTTTTAATGTCTGTGTATGTTTGTTTGTGTGTGTGTGTGTATATATATATATATATATATATATATATATATATATATATATACTCTCCAGATATTTTAAAATATGAAATATGTGTCTTATTATATACTTCCTTAACTCATTCATATTCAAGTATGTGGATTTATAATCAAATTTTCTCAAGACTTTTCTCAAAATATTCATTCTCCTTAAATACATATTTGTTTCCTAGTACTGAAAATTAACTTTAGTGAATGGTGCATAAAAATCCTAATATTTCTACAGTAACTGACCCAGTTTAACATCAATGCAAGTAGATTCCTATGGGACATGAAGTGTATTTTGATGTTCATTTTTATTCAAGACTGCTACATTACTGTTTCTTCAGTTTATGCACATCATAGGATATATTTTCATCCACAAGTTCGCAAATTTATAGGCATTAGTTTCACTTTCAATCACTTTCTTCGTCAGAACACATGTATTCCTCCATGTTTCTTGACTGGTCTTTTGATGAGACTTCTTTTTAAACACATTATTTTCAATTTCCATGATCACTTTTGAAGCAAAACTCACATATTTTTCATGATAAACTATAATCCTAATATTACCTTTAGATGTATTGCTGGTTGGAATGAATGATGTTATATCAATATAAGATTTCTTATAAGATTTCAGATATCAATTCAATCTGTTATTTAAAGTGGGACCAGTTATATTATTTATTCAAAATGTGGTCTATCCATGCATTATCTCTATATTCATACACACAGGGTACACCTCTTTGTACACCCAATACTAATTTATAGGACTTCAAAACATTGCTCCCAGAATTGCTGGAAGAAATATTCATGTCACCTTATCTACATATACATTCTATGACTGTAATATTCTGGACAAAAAATGCAAAGGTCACACTTGTGATTTTACCAAAGCCTAAAGGGAAAGTGAACATGGATTACTAAAAGCATCCAAGGCCAGGTTGTCTAATGCTCTCAAATGTCAATCCTACTGGTGACTGAATATTTGTTTCTTCTTAAGATTATATATTCAAACTCAACCCTGTTCAAAATGTCTAATCCTATCACTCACTTTATACTTTGCCTGATTTTGTAATATCTCTATTATTAACTGCTTTCCCACATATTTTTCAAAGTTCATCATTGTGACTGAATCTTCATATGTGCTGACATTTACATTCACTCTCTAACTGAAACCCTATTTTTAAAGAAGTTTCGGTCCAAATTCTAAACTCACTCTACTTCCTAACCTACCGACTATCTTTGTAATCCTACCAACTATCCCTTTTTGACTGGATGTTCTCTTCCTCATTCAATCATCCAATTTACAAGGTCCTATGCCATTGTATATGGATTAATCTGAGACATCTGTGCAGAACGTAATTCAACACTATGTATCCCAATCAAGGGCCCAATGCGCTTCTGGGCTTCAAATTCTAGATTTCTGTTTTCATACATATATTTCACCTATATAATCTTATAAATATCGCAGGTTCCCAATACCATTATTCATCCAGCAGAATGAGTCATAACACAAATCGAACATGTATTAACCCTAACCATACACTCTTCTCTCAATCTAACTTTACAGAAGAGCAGGGACAGAGTTGGTCTTACAATACAGGAATGTAGGGGATCTTCCACTTGCTGAGAATCTTAAAGGTCCATGCAGAAATGATCCCTGGAGAAGATGTAGGCAACAATGAAGGACCTGAAAGATTAAAAGTAATCTTCCATGGCAAACAACCTGGTCAGGATGAAGGGTTGTGTCAGAATCAGCCTCTCTCTTCTTAATGTAGAGAAGATGGACCAAACCAGGCCTTTGTGGAGAGCTGTTCCCGGGTGCCTATGGGTGATATATAATTCTAACTTGTGAAAGTGTCACGGGAAATAGGGGCAGCATCCATCTCATGGGACCCTTGGAAGCAACTGTGAGGACAAAGTGGTTTCCAAGCCAGTGACCTCATTCAGTTCCTGAAGGAAGTGACCTCAACTAACTTCCTTGGTGATGGAACTCTCTGAACTTGGGATCCAGGAAGCCAGGCACCCAGAGCCAGTCCAAGTGCAACTCCCAGTGGTCAAACTTGTTTGGAATTTCCAAGGACAGAGACAGTCTTTCTTGGTACCTACTGATGTGAGGATGGCCAAATGCCAAAAAGGTCTGAAGAGGGGCTTTTTCTGAGAAAGAAGGTAGTGGCTCACCACTGGCTCCTGACAGCTTCATAGAGTTGGACACAGAGACCAGATCTGAGACAGGACAGCCCATTATGGGGGAATATATTAAGGCCCACCAGTCAAAGGACACTCCGTATTTTCACAGACCTACTTGGGGGTCTGTGTGGGTGTGGGTGTGGGTTTTTGGTTTGTCTCATGTTCTGAGTATAGGTAGGAAAGTTGTTTGGTTTGGTTTGGTGTGAATTGTTTCTAGTAAGTCTTTTGACAAGGCGAGTGTTTCTATGTCTGTGTATCCCACTGTGTCCATGGTTGTAGACATTAGACAAGAGAGCGCATCAATACATATGTCCTGTCTAGTAGAAATCTTTCCAGGATTTATCCTGCCGTATTTATGAATGATCTGCGGCTTACCTTATGGATGGGCCACTCCTAATATCTACATAAGTTGCTGTTTTCTTTCTGAATTCTGGACAATCTCCAGAATAGGCTCATGGTTTTGTGTCCAAGATATGTACCACCTCCAAGCTCTGTGACACGGCTATGTACTGGATAGCTGAAGGGAATGGTGAGCATCTCAGAAAACTCAGATATCAGTGTGACCAGGAAAGTCTCAGTAGAGAAACTCTGCTTTGGGCCTTTTGCTTACCTATTGTACTGTTGCCCTGAATGTCAGGAAGGTCTTTGCTTCAGGCACCCCTTTGAAAAGACTGAAGAGTTTTCAAATGGAAATGTATGGGCATCAGCTATGGCTCTTTGCTTAATTGCTTTAGAAAGGGATGTGTCTGAATCAGCTTCTTGGCCCTGTGTGAGGTTGTGGCTTAGATTCTCAGCACCTGATGGATCTAAAAAAATCCCATATGTGCATCTAAAACCAAAATAGCCAAAAGAGCAGTCATTGTGGATTAAGTCTCTTGCCTTGCTCTGTAAGGTTCCTGACCTCCATCTTTGAGGATAGGGATCTTTTGGGTCAAATGAGTTCTTCAAATCACTGCAGAGGTTAGGCCATAGGTTCTTGGGTTTTCTCATGACTCCAATTAACAAAAAGAATCTAAACCCCTCAGTCATTAGGCCACAAAATGGAGAATCAGAGCCATATTAACGCCAGGCCTCTTTGATCACACCTGGTTCACATGTAGAGTGTACCTGCCACACTGACTTTAGGCAAATGGGGGCAAAGGACCTTATTTTGGATACTGTCTTTGTCTGTGGCCCTCATGGAAACCTACAGCCTGAGGTTATGATGAGTGTCTATATGGAAGAAGATGAGGGCCATGTGGAAGTGTTTTGGTTTTTATTGTGGTCATTTTTGTGGCCGTTGGAAGAGATGACTGGGTCCACCTGGGCTTGAACACTGCTGTGATTCCCCTTAGAGACTGAGTTCTGGAACTAACCTCAAAGAAGTATTGCCATGTATTGTGTTGGGATTTTAGGAGGCCAGGCATGAGAGTCGCCCTTGGAAACTGAGATCTAGGCCCAGGGTAGCTTTTCACAGAGCACTGGGAATCTCAGGAAGGATAGCAAACGATTTTATTCTAAAAGAATTGGCAGCCATAGTTGCAAGTCAAAACACACATGGACCACACATTGTAGACCTCAAATGCCTGGCTTAATGTGACCTTTTAGCCTGTCTTTGGGAAGCCTTGCCTGTTAGAATTCTCCTGAGCTTTCATTGAAATGAGCTTCCTCTCCATTTAATGGTTCCTGAATGAATTGAATCCCACAGTGCCTCAAACTTCATCCTTGAAAAATGGATAGATAAATACCATTGAATTTTTGAAATTCCCATGACCAGGTGTCACTGGAGAACCTTTAGATGTCCTATAGATAATCATGAGTGAACCAGACAGTGCCTTGATTGACTGGGTTTCATGAAAATGGTGTAGAACAGAGATGCCAGTAATTTGGAGCCTGCTGAGTAGTCAGCCTAGAACAGTGGTGTGAGGGTGTTTGTTAAAACATCTGTGGTATGGTGATGTGGATCTGCCATTGGCTTCCAAATGGTTTGTGACTGACATGGTGCAGCCCCCATACCCTTGGATGTAAAGGCATCTTGTTATATGGAGAGGTTTCAGGGCAATGTTTAGAATCAGACTGCTATAGTCAAGGGGACAATCTATGTGAAATAGAAGCCTGGTTGGTGCACTCTCCTGCAGATCCTTAACCACCACACGTGACAGAACTCCCTCCAGCACTCTGTTCCAGTTGACCTCCTCGTATTTCGTGAAGCAAATACCAAACTCCCAGTGCAGCTGCAAGAAACACCACAAAAATTAGAGAAAGACCAAATGGCTTCACAGTCCACACTGGGAGACAATTAGCCCCCAAATGGCAACAGTTTACCTACAAAGAGAGAATTCAGCCCTGCTGCCTCATGTTCATTGGAAAAAAAGAAACCATGTGCTCTAGGTCACATAGATGCAAACACAGCTTTGATGGTCTCACTACAAAGGAAGCAAAAGCTCCTAACAACAACATATTTTTCAAGTGCCCAACCTCAGAGGCAGTTTCTCAAGAAGTGTTTAGGCCAACAAAGCTCCATGTTTGTGGAGTTTTCACCATGTACCTTACATTTGGAAACACCTCTACCATCTCCAAGGTTGTTAACTCCTGAGCATTTTCCATTCCAGATGTGTATTCAGAGATTTTCTAACTCTTCTCCTGTTATTGTGTCTTACTTGGGGTGAAGGTAATGTCAAGGCATTGTTCTGAATGAGAGTGGGAAGACTTTTGGGTAGCACATATTTGCATACACATTGGATTCATTTTCCAATTTTCCATTCGAAATACTGAATCCCTGACTGTCAGAGGTAGAAGGAATTCTCCTTCAAAGAATAGCCAGACACTTACAAGAAACAGCCACCAGGAGACATCCTGTCTGTGAGACATCCTGTAGCCATCTGTCTCCCTGAGACATCCTGCGGCCATCTGTCTTCCTGAAACTTTCTGAGGTTATCTCACCTTGTGAAGACATCTAGAAATAAGAGAGATTTCCCACATCCAGCATATAAATACCCCTGTGTTAACAATAAAAATTTGCAGCTTGATCAGAACTCCTGTCTTGCTGTCATCTCTCGTGTCTCTTGTCCCTTCATTCCTCCCTATCTAGGTTCGCTGCCCACGTTGATGTGTCCTGCCGGCCGGGACATCTGGCGCCCAACGACTGGGTCTCGAGCCTTTGACTGAGGGGGACCCCGACCTCCTGGAAGACTTTGTCATGCGGAGCTCGCGATCACAGCAGAAGACACCACCGAGAAACAGATCCAGGAGGAGGGTGGGGATGATGCACGGTGAGTGACCCACCATGGGACAAGCAGTTTCGTCACATGATTTGTTTTTGTCAGCCCTCAAGGAGTCCTTCAAGACCTGGGGGCGCGTGTTAAGAAAAAAGACTTAAATTTTTTCTTTTCACACAAAGGAGAACTGTGTCCATGGTTTCCCCTTGAAAGGATCATTGATGATAAAAGATGGCTTAGAGTAGGAGACTGTATAAAAGATTATTATGAATCCTTTGCCCAGAAAATGTGCCTGTTCCCACCTTTTCTTACTGGAACTTAATTAATGAAATTCTTAAAAGTTCACCCTTTGACAATGGTACCTTAAAACTTGTCAGGATTGGGGAAGAGACTATGCAACTACCTCTCATTCCCCCTCGGCATGCCCCTCAGTTAGTATAGACATAGACCCTTCTCAGGCTCCCCAGGACCGTGGGACCCTTCCTGATCCCCCTAAAAATACCACCCTAATGAATAAGGCTCCAATAATTACCAACTGCCTTTATCCAGTTTTAAATCCCGGAGACACATTGACCCCTGTGGAGGAGGCTACCTGGGAGAAGGAAGCAGCTCGCTACAATTCAGAAGACCCTCCACCTCTCAGGACCCTGCCACAGCCTATAGGACTTACACATCCACCTCCCTCCTATTTCCCTACTGCCTTTTGTGCTCTGACCCTTCAGGGTAAAAATGCCCCCCCCCCAGATATTTTTTCCCACTTCCCTTGCCTAACCTGGCTCCCTTGAAAGCATCCTTACAATATAGAAGGGAACAGATCCAACCTTTAAAAGAATTAAGATCGCTTCAATCTGAGCTATGTTCATTAGCCTTAGGTACGGAGTCAGTGCAACTGTCCCACAGCGGTCTAATACAAAGGTGAAGCCACTCCATCGGCCTGTGCTCGCATTCCCAGTCACCACCAGTCAGATAAGCCTGCCCAGGCTGAGGTCAAAGACTTAGATGAGTATCAAGAGGAGGAAGCGAGGAAGTGAATCAAGGAGATCAAGACTCAGAGGATGAGAAGTTCACCCCTAGGCAGGAAAGAACCCAGAGTCTACAAAAAATTAAGCCTGCATTTTCTTGAAAAACTTAAAAAGGCTTGTGCTCACTATGGCCCCACTGCGTGGTACATGTTGCCTTTATTAGAAATCCACAGCACACAATGGCTTACTCCCAATTATTGGAAATTTTTAGACCAAGCTACCCTCAGTGCCAGAGACTTCCTGTTATGGAATGCAGATTTCAAAGAGCACTGTCGGGAAACTGCTCAAAAAATATTAACTAAGGCCTCCTCTAAATCCGGGACTTATGTTAAGCTAGTGGGCAATGAGCCTTTTGACACTAAAACTAAACAGGCACATTTCCCTGCTGGACTTTTGACGCAGATTCAGATGGCTTCCTTATATGCTTGGAGACACCTCCCTCAAAAGGCCTTGGCTACCACTTCCCTGGCAAAAATTTGACAAGGGCCCGGAGAGCCTTATAGCTACTTTGTTCCCTGGCTTAACCTAGCTGCAGAATGCTTGCTTGGACCAAGCCAAAGCGAAAGCACCTTTGTAAAACATCTTGCCTTTGAAAACTTCAACCCGGCATGTCAGGATGTTTTTTGACCACATAAGGATAAAGGGAAACTTTCTGACTTTATTAGACTCTGTGCAGGGGTGGGTGCAGCCCATGCCATGGATCTTGTCCTAGGTGCCGCTTTTACCAAGAACTTTCACAATCCTGGCTCAAATACTTGCTTTACTTGTAAACAACCTGGCCATTTTGCACGCAAGTGTCTGACAGGCAAACAAAGCCTAGGAATAGTGTCTCCTCAAACTGGGGCTAAACCGCCCCAAGCTACCCTTTGCCCTAGATGTGGTAAAGGTCATCACTGGGGCAGTGAGTGTAGATCTAAGACAAATGCCCTCAGACAGCCTATTTCTTTCCTCTTCTTGGGAAACTCCCTGCGGGGCCAGCCCCTGGCCATGACATCTCCCAGGACAAACCCAGGGGCAATAAAATTTGTTCCCTCCCAAACTCCCAACCTACCTCAAAATCCTTCTCCAAAATTGCCTCCCTCAAACTAGCCACCCTTGGCAGTGCAGGATTGGACTTCTGTGCCACCACCGATACTATATTAGACTCAATGCAAGGGCCCCAGATAATACCCACTGGAATTATGGGTCCCCCTCCATCTCATATGTGTGCCTTTATTCTTGGAAGAGCCTCTACTAACTTACAAGGTGTTCATTTCTTCCCTAGCATTAATGATTATGATTTCACTGGAGAAATAAAAATACTGGCCACAGCTATTAATGGAGTTGTGGCCATCGCAGCAGGAACAAGACTTGCAAATTAATACTCCTTCCCTTTTATCCAGCAGGCACTTCCAGCGCCCAAACCTACTGAGGGGGACTGAATCCTTGGGCTCCTCTGATGTATATTGGGTTCAACCCATTTCTCACAATAGACCCACCATATCCTTACTTATTGAAGGAAAAGAATTCCAAGGAATTCTAGGTACTGGAGCTGTTGCCACAATTATTTCTCCAAAATACTGGCCATCAGCTTGGCCCCTCACCCCATCCTTGACTGACCTTAAAGGGATAGGACAGTCAAAAAATCCTCTGGTCAGCTCTAGGGCTCTTCGCTGGACTGATAAAGAAGGTAATAAAGGAATGGTGACTACTTTCGTTGTTCCTGACCTCCCTGTTAACCTATGGTGCCGAGATATTTTGAGTCAAATGGAAGTTATTCTGGCCAGTCCCAATTCCATAGTGACTCATCAAATGCTTCATATCAATTCTGTCCATGGTACAGGCCTTGGGAGACTGAGACAAGGACTGGTTGAGCCTATACAACCCATACAAAAAACAAATACATAGGGACTTGGGTATTCGGATTTTTAGTGTCGGTCCCTGACTCTCCTGTACCCCATGGAGATAAACTTATTTGGGAGACTCAGACTCTTGTGTGGGTGGATCAGTGGCCCCTTACCCAAGAAAATTTGGAGGCTGCCTCCATATTAGTGCAGGAAGAGCTGGCAGCTGGCCATGTAGAGCCCTCAACCTCACCATCGAATACTCCTATTTTTTTTATCAAGTAAAAATTAGGCAAGTGGTGCCTTTTACAATATTTGTGTGCCATTAATAAAGTTATGCACCCGATGGGAGCACTACAGCCAGGCATTCACACACCAGTGGCTATTTCCAAAAACTATTGTAAAATGGTTATTGACTTAAAAGATTGTTTTTTTACCATTCCTTTACATCCTGAGGATAGACCCTATTTTGCCTTTAGTCTCCCTTGCATTAATTTTCAGGGCCCTATGCAGAGATTTCAGTGGAAGGTTCTTCCCCAAGGTATGGCCAACAGCCCTAGTCTTTGCCAAAAATACGTTGCTCAAGCAGTACACCTTGTGAGAGAGTGATGGCCACAAATTTATATTTTACATTATATGGATGATTTGTTAATTGCTGCACCTAATACACATGACCATAATAATTGTTACTTGGACCTTTACAAAATCCTCACTAGCTTGGGACTAGAGATAGCTCCTGATAAGGTTCAAACACAGAACCGTTATAGCTATTTGGGCCTTAAACTTCAAGATAATCAGATCCAAATTCCTAAGATACAACTACGGTTGGACCATCTTCACATCCTTAATGATTTTCAAAAATTACTGGGGGATATTCAATGGCTATGAATATATTTAAAATTACCCACTTGTGTACATTTGCCCCTTAATGATATTTTGAGAGGTGATTCCCACCCCTCCTCCCCTCAAAAGCTTACTCCTGAGGCATGGCAGGCATTAAATCAAGTCACAGAAGCCATTGCCCAAAAGTTTGTTACACAAAATTCTCATAACCTTCCTCTGGTTCTGGTTATTTTACACACTCCTCATACACCCACAGGAATATTTTGGCAGTGAAATACACATTTTAAAAATAAAGGCTACTCCTTGCTTTGTGTCCATTTACCCACCACATCCTCCAAGGTTATTACTGTTTATCTTGCTCAGGTAGCTTCTATTATTTTTAAAGGTCGTTTGCTAACTCGACAACATTTTGTCAAAGACCCTGATAATATTTTAATTCCATTTACTAAGGACCAAAACCAATATTTACTACAGACAGAGGATGAATGGGGTATTGTCCTATCAGGCTTTTTGGGAACAATTGATAATCACCTCCCCAAAGACCCCCTTTTACATTTTGTCCAGTTACATCCATTTATTTTTCCCAAAATTACTCAAAAGGCTCCCATTCCTCAATTCCTTACTGTCTTTACAGACGGTTCCAGTAATGGCCGAGCAGTCTTTGTTGTCAATAACCAGCCTACCACCTTTGATGCTGTCTATTATTCAGCACAGTTTGTGGAATTGTTTGCCATAACACAAGTTTTTAAAACATTTTTTTGATAATCCTGTTAATATTTATACGTACAGTGCCTGCATTGCTCATTCTGTGCCCCTGCTGGAGATTTCACCCACCATTAAGCCTTCTTCCAATGTGGGCTTTCTGTTTCACCAGCTTCAGCAGCTATTTCAGGCCAGACAACACCCATTTTTCTTAGGACACATCAGGGAACACTCTGATCTTCCGAGCCCTCTAATACAAGGTAATGCCCAAGCTGATGCAGCAACTCGTTTCATCTTTCCAATTTTTGATGGCTCCATTCAAAAGGCCACGGAGTTACACAATCTTCACCATATAAATTCACAGAGCCTTCGATAACTATGTAAAGAGAGAGAGAGGTTAAAGATTCATGCAAAGCTCTGATGGAAGTTTCTAATATCTTCGTTTTGGTCTATTGCTGTCATATTTTTTGTCATTTGTTGAGTCCCATGGACAAAGGCAGTAGTTCCCGTGCCCACCAGTGCAGCAATTCCTATTCCTAATAGGATGGCTAGAGGGAGGGATATATATTTTCAGTGGAACAGGGTTGTATGCCCCCCTATTTGATCTTCAAATGAACCTGTGTCGTGATAGAGCACTCTGGGAAACATCTGCACCATTACACAATTAATCAAATCTGTTGACCATTTCATGAAAACATAAGCAATGTTTAAGTATATAGAATTATGCTGTAGTAGGGACAGACAAGGCAAGGCACCTAAGATAACAGTGAAGACAGGGAAACTGTCCTATTCGGTTGCAACCGGATTCAGAGGGCATTGATTCTGTTGTAATCAAGTAATCCTCTGAAACCCAAGTTGAGGTAGTTTCAGAATTTTGTACCCAACATTTAAGGGAAGGGGCTCAGAAGTTCACAGTCTGCAGAAGTTGAAAAAAGCAGTTTTTGTTTCTGTTTTTTTCCTCAGTTCTGGGCAAGTTAACTTTTCAAGGACACCTGGGAAGGTAAGAGCTTTTTCTTCCCTTTCTTATTTTCCCCCTGCCAGCTGTTACCACGGAGCCCAGTTGCTAACTTCTTTAACTTAGAAATGTAGCCATCTCTCTGAAGCCCCAGGTCAAGGCCCAAGGCTTTTTTCACATATTTTTGTGAAAAACTAGAAAGAGGGTGTCTAGCTAAGGATTGCTGATTTTTTTAGCCAGTGGCCAAGTAGAACAGGGCAATATGAAAAGAGGAAGTTTAACTACATTGAACTCTTTTACAGGGACTCTTTTCATGAAAGTCCAAAACTCAGCCATGGTGAAGACTTCTGGAGAAGGTCAGTTAAGACTTTTCAGTGGGCCTGGTACAGAAGGGGAAGACAGGGAAGGTGGGGCTGAGAGCAGCTCCGAGGATCTGAGAATGAGGAAGGAGGAATGTAAAAGAATAATTTGAGAAATGGTTTGGGATTTTCCTAGCAACAAAAACTTGAGCAGTAGAACAGGTAGAGCAGAGGGGAAGACGGGAGTGAGTATCCCAAAACGCATGTGAGGGACTTTAAATTCTTAGTAAACTGTTTTCAGTGATGACAAAGCAACTTTAAAGGCCATTTTTATTACATCTTGAATAGGGGTCTGAGGACTCTCCTCAGCTGGTTTGAGCTTTGGGTTAGCTGAAAAGAGGACCTGGTGGCACCCGGTGTGGGCACTGACAGGAGAAGAGAGGAGTGAGTGGGTGGAGGGGTACTTCAGTAACTGCTAACTCAGCAAGGGGGCAATGGTCTGAGAACCAGCGAAGGTTTGGGTTTTTGATCTATTAATTGGAGGGAAGAAATCAGGTTTCTGAAGTGGGAGTGACAGCAGAGACTCTGGAGCAGAAGGCTGAAGGTGAGGATCTATTGGATAAGCAGAGTTCAGGATGTGAGTGAAGGAGGGAAAAGGCCTCCACATAGGGGAATCTCCTTTCACCCTTTTGAGCACTTGCAGATGTTAAAAAGGTCATGCAGAATTTGAGGATCTAGAGACCCCTCTGGGAGCCATTGGTTTTTGTTATCTAATTCGTAATATGGCCAATGCTGTGCACTGAATTTGATGAGGAGTTTGGGTTCCATCAGGCAGCCCCTGTATGGTCACATCCCCATTACTTACAGAAGAAGTCGGCTTTCCCCCCACACACTCATGGCTGTTTGTGGCTTTGATGGTCGGTCGGGCAAACATAGTAATCTAGGCTAGCCAACCTGCATCTGGCTCGTGTGTCCCTACATCCATAATGTTTGTTTCCATTATCTATGGTACGGAAGAGATTTAATGGAATTTTAGTGGAATCCTCTTCATCAGGAATATCCCAATAGGAAAGACCTATAGCCAGCTGACAAATGTCTGGGTAAAGTGATGGTCACCAGGTACCTAAGGGGGCTGTATGCAAGATAGATTATACATCTTTTGCAGTAGAATTTGTGATCAGCCATCGCTGCTGCACGGGCTGATGAGGGTTAGGACTACTTGTTGCCAAGGGGAGATTCTATAGCCTTATCCACATGGTGAATATGCAATTTGAAAGTGTTACCAGTCTTTTCCAGTTTCTAGGCAGAGTGTGGACAGGGCGCAGGCTTGAGATGAGAGGCATGGATCCAGGAAGTGATTCTGTCTACCTTTACCACTGTAGATGTTATAAGTAGCACCTGGTATTGTCCTTTCCAGCAGGGTTCCAGGGATGACACCTGATATCGTCTTACGTAGATGAAGTCTCTTACTTGATATCGATGTGGAGTCCCCTCGTCCCCAGTTTGGTAGGCAGTGGCCAGCTGTTTCCACAGGTATCACTGAGTTCTTTCAAGAGTTTAAGTCTGTCAAGCAAGGGGGTGTGGAAGGGATCGTTAGGTCTTACAGTTGGGCTTAGGTCACTTACTGGAGGAGAGGCACCCTAGAGAATTTCACAGGGGATGAGGTTACTCAAAAAAACAGAGGGAGTATTTCTTGCATGAAACATTGTATATGGCAGGAGCATAGTCCAATCTTTTATGCTGGTCTCTAAGCTTAATTTCATTAAGGCCTCTTTAATGCTTCTATTCATTCTTTCTACCTGTCCTGAACTCTGGGGTCTGTTAGCACAATATAACTTCCAATTAATCCCCAGGTTCCTGACTAACCCCTGACTTACCTGAGCCAGGAACGCCGGTGCATTATCAGACCGTATTACCTTAGGCAGGCCGTGTCTTTGAAAAATATCTTCCAGGATCTTCTGGACCACCTTTTGTGCTGTTTCTTTTATTTTTTTCTTTTCTTTTTTAGGGGGGAAAGATTCAATCCATCCTAAAAATGTATCTACAAAGACTAGGAGATATTTATGTCCATACCTTGCTGGCTTAATTTTAGTAAAGTCAACTTCCCAGAATTGTCCTGGTCTGGATCCTCATAGGTGCTTTCCTGCAGGAAGCTTGGAAGGGTAAGCATTAACCATTTGATGGACTTGACAGGCTTTTTTTACCCATTCAGCTATTTCTTTTTGCTGTGAGTCAGTTAGTGGAAAACTCTGTTCTTGATACTTCAGAAATACCTGCAGTTTCTTTTACCCAAGGTGAGTGAGTTGATGTGCATTTTCTACTGATATAGTTAGAGCTGTGATTATAGGAGTTTTTACTGAAAGATTTAGAAATTCCACTTGGGGGCCTTCAGGGTGAAAAGTTATTTTGGCCCGGAGCTTGGTGAGCAGATCTCTGCCCATCAATGGGGCCCGGCATTCTGGGATTACTAGGAAGGAGTGATGGATTTTTCCTTTCCCCAGGTCCATGATCCTCTTAGTTGTCCAAGCCAGATATTTACTGCCATTAGCCCCTTGAACTAGAGACCTTTTATTTGATAGAGGGCCCAAAGTGGTCTTAGGGGTGAGTATATTGCCCCTGTATCCACTTCAAAGTTTACTGGGGTCCCTTCCACTTCAAAAGTTGCCCTGAACTCAGGGAGGGGATCTGAGCCGCGACTTTCTTAGTCATCCTCCAGAGTCAGAATGGCTGACTGGCGTGGCTTTCTCTTTCTACGGCACTCTTTGGCCCAGTGTCCTTTTTTTTACAGTAGGCACATTGTTCTGAGGCCAGGGGTGGCCTCTGGCATGGGACCAGGTATCCCTTCATGTCTCCCTGTTTCTTAATTTCTGGCCCTTCTGTTGTTGTGACCAGGACCTTAGTCAACACCTTAGTCTGTCTTTTGTTTCTTTTATTCTCCCTTTGCTCCCTTGTCTTTCTAAGTTTCTCTCTTAAGGTATACTTTCTTGTCTTCTGTGACTAAGTCTCTCAAAGTCATATCTTGTAATCCATCTAAGCATTGTAACTTTCTTTTAATATCCAGGGCAGCTTGCCCAATAGAGGCCATCCTGACAGATGTCTTTTGATCCTCTGCCTGAGCATCGAAAGGAGTATATCTCCTATATGCCTCCCTAATTCTCTCTAGAAACATAGAGGGAGATTCATCAGGCCTTTGAATAATCTCTCTTACCTTGGCCAAATTAGTTGGTTGCCTAGCGGACACTCAGATGCCCACTATTAGAACCTGGCCATAAGTGGACAGATGCATTCTAACTTCAAAGATGTTGGTGTCCCATTTGGGTTGTTTCAAGGGAAAACCAGCTTTGATTAAGTTGGGAAGATGTGTTGGTCTCCAATCTGGCCCGAGGATTTTTTTCTAGCTTCCAGGAGAATTCTCTTTTGTTCCTCTGTCATAAAGAGAGTGTCTAGTAATTGTTGACAGTCATCCCAAGTATTCAGGTGTGAAAACATCAATGACTCAACCAGACCTGTGAGCCGGGTGGGGTCCTCGGAAAAAAAGGGATTGTGATTTTTCCAGTTATATAGGTCTGAAGAGGAGAAAGACCAATATTTGTCAGCTTGCATTTTCCCCCCATGGCCTTCGTCAATCAATGGTCCATAGGGACATAGGGGGAGCATCACGGGAGTTCCAGGGTTTTCAATCATTCGAAGCCAGCGAGTTCCCTCAGCCGGGCCAGCTTCCTCCTGGGGAGGTGGGGCTGTGTGTGCTGTGGGGGAGTTATCTGGAGGGCGCAGGGCCAGCTTAGCTTCCTCCAATGCGGAGAGGCTGAGTCAGCTGCAGGGGAATCACTTAGAGGGGGTTGGTGGTTGGGGGATGAGGGCAGGGTATGAGGAGGGGGATGAGAGTCCAGTAGAGTCAAATCTTGTGACTCAGGGAGAACAGAGGGTGGTGGAGGAGGAGGAGCAGAGGGTTTGAGAGATCATGGGGGAAGCAGTACCAGCAGGGAAAGGGACAAGGAAAGGCTTCACCGATGGAAGAGGAGACTTGCAGAGGTCCTGCAAAGTTAAGATACATGGCTGTTGATCAGGATGGCTATGTGTGCGCAGCTGAAAGACAATATCTCTGACTTTTTAAATTAGTGGGAAGTATAAAGATGCTTCTAGGGGCAATCCGACTTGAAAGGTGAAACATTCTGAGGCACAGACAGTCTGGCAAGTCTGCAGTTTTACAGAAAAAGAAAGATTCTGAGCCCTTAAGCGAACTTTGGTCCAGTGATCAAGGGTCAGGGACAGAGACATTGAAGTGCTCTGTCCCATATTGAAAGATACACAAACAGTGAATGCAACAACACACAACACAGACAAGACAAGACAATAAAGACAGGCAATGGACGTCCAAAACTGAGACCAGGACTGCGTAGCAGGCAAAATCCTATGGGCTGGCAATACAGAATCTGAAACAAAAAATCACTGAGTCGAGGAGACAATTGTTCCTCGATTTCTCGAGTCCTCGGTGGCATCCCCCAATACCATTATTCATGCAGCAGACTGATTCCTAACCCAAATCGAACATGTTATCAACCCTAACCATACATTGTTACCTCAATCTAACTTTACAGAAGAGCACGGACAGAGTTGGTCTTACAATCCAGGAATGTAGGGGATCTTCCACCTGCTGAGAACCTCAAAGATCCATGCAAAAATGATCCCTGAAGAAGATGTAGGCAGCTTTGAAGGACCTGATTGAGCAAAAGTCATCTTCCATGGTGAACAACCTGGTCATGATGAAGGGTTGTGTCTGAATCAGCCTCTCTATTCTTAATGTAGAGAAGATGGACCAAATGAGACCTGTGTGGAGAATTGTTCCCAGGTGCCTATGGTTGATATACCATTCTAACTTGTGAATGTGTCACAGGAACCAGGGGCAGCTTCCATCTCATGGGACCCTTGGAAGCAACTGTTAAGACAAAATGGTTGCCAAGGCAGTGAACTCATTCTGTTCCTGAAGGAAGTGACCTCACCTCACTTCCTTTGTGATGGAACTCTCTGATCTTGGGATCCAGGAAGCCAGTTAAACAGTGCCAGTCCTAGTCCCAGTCCCAGTGTTCTCACTTTTTGGATTTCCCGAGGACAGGGTCATTCTTTCTTGCTAACTACTGATGTTAGGATGTCGAAATGGCAGAAAAGCTCTGAAGAGGTGCCTTTCCTGAGAAAGAAGGTAGTGCCTCACTGCTGACTCCTGACAACTTCAGAGAGTTGGCCAAAGACACAAGATCTGAGACAGGACAGGCTATTTTGGAGGAACATTGTATGGCCCTCCAGTCAGAAGACACTCCGGATAGTCACAGACCTACTTGTGGGAAGGAGGTGCCTTTGTGGGTTTGGGTATGAGTTTCTGGTTTTGTCTCATGTTCTGAGAATAGGTAGGAAAGGTGTTTTGTTTGGTTTGGAGTGAACTATTTCTAGTAAGTCTTTTGACAAGGTGAGTGTTTCTATGTCTGTAACTCACTGTCCGTGGTTGTAGACATTAGAAAAGATAATGCATCAGTGGATATGTCCTGTCTATGAGAAAGCTCCCCAGCATTCATCCTACCAAATTTATGAATGGACTGCCGCTTGCCTTATGGATGGCCAACTCCTGCTATGTGTGCATCCAAAACCAAAATGGCTAAAAGAACAGTCATTGTGGATAGAGTCTCTTGACTTCCTCTGTAAGGTTCCTGATCTCAATTAAGTGAGAATAGAGATCCTTTGGGTCAAGTGAATTCTTTAAATCCTACAGAGGCTAGCTCATAGTTGCTTGGGTTTTCTCAGGACATTAATTCACATAAATAATCTAAAATGCACAGTCAGTAGGCCTCAAATTGGAGAAGCGGAGCAGTATTAATGGCAGGCCTATTTGATCACTCCTGGTTCACAGGAAGCATGTCCAGGCCACCATGACATTAGGCAAATGAGGCGCACGGGAGCTTATTTTGTACACTGCCTTGGGCTGCACCCCTCATGGAAACCTCCAGCCAGGTTTTATGATGAGTGTCTATATATAAGAAGATGAGGGCAATGTGGGAGTTTTTTTTTTTAATTGTGGTCATTTGTGTGGTGGTAGGAAAAGATGACTGGGTCCACCTGGGCTTGAACTCTGGTGTGATTCCCCATAAAGACTGAGTTCTGGAATTGACCTCAAAGAAGTATTGCCATGAATTGTGTTGGCATATTAGGAGGCCACGCATAAGATTCCCCCTTGGAAACTGAGATATAGGCCCTGGGTGGCTTTCCACAGAGCACTGGGAATCTCAGCCAGAATATCACATGATTTTATTGTGAAAGATTTGGCAGCCATAGTTGAGAGTCAAAACACACATGGACTTCACATTGTAGACCTCAATGGGTCTGGCTTCATGTGACATTTTGGCCACTCTTTTGGAAGCCTTGACTGTGAGAGTCCTCCAGAGATTTCATTGAAATTAGCTTCCTCACCATTTAATGGTTATTGAAATAATTGAAACACTCAGTGCCTCCAACTTCATTCTTGAAAAATGGCTCCATATATACCATAAAATTTTTGAAATTCCCATGACCAGGTGGCACTGGAGAACCACTGGATATCCTGTTGCTGATCATGAGTGTGCCAGATACTGCCTTGATTGACTGGGTTTCACAAAAATGGTGTAGATCAGAGATGCCAGTTAGTTGGAGCCTGCTGAATAGTGGGCCTAGAGCAAAGGTGGGCAGGTGTGAGATAAAACAGCTGTGGTGGTTTCATGTGGATCTACCATTGGCATCCAAATGGCTTCTGACTGACATTGTGCAGTCAGCAGACCCTTATATGTAAAGGCATCATGTTGTATGGATAGGTTTCAGGGCAATGTTCAGAATCAGGTTGCTTTGGTCAAGGGGGCAAGCTATGTTCGACAGAAGCCTGGTTGGTGCATAATCCTACAGGCCCTGTCCCACCACACGTGACAAAACGCCCTCCAGCACTGTGTCTCAGCTGAACTCCTTGTATTTTGTGAAGCAAATACCGAACTCCCAGTGCAGCATCAAGAAAAACCACAAAAATTGGAGGATGAGCAAATGGGTTCACAGTCCACACGAGGAGACACTTAGAACCCAGTGGCCACAGTTGACCTACAAAGAGAGATTTCAGCACTGCAGCCTCGTGTTCATTGGAAAATAAGATACCATGTCCTCCAGGTCACATAGATGAAGACACATCTTTGATGGTCTTACTACAAAGGAAGCTAAAGCTCCTGACAACCACTTATATTTCAAGTGCCCAATCTCAGAGGCATTTTCTCCAGAAGTCTTTAGGCCAGCAGAGCTTCATGTTTGTGGAGTGATTACCATGTCATTTACTTTTGGAAACTCCTCTTCCACCTCCAAGTTTGTGAACTCCTGAGCATATTCAATTCCTGATATGTATTCACAGATTTTCTAACTCATCTCCTCTAAATGTCGTATTTGGTGCGAAGGTAATGTCAAGGCATTGTTCTGGATGAGAGTGGGAAGATTTTTGTGTAGCACATATTTGTATACACATTGGATTCATTTTCCAATTTTTCATTCAAAATACTCAATCCCTGACACTATACCATACCCTACTAGGCTCTGACTACTATTCCTGACATGATGGAGAATAATAACCCAAACAGAATAGAAATACAAGAAAATCAGAGGAGGCATGGTGTACATTTGGACTTGCCTTTTCCATTATATAGCGTAGGAGTTATAAATCTAGTCAATTTTTTGTTTGAAGAGTTCTCCATGTGTTTTTAAATTTATCAAATATGTGAATTCCTTTCTCCCCCATTTCTCTGTATCCTATTCAGTATATGTATTTTTATATGCACATATAAAATCGTATCTTGTATCATACGTACTTTCTTGTGAGGTGGCTGACATGTCAGATACAAATTGTGAGAAGAGATCACTCCTCCTAAACGCTGTTGAAACTGAAAATTCAACTTATGGGTGGGCTTCCTAGTTGAACAACTTTATACATAAATCCATGTTCAGTAAAATGAATATTTTTGGATACGTGGATGATATATATTTCACGATGAATTTTGATTGGTATATATATTGCTAGTTTTTAATGTCTCTGTGTATGTGTGTGTGTGTGTGTATGTATATATATATATATATATATATATATATATATATATATATATATATATATATACACTGTCCAGATTTTTAAACATATGAAATATATGTGTCTTTGGCCACTCTTTGGGAAGCCTTACCTGTGAGAGTTCTGTAGAGCTTTCATTTTAATGAGCTTCCTCAACATTTAATGGTTCCTAAATGAATTGAAACCCACAGTGCCACAAACTTCATCCTTGAAACATGGCTTAATAAATACCATGAAATTTTTGAAATTCCCATGACCAAGTGTCACTGGAGAAACTTTGGATGTCTTCTTGCTGATCATGAATGTACCAGACAGTGCCTTGACTGACTCTGTTTCATGAAAATTGTGTAGAACAGAGATGCCAGTAAGTTGGAGCCTGCTGAGGAGAAGTGGGCCCAGAGTTGTGGTGTGTAGGTGTATGATAAAACATCTGAGGTGGGGCCATGTGGATCTGCAATTGACTTCCGAGTGGCTTTTGGCTGACATGGTGCAGCCAGCAGACCCTTATATGTAAAGGCATCTTTTTATATGGAGAGGTTTCAGGGCAATATTCAGAATCAGTTTGTTATGGACAATGGGGCAAGCTATGTGGGGTAGAAGCCTGGTTGGTGAATTCTCCTGAAGACCCTAACCCTCCACACATGACAGAACTCCCTCCTGCTCTGTGTCCCAGTTGAACTCCTTGTATTTCATGAAGCAAATACAAAAACCCCAGTGCAGAACCAAGAAACACCACGACAATTGTAGGATGACCAATTGGCTTCACAGTCAATACAAAGAGACACTTAGCCCCCAGTGGCCACAGATTACCTACAAAGAGAGAATACAGCACTGCTGGCTCATGTTCTTTGGAGAATAAGAAACCAAGTCCTCCAGGTCACATAAATGCAGACCCATCTTTGATGGTATCACTACAAAGGACAGTAAATCTCCTGAGAACAACATGTAGTTCAAGTGCCCAACCTCAGAGGCAGTTTCTCAAGAAGTATTTAGGCCAGCAGAGTTGCATGATTGTGGAGTGTTCATCCTGTCGCTTACTTTTGAAAACTCCTTTACAACCCCCAAGGTTGTGGTCTCCTGAGCATTTTCCATTCCAGATATGTATTCACAGATTTACTAATTCTTCTCCTCTAATTGTGTCTTACTTGGGGTGAAGGTAATGTCAAGGCATTGTTCTGAATGAGAGTGGAAAGATTTTTTGTAGCACATATTTCATACACAATGGATTCATTTTCCTATTTTCCATTCGAATTACTGAAACCCTGACACTAACCCACACCCTACTAGACTCTGACTACTAATCCTAATATGATGGAGAAAAATAACCCAAACAGAATAGAAATACAAGCAGTTCAGAGGAGGCATGGTGTATAGTTGGACTTGCCTTTTGCATGATAAAGTGTAGGTGTTATAAATCTGGTCAATTATTAATTGAAATAGTTCTTCATGTGTTTTGAAAGGTATCAATTATGTGAATTCCTGTCTCCCCTTATCTGTGGCCTATTCAGCACATGTATTTTTATATGCACATATAGAATCCTACCTGGTACCACACGTACATTCTTGTGAGGTGGCTGACGTGGCAGATACAAATTGTGAGAAGAGATCACTCCTCCTAAACGCTGTTGGAACTGAAAATTCAACCTATGGGTGAGCTTCCTAGTTGAACAACATTATACATAAATCCATATTCAGTAAAATAAATATTTTTGGATCTGTGTATGATATGTATTTCATGATGAATTTCGATTGTCATATATATTGCTACTTTTTTATATCTCTGTATGTGTTTTGTGAAAAATCTACACTCTCTAGATTTTTCAAAATATGAAATATATGTCTCTTATTATACACTCCCTAAATTCATTCATGTTCATGTATGTGGTTTTATAATCAACTTTTCACAAGATTATTTTCAGATATATTCATCCACCTCAAATACATATTTGTTTTCTAGTACTGAAAACTCACTTCAGTGAAGGGTGCATACAAATCCTTATATTTCTACAGTAACTGACCCAGGTTAACATCAATACAAGTAGATTCCTATGGGAAATGTTGTGCATTTTGATGTTCATTTTTATTCAACACTGGTACATTACTATTTCTTCAGTTTATGGACATCTTAGAAAATAGATTTCTTCCACATTTCACAAATTTAAATGCATTTGGTACACTTTCTATCACTTCCTGCTTATGATTCCTCCTTTTTTTTTTTGACTGGTTTTTTCATGATAGTTCTTCCTAACGCATTATTTTTGATTTCCATAATCTTTTTGAAGCAAAACTCACACTCTCTTTATGATAAACCATAACACTTACATTACCATTAGATGTATAATTGGATGGAATGAATGATTGTATATCAATGTAAGATTTCCTGTATATTTTCAGATATCAATTTTTTCCAATTTCCAAATTTGATACCAGTTATATTATTTATTCCCAGTATGGACTATTCATGCATTATCTCTATATTCATAGAAAAAGCATACACCTATTTTTATCCCCAATACTATTTAATGAGTTTTCAAAATATAGCTCCCCTTAATGGTAGAAGAAATACTCATGTCACCAGAACTACATATATATTTTATCACAGTAATATTTTGGAAAAAAATTCAAAGGTCACACTTATGTCTGTACCAACTCCTAATTTGAATGTGAGTATGAATTACTAAAAACATCCATGTCCAGGATGCCTAAGGCTCTCAAATGTCAATTCTATTGGTGAGTACATATCTGTTTCATCCTAAGATTATATATTCAATCTCAACCCTGTTGAAAATGTCTAAACCTATCACTCACTTTATACTTTGCCTGATTTCCTAATGTCACTATTGATATCTATTTTTCTACATATTTTGCCCAGTTCATCATAGTGACTGATTCTTCAGATTTGCTGACATTTACATTCACTCTCTAACGAAAATCCTATTACTAAAAAAGTCTTGGTCCAACTCCTAGACTCACTCTTCTTCCTAAACTTACTAACTTTCTAATCCTCCTGACTACCACTTTTTGACTGGATGTTCTCTTTTATATTCAATCATCTGAGGTACAGTGTTTTAGCCTACAGATGTTGCACATCGTAGGATATATATCTTATTCACAAATTCACAAATTTATAGGCATTTGCTTCACTTTTAATCACTTCCTGCGTCAGAACACATGTATTCCTCCAGGTTTCTTGACTGTTTTTTTCATGAGACTTCTTTCAAAACACATTATTTTCGATTTCCAAAAACACTTTTGAAGCAAAACTCACACATTCTTCATGATACATCATAACGCTAATATTACCATTAGATGTATTACTGGTTGGAATGAATGATTGTATATCAATATATGATTTCCTGTACATATTCAGATATCAGCTCAATCCATTACTTAAAGTTGGAACAAGTTTTATTATTTATTCACAGTATGGTCTATTCATGCTTTATCTCTATATTTATAGACACAGGGTACACCTCTTTGTACCCCTAATACTAATTTTACATCTTTAATATATTGCTCTGAGAAACGGTGGAAGAAATACTCATGTCACCTGATCTACATATACATTTTATCACAGAAATATTCTGGAAAAAAATGTAAAGGTCACACTTATGACTGTATCAAAGCCTAAATGGAAAGTGAACATGGATTACTAAAAACATCCATGTATAGGTTGCCTTTTGCTCTCAAATGTCAATTCAATTGGTGACTACATATTTGTTTCTTCCTAAGATTACGTATTCAAACTCAACCCTGTTGAAAGTGTCTAATCCAGTCACTCACTTTATACTTTGCCTGATTTTGTAATGCCTCTATTGATATATGCGTTGCTACATATTTTCCCCAGTTCATCATACTGAGTGACTCTTCATATGTCCTGACATTTACATTCACTCTCTAACCGAAACCCTATTGCTAAAGACCTTTTGTTCCAAATCCTATATTCACTCTTGTTTTTAAACCTACGGAATATCTTCCTAATCCTACTGACTATCCCTTTTTGATTGGATGTTCTCTTCTACATTCAATCATCCAAGGTAAAAGGTTCTATGCCATTGTATATCGTGTTATCTCAGACATCTTTGCAGAACATAATTCAAATCTAAGTATCCCAATCAAGGGCCCAATGCCCTTCTGGGCTTCAAATCATACCGAGATTTCTGTTTTCATACTTATATTTCACCTCTGTATACTTGTAAATATCGCAGGAAATGATTACTAACCCAAAATGAACCTGTTACTATCCCTAAACATACACTGTTCCCTCAATCTCATTTTACAGAAGAGCAGGGACAGAGTGGTTCTTACAATACAGGAAAGTAGTGGACTTTCCACCTGCTGAGAACCTCAAATGTCCATGCAGAAATGATACCTGGAGAAGTTGTAGGTATGTATGTAGGACCTGAGAGAGCAAAATTCATCTTCCATGGCAAACAACCTGGTCTGGATGAGGGATGTGTCTGAATCAGCCTCTCTATTCTTATTTTAGAGAAAATGGACCGAACCAGGCCTGTGTGGAGAGCTGTTCCCGGGTGCCAATGGTTGATATACCATTCTAACTTGTGAAATTGTCACGGGAAGTAGGGGCAGACTCCATCTCATTGGACCCTTGGAAGCAACTGTTAGGACAAAGTTGTTGCCAAGGCAGTGACCTCATTCAGTTCCAAAGAAAGTGGCAAACCTCATTTTCTTGGTGATGGAACTCTCTGAACTTGGTATCCAAGAAGCCAGGCACCGAGGGGCAGTCCCAGTCCCAGTCCCAGTGGGCTCACTTGTTAGGATTTACCAAGGACAGTGTGAGTCTTTCTTGGTAACTACTGATTTGAGGATGGCCAAAAGCCAGGAAAGCTCTGAAGTGGGACCTTTCCTGAGAAAGCAGGCAGTGGCTCACCACTTTTTCCTGACAACTTCACAGAGTTGGCCAAGGAAACCAGATGTGAGAGAGGACAGGCCATTTCAGGGGATCATAGTATGTCCCACCATTCAGAGGACACTCCAGATAGTCACAGACCTACTTGGGGGAAGGAGGTGCCATTGTGGGAGTGGGTGTGGATTTTTGGTTTTGTCTCATGTTCTGAGAATAGGTTGGAAAGGCGGTTTGTTTGGTTTGGAGTGGACAGTTTCTAGTATGTTGTTTGACAAGGTGAGTGTTTCTTTGTCTGTGTATCCCAGTATGTCCGTTGTTATAGACATTAGAAAAGAGAATGCATTAATGGATGTGTCCAGTCTAGTATAAATCTTCCCCTAATTATTTCTGGCCAATTTATGAATGGACTGCAGCTTGTCTTATCGATGGGCAACACCTGCTATCTTCCTAAGTTGAAGTTTTCTTCCTGAATTCTGGCCACTCTCCAGAATAGGCTCATGGTTTTGTGTCCAAGATATGTACCACCTCCAAGCTCTGTGACATGGCCATGTACTGGAGAGCTGAAGAGAATGGCGAGCATCTCAGAAAACTTGGATATCATGGTGATAAGGAAAGTCTCAGTGGAGAAACCCTGCTTGGGGCCTTTTGCTTACTTATTGTTGTGTTGCACTGAATGTCAGGAATTTCTTTGCCTCAGGCCACCTCTTTGTGAAGCCTGAAAAAAACTGTTTTCTTTCCAAATCCTATATTCAAATGGAAATGAATGGGCATCAACTGTGGCTCTTCGCTTAATTGCTTTGGAAAGGGATGTGTCTGAATTAGCCTCTTGGCCCTGTGTGTGGCTGTGGCATAGATTCTCACCACCTGATGGATCTATAGAATGATCTCATGTGTGCATCCAAAACCATAATAGCAAAAAGTCAGTCATTGTGGATGAAGTCTCTCCCCTTCCTCTGTGAGGTTCCTGACCTCCATCAAGTGAGAATAGGTTTTCTTTGGGTCAAATGAGTTCTTCAAAGCCCTGCAGAGGTGCTTGGGTTTTCGCATGACTCCAAATCACATAAAAAATCTATTCCTGAAATTAGTAGTCCTAAAATGGGAGAAACAGAGCAGTATTAATGGCAGGCTTATTTGATCACTTCTGGTTTACAGGAAGGATGTCCAGGCCACCCTGACTTCAGGCCAATAAGGGGCAAGCGAGCTTAATTTGGACATTGTCTTAGGCTGCGCCCCAAATGGAAAACTCCAGTCAGAGGTGAAGATAATTGACTATATGGAAGAAGATGAGGGCCATGTGGGAGTGTTTTGGTTTTAATTTTGGTCATTTGTGTAGCAGTTGGAAGAAATGACTGGGTCCACCAGGGCTTGAACTCTGGTGTGATTCCCTTTAGAGACTGAGTTGTGGAACTCACCTCAGAGAAGTATTGCCATGAAATATGTTGGGATTTTAGGAGGCCACGCATAAGAGTCACCCTTGAAAACTGAGATCTAGGCCCAGGGTGGATTTCCACAGAGCACTGGGAATCTCAGCCAGGATATCACATGATTTTATTCTTAAAGACAAGGCAGCCATAGTTGAGAGTCAAAACACACATGGTCCTCACATTGTAGACCTCAATGGGCCTGGCTTCCTGTGACATTTTAGCCACTCTTTGGGAAGCCTTGGCTCTGAGATTTCTCCAGAGCTTTCATTGAAATGAGCTTCCTCAACCTTTAATGGTTACTGAATGAATTGAAACCCACAGGGCCTCCAACTTCATGCTTGAAAAATGGCTAGATAAATACCATGAAATTTTTGAAATTCCCGTGACCAGGTGGCACTGGAGAACCTTTGGATGTCCTGTTGCTGATCATGAGTATAGCAAACAGTGCCTTTATTGACTGAGTTACAAGAAAACGGTGTAGAACAGAGATGGCAGTAAGTTGGAGCCTGCTGACTAGTGGGTCTACAGCAGTGGTGGGCAGTTGTGTGATAAAACATCAGTGGTAGGGCCATGAGGATCTACCATTGGATTCCAAATGGCTCTTGACTTACATGATGCAGCAAGCAGACCCTTATATGTGAAGACATCTTGTTATATGATGAGGATTCAGGCCAATGTTCAGAATCAGGTTGATATGGACAAGGGGGCAATGGGGCAAGCTATGATGGATAGAAGCATGGTTGGTGCATTCTCCTGCAGACCATGACCCACCACACGTGACAGAACTCCCTCAAGTACTGTGTCCCAGTTGAGCTCCTTGTATTTTGTAAGGCAAATACCAAACTCCCAGTGCAGCTGCAAAAAACACCACAAAAAGTGGAGGAGGACCAAATGGCTTCACAGTTCACATGGGGAGACACTTAGTCCCCAGTGGACACAGTTTACCTATAAAGAGAGAATTCAGCACAGCTGCCTCATGTTCATTGGAAAATAAGAAACCATGTCCTCCAGGGCACAGGGATGCAGACCAAGCTTTGATGGTCTCACTACAAAAGAAGCCAAATATCCTGACAACAACATATATTTCAAGTACCCAACCTCAGAGGCAGTTTCTCAAAAAGTTTGAAGGCCAGCATAGGTCCATGTTTGTGGAGTGTTTACCCTGTCCCTTACTTTTGGAAACTCCTCTACCACCTCCAAGGTTGTGAACTCCAGAGCATTTTCCATTCCAGATATGCATTCACTGATTTTCTAACTCTTCTCCTCTAATTGTGGCTTACTTGGGGAGAAGGTAATGTGAAGGCATTGTTCTGGATTAGAGTGCTAGGATATTTTTGCAGCACATATTTGCATACACATTGGATTACTTTTCCAATTTTCCTTTTGAAATACTGAATCCCTGACACTAACACACACCTACTAGACTCAGAATACTCTTCCTAATATAATGGAGAAAAAAACCCAAACAGAATAGAAATACAAGCAGTTCAGAGGAGGCATGTTGTATAGTTGGACTTGCCTTTTGCATTATATAAGGTAGGAGTTATAAATCTATTCAATTTTTAATTGAAATAATTTTCCATGTGTTTTTAAAGTTAAGAAATATGTGATTTATTTTTTCCCTTTCTCTGTAGCCAATTCACACATGTATATTTATATGCACATATAGAATCCTAACAGGTATCACACGTACATTTTTGTGAGGTGGCTGACTTGGAAGTTAAAAATTGTGAGAAGAGATCACTCCTCTTAAACGCTGTTGGAACTAAAATTCAACATATCGGGTAGCTTCCTCTTTGAACAACATTATACATAAACTTATGTTCAGTAAAATAAATATTTTTGCATCTGTGAATGATATATATTTAATGATGAATTTGGATTGGAATATATATTGCTACTTTTTAATGTCTCTCTTTGTGCGTGTGTGTCTATATACATATATATAGACACACAGATTTTTCAAAATATAAAATATATGTGTCCTATATACACTCTCTAGATTCATTCATGTTCATGTATGTGGATTTATAATGAAATTTATACAAGATTATTCCCAGAAATATTCATCCACCTGAAATACATATTTGTTTCCTAGTACGGAAAACTAACTTCAGTGACTGGTGCATACAAATCCTAATAATTCTACAGTAACTGACCCCGTCTAACATCAATGCAAGTAGATTCCTATGGGACATGATATGTAATTGGACGTTCATTTTTATTCAACACTGGTACAATATTATTTCTTCAGTTTTTGCACATCATAGGATATGAATTTCATCCACAATTCACAAATTGATAGGCATTTGTTTCAAATTTAATCACTTCCTGCTTCAGAACGCATGTATTGTCAGGGTTTCTTGACAGGTCTTTTCATGAGAATTCTTTCCAAACACATTATTTTCAATTTCCATAATCACTTTTGTAGCAAAACTCACAAACTCTTCATGATAAACCAAAAAACTAATATTATCATTACATGTATAACTGGTTGTAATGAATGATTGTATATCAATATAAGTATGGTCTATTCATGCTTTATCTCCATATTCATAGACACAGGGTACACCTCTTTGTACCCCCAATACGAATTTTATGTCTTCAATATATTGCTCCCAGAAATGGTGGTAGAAATACTCATGTCACCTGATCTACATATACATTTTATCATAGTAATAATCTGGACAAAAATGTAAAGGTCACACTATGATTGTACCAAAGCCTAAATGTAATGTGAACATGAATTACTAAAAACATCCATGTCCAGGTTGCCTAATGCTCTCAAATGTCAATCCTATTGGTTACTACATATTTGTTTCTTGCAAGGATTATGTATTCAAACTCAACCCTGTTGAAAATGTCTAATCCTATCACTCACTATATACTTTGCCTGATTTCGTAATGTCACTATTGATATCTGCTTTTCTACATATTTTCCACAGCTCATCATAGTGACTGACTCGTCATATGTGCTGACATTTACATTCACTCTCTAACTAAAACCCTATTACTAAAGAACTTTTGGTCCAAATCCTATACTCACTCTTCTTCCTAAACCTACCAAATATCTTCCTAATCCTACCTACTATCCCTTTTTGACTAGATATTCTCTTCTACATTCAGTCATCCAAGGTACAAGGTCCTATGCCATTGTATATCGATTTAACTTAGACAACTGTGCAGAACATAATTCAAAGCTAACTATCCCAATCAAGGGCCCAATGACCTTCTGGGCTTCAAATCATACCTAGATTTCTGTTTTCATACTTCTATTTCACCTCTATATTCTTGTAAATATCGTAGGTTCCCAATACCATTATTCATCACACAGAATGATTCCTAACAAAAATCAAACCAGTTATTAACCCTAAACATACACTGTTCCTTCAATCTCATTTTACAGAAGAGCAGGGACAGAGTGGTTCTTACAATACAGGAAAGCAGGGGACCTTCCACCTGCTGAGAACCTCAAAGGTCCATTCAGAAATGATACCTGGAGAAGTTGTAGGCAGGTATGAAGGTCCTGAGAGAGCAAAATTCATCTTCCATGGCGAGCAACCTGGTCAGGATGACGGGATGTGTCTGAATCAGCCTCTCTCTTCTTATTGTAGAGAAGACTGACCTGACCAGGCCTGTGTGGAGAGCTGTTCCCGGGTGCCTATAGTTGATATACCATTCTAACTTGTGAAAGTGTCACAGAAAGTAGGGGCATACTCCATCTCATGGTAGCCTTGGAAGCAATGGTTAGGACAAAGTGGTTTCCAAGGCAGTGACCTCATTCAGTTCCAAGAAAGTGACATACCTCATTTCCTTGGTGATGGAACTCTCTGATCTTGGTATCAAAGAAGCCAGGCAGCCAAAAGTAGTCCCAGTCCCAGTCCCAGTGGGCTCATTGTTTTGATTTTCCAAGGACAGAGTCAGTCTTTCTTGGTACCTACTGATGTGAGGAAGGCAAATGCCAGGAGAGCTCTGGAGAGGAACTTTTCTTGAGAAAGCAGGTAGTGCCTCACCACTTTTTCCTGACAACTTCACAGAGTTGGCCAAGAAAACCAGATCTGAGAGAGGACAGGCCATTTTCGGGAATCATAGTATGGCCCACCATTCAGAGGACACCCCGGATAGTCACAGACCTACTTGGGGAAAGGATGTGCCTTTGTGGGAGTTGGTGTGTGTTTGTGGTTTTGTCTCATGTTCTGAGAATAGGTAGGAAAGGTGGTTTGTTTGGTTGGATTGGACTGTTTCTACTAAGTTTTTGACAAGCCAAGTCTTTCTATGTCTGTGTCCGTTGTTATTGACATTAGAAAAGAGAATGCATTAATGGATGTGTCCTGTCTAGTATAAATCTTCCCAAAATTTATCCTGCCCTATTTGTGAATGGACTGCAGCTTGTCTTATCGATGGGCAACACCTGCTATCTTCCTAAGTTGGTGTTTTCTTCCTGAATTCTGGCCACTCTCCAGAATAGGCTCATGGTTTTGTGTCCAAGATATGTACCACCTCCAAGCTCTGTGACATGGCCATGTACTGGAGAGCTGAAGAGAATGGCGAGCATCTCAGAAAACTCAGATATCAGGGTGACCAGGAAAGTCTCAGTGGAGTAACCCTGCTTTTTGCCTTTTGCTTACTTATTGTTCTGTTGCACTGAATGTCAGGAAGGTCTTTGACTCAGGCCACACCTTTGTGAAGCCTGGAGAAAACAGTTTTCAAATGGAAATGAAGGGAATCACCTTTGGCTCTTTTCTTAATAGCTTTGGAAAGGGATGTTTCTGAATCAGCCCCTTGGCCATGTGTGCGGCTGTGGCTTAGATTCTCAGCACCTGATGTATCTAAAGAAAGATCCCATGTGTGAATCCAAAACCAAAATGGCCAAAAGAGCAGTCATTGGAATGAAGCCTCTCGCCTTTCTCTGTAAGGTTCCTGACCTCCATCAAGTGAGAATAGAGATCCTTTGTGTCAAATGAGTTTTTCACAACCTGCAGAGGCTAGCCCATAGGTGCTTGGGTTTTCTCATGACTCCAATTCACATAAAGAATCTAACCCCTAAGTCAGTAGGCCTCAAATTGGAGAATTGGAATTTTATTAACGGCAAGCCGATTTGTTTACTCCTGGTTCACAGTAATGGTGTCCAGGCCACCCTGAAGGTATGCAAATGAGGTGCAAGGATGCTTATTTTGGACACTGTCTTGGGCTGTGCCCCTCATGGAAACCTTCAGGCAGAGTTTATGATGAGTGTTTATATGGAAGAAGATGAGGGACGTGTGGGAGTATTTTGGTTTTAATTGTATTCATTTGTGTCATGGAAGAGTTGACTGGGTCCATCTGGGCTTGAACTCTGGTGTGATTCCCCTTACAGACTGAGATCTGGAACTGAACTCAGAGAAGTATTGCCATGAATTGTGATGGGATTTTAGGAGGCCAGGCATGAGAGGTAACCTTGGAACCCGAGGTCTAGGCCCAGGTTGGCTTTCCAAAGAACACTGGGAATCTCAGCCAAGATATCACATGATTTAATTCTGAAAAACTTGGCAGCCATAATTGAGATTGAAAACACACATGGACCTCGCTTTGTAGACCTCAATGGGCCTGGTTTCATGTTACTTTTTGGGCACTTTTTGGGAAGCCTTGCCTGTGAGAGTGCTCCAGAGTTTACTGAAATTAGCTTCCTCAGCATTTAATTTTTCCTGAATGAATTGAAACCCACAGTGCCTCCAACTTCATCCGTGAAATATTGCCGGAAAATTATCATAAAATTTTTGAAATTCCCATGACCAGCTAAAACTGGAGAACCTTGGGATGTCCTCTTGATGATCATGAGTATACCAGACAGTGCCTTGATTGACTGGGTTTCAAGAAAATGGTGTAGAACAGAGATGCCAGTAAGTTGGAGCCTGGTGAGTAGTGGGACTAGAGCAGTGTTATGAAAGTGTGTGATAAAACATCTGTGGTGGGCCATGTGGATCTTCCATTGGCTTCCAAATGCCTTGTGACTGACATGGTGCAGCCAGTAGACCTTTTATTTGATAGAGGGCCCAATGGAGCCTTATGGGCTGAGTATATTGCCCCTGTATCCACTTCAAAGTTTACTGGGGTCCCCTTCACTTCAAAAGTTACCCCGAACTCAGGGAGGGGATCTGAGCCCCAACTTTTGTAGTCATCCTCCAGAGTCAGAATGGCTGGCTGGCATGGCTGTCCCTTTCTAGGGCACTCGTGGGCCCAGTGTCCTTTTTCTTTAGAATAGGCACATTGATTTGAGGCCAGGGATGGCCTCGGGCATGGGACCAGGTATCTCTTCCTGTCTCCCTATTTCTTAATTTCTGGCCCTTTTGGTGTTCTGACCAGGACCTTAGTCAACGCCGTAGTCTGTCTTTTGTTTCTTTTATCCTCCCTTTGCTCCCTTCTCTTCCTCAGTTTCTCTCTTATAGTATACTTTCTCGGCTTCTCTGACTAAATCTCCCAAAATCATATCTTGTAATCCATCTAAGTATTGTAACTTTCTTTTAATATTTAGGGCAGCTTGCCCAATAAAGGCCATTGTGACAGATGCTTTTTGATCCTCTGCCTGAGGATTGAAAGGTGTATATCTTCTATATGCCTCCATAATTCTCTCAAGAAACATAGAGGGAGATTCATTAGGCCCTCGAATAATCTCTCTTACCTTGGCCAAATTATTTGGAACCCAGCGAAAAGTGGACAGATGCTTTCTTACCTTCAAATTTGTTGAGGATCCAGTTTGGTCGCTTCAAGGAAAGCTGGCTTTGATTATGTTGGGAAGATGTGTCGGTCTCCCATCTGGTCCGAGGATATTTTTTCTAGCTTCCAGGAGGATTCTCTTTTGTTCCTCTGTCATGAAGAGAGTCCCTAAAAGTTGTTAACAGTCATTCCAAGCAGGCGGGTATGAAAACATCAATGATTCAACCAGACCTGTGAGCCGGGTAGGGTCCTCGGAAAAAGGGGGATTGTTATTTTTTCAGTTATATAGGTCTGAAGAGGAGAAAGGCCAATACTGGTAGGCTTGCAATTTTCCCCCATTGTTGTCGTCAATCATTGGCCCGTAGGGACATAGGGGGAGCATCACAGGAGTTACAGGGTTTTCAATGATTCACAGCCAGCGAGTTCCTTTATCCGGGCCATCTTCCTCCAGTGGAGGAGGTCTGTGTGTGCCACGGGGGAGTTATCTGGAGGGCCCTGGGCCAGCTTAGCTTCCTCCAATGGCGAAGAGGCTGAGTCAGCTGCAAGGGAATCACTTAGAGTGTGTTGGTGGTTGGGGGAAGAGGAGAGGGGATAAGGAGGGGGAGGAGAGTCCAGTAGAGTCAAATCTTGTGACTCAGGGCGAACAGAGGGTGGAGTAGGACGATGAGCAGAGGGTTTGAGAGATCGTGGGGGAAGCAATAGGAGTAGGGGAAGGGGCAAGGAAAGGCTTCACCCATGGAGGAGGAGATTTGCAGAGGTCCTACCAATTTAAGGTATATGGCTGTTGATCTGGATGGCTATGTGGGCCCAGCTGAAAGACAATATCTCTGATTTTTTAAATTAGTGGGAAGTAGAAAGATCTTTCTAGTGGCCATCCGACTCCAAAGGTGGGACATTCTGAGGCTCAGAGATTCTGGCCGGTCCGGAGTTTTACTGAAAAAGAAAGATTCTGAGCTCTTAAGCAAACTTTGGTCCAGTGATTAAGGGTCAGGGACAGAGGCATTGTAGTGCTCTGTCCCATGATGAAAGATACACAAACTAAATGCAACGACACACGACACAGATATAACAAGACCATAAAGACAGGCAATGGACGTACATCACTGAGACCAGGAATCAGTAGACAGCAAAACCCGATGGGATGGCAATACCGAATCCGAAACAAAATATCACTGAATCGAGGAGACAATTGTTCCTTGATTTCCTGAGTCCTCTGCGGCATCCCCCAGGGAGGTGCCCTGTGTCTCTGTGAGAGGTCTCTCAGCCAAAGTCGGAGAGAACTCAGGCTCTTCATCGCAAGCGATATTGCCAAGCCCTAACATGAATCCTGAAACCAGAAAGAGGTGCCTTACTTGCTCCGAGAGGAGCCCTTTGGGGTCTCTCGTCCGCCAGTGATGGAACTCGGTGGAACGTCAATATGTAAAGGTCCAGCGAGTGTCAGAGGAAGAGACCACCAAGAGACTGTCTCATGCAACAGCAAAGGGTTTATTTGGGGTCCAGCATGCTGGGGCTCAGAGCTCACTTGAATAGAGCAGAGAGCCCTGACAACAGTTTAAGCAGGGATTATTTACTTTCCTTGAGAGGGCAGGGAGGAAGTATACTGATGGGTAAGGGCGAGTGGGCGGTTTACATGCAACCTGGTGAGGGAGCATATTCTACAGTTTGGCAGTTGGGGACAGTACATTCTCGGAACAAGATTAACAAACAGTTCTCAAGATTTCAACAGTGTTTTGTTAAGCATACAGAGAAACAGGAAGTGACAATTAACTATTTTAATAACCTTTCACTACCGACTATCCTTTTGGACTGGATGTTCTCTTCTACATTCAATTTTCCAAGGTACAAGGTCCTATGCCATTGTATATCGATTTATTCAAACCTAAGTATCCCAATCAAGGGCCCAATGCCCTTCTGGGCTTCAAATGTTACTTAGATTTCTGTTTTCATACATATATTTCACGTATGTATTCTTATACACATCACAGGTTCCCAATACCATTATTCATTCAGCAGAACGATTCCTAACCCAAATCAAACCTGTTATTAACCCTAACCATACACTGTTACCTCAATCTAACTTTACAGAAGAGCAGGGACATAGTTCGTCTTACAATACAGGAATGCTGGGGATCTTCCACCTGCAGAGAACCTCAAAGCTCCATGCAGAACTTATCACTGAAGAAGATATAGGCACCTCTGAAAAACCTGAGACAGCAAAATTCATCTTCCATGGCAAACAACCTGGTCAGGATGAAGGGTTGTATCTGAATCAGGCTTTCTATTGTTAATGTAGAGAAGATGGACCAAATGAGACCTGTGTGGAGAGCTGTTCCCGGGTGCCTATGGTTGATATACCATTCTAACTTGTGAAAGTGTCACAGGAAGCAGGGACAGCATCCATCTCATGGGACCCTTGGAAGCAACTCTTAGTACAAAGTGGTTGCCAAGGCAGTGAACTCTTTCAGTTCCTCATGGAAGTAACCTCACCTCACTTCCTTGGGGAAGAAACTCTCTGATCTTGGGATACAAAAAGCCAGTCAAACAGTGCCAGTCCATGTCCCAGTCCCAGTGGTCTCAATTTTTGGAATTCTAGATAACAGAGTCAGTCTTTCTTGGTACCTACTTTGGACCATCCTGTTTGCATGGCCAAATGGAAGGAAAGCTCTGAAGAGGGGCCTTTCCTGAGAAAGAAGGTAGTGACTCACCGCTGGCTCCTGACAACTTCAGAGAGTTGGTTAAGGACACCAGATCTAAGACAGGACAGGCCATTTCGGGGCAACCTAGAATGCCCCACAGTCAGAGAACACTCCAGATATTCACAGACCTACTTGGGGGAAGAAGGGGCCTTTGTTGGTGTGGGTGAGGGTTTGTGGTTTTGTCTCATGTTCTGAGAACAGGTAGGAAATGCGGTTTGTTTTGTTTGGAGTGAACTGTTTCTAGTAAGTCGTTTGACAATGCGAGTGTTTCTGTGTCTGTGTACCCCACTGTGTCCGTGGTTGTAGATATTAGAAAAGAGAATGCATCAATGGATGTGTCCTGACTAGTAGAAAGCTTCCGAGCATTCATCCTGCCCAATTTATAAATGGAATGCAACTTGCCTTATTGATGGGCAACACCTGCTATCTTCCTAAGTTTCTGTTTTCTTCCTGAAATCTGGCCACTCTCCAGAAGAGGCTCATGGTTTTGTATCCAAGATATGTGCCACCTCCAAGCTCTGTGACATGGCCATGTAGTGGATAGCTGAAGGGAATGGCGAGCATCTCAGAAAACTCAGATATCAGTGTGACTACTAATGTCTCAGTGGAGAAACCCTGTTTGGGCCTTTTGCTTAAAAATTGTTCTGTTGCCCTGAATGTCAGGAAGGTGTTTCCCACATGCCACCCCTTTGTGAAACCTGAAGAAAACAGTTTTCAAATGCAAATGAATGGGCATCACCTGTGGCTCTTTGCTTAATTGCTTTGGAAAGGGATGTGTCTGAATCAGCCTCTTGGCCCTGTGTGAGGCTGTTGCTTAGATTCTTAGATGGATGGATCTAAAGAAAGATATCATGTGTGCATCCAAAACCAAAATGGCTAAAAGAGCAGTCATTGTGGATGAAGTCTTTCCCCTTCCTCTGTAAGGTTTCTGACCTCTATCAAGTGAGAATAAGGAAGACACACCAAGCCAATTGATGGCTACTTTTGGAAAAATTGTACCACTGCTGATAGCATCAGCATATATACCCCAACACTACCACAAGTGGCTTCACCAGGAGAGAGTTCACAATGCATAAAAGTGATACATAGTCCTGACAAGTTCTGCAAGAATTTCAGGGATGGCTATTGCAGAAGCTGTAGATTGGTTTTATCTTTGACATCAACAGCACTGGTATGAAGATAGAAATTCTGGCAATAATGGGTAAAGGAAAATTATTTAACATTCCAGAAGGCACTAAAAGAAAATAATTTTCTTAAAAATTTACATTATTTTGAAGAGAATTATTAAATATAATGAAATGAAAAGATGAAGTAAACAAACAGGTCTGTTAAATTCCTTTTTTGTTCACATATTAAAACAATGCTCAACAGTTGTTTACCCAATTTAAATTAAACCATTTAGATCACGTGAATAAAAAAATATTTGCATACATTTTTTTATGAGCACTCATCATATATGATATATGGACATACGTACATTCAAACATATAACACAAAACACAAGTGTGCACACATAATATAATACATACAACACATAACATAATAGTAAAGGCCTTATAACTTTTCACAGGTGAAATCACCAGTGCAATGTTTAAAAACTCTATAGTCAAAATATAGAACTGATCAGCAAAACATTAACCTAGGTCTCAATGAGCTCAAAAAAACAAATAAAACTTCATGATACGGGAAAGGGCAATAATAAAATAGATATTGAAAAAAGCATCCCTGTTCTGTCACAGATGTAAGGATAGTGAAACTGGAGTTTTGGATATCAGCTGTTATGGATTTGAGCCAAATCATCTTATTTTGGTCTATAGAAATCGCTTTAGTTAATCTCTCTGAAATCCAAATCGGCTGTTGTTCTTCCTGTGGAAACACACAAACAGACCACTGACTCCAGACAATCACTGGGTCAGTACTTTAGTTAATCTCTCTGGAATCCAATTTGGCTGCTGTTCTCCCTGTGGAAACACATAAAGAGACTCCCGACTCCAGGCAATCTCTGGGTCAGGACCTTACTTAATCTCTCTGTTATTTAAATCGGCTGCTGTTCTCCCTGTAGAAACACAGAAAAAGACCCCCGAGTCCAGACAATAATTGGGTCAGGACATTTCTGTTGTCCTGTTAGAATATCCTTCCAAAGTACCTTGAACTTATGCACATTTTTTGGACACATATGCTTTTCTGCAGCACTAAGTCCTGATGAATCCAAATTTAAAAAGTTTAGAGTAAAAAGGGTTATTTTAAGTTTATCTTTGGGGAATTCATACCCCTTCCCAATTGCGTCTTTTTGCTTTAGTAAGTGCATTTTAATAGTTTCATGTGCTCTTTCACTATGCATTGTCCCTGTGGATTGTATGGGATTCCTGTTATATGAGTAATGTCAAATGATGAGAAAAATTGTTTAAAAGAGGTAGGAGTATAATCAGGGGCATTATCTGTTTTTAACTGTTTTGGAATGTCCAAAGTGGCAAATTTTGTAAGTAATGAGCTATAACATCTTTAGTTTTTTCCCCCGCATGAAGGGAGCCCATCAAAAATCTAGAAGAAGTATCAACTGTAACATGCAAATATTTTAATTTTCCAAATTCTGGCAAGTGTGTGACATTCATCTGCCAAATATGGTTAGGTATCAATCCTCTAGGATTGACTCCAAGATTAACTTGTGGTAAAAATGTCACACAATTTGACATTGTTTTATTATTTTTCTATCTTTTTCCTTAGTTATTTTAAAACACTTTTGTAAAGTATTAGCATTGACATGAAACTTTTCATGAAAATTTGTAGCTTCTTCTAGTGTAGGGAAAATATGTATGTAAGTCATGTGTAGTTTAATCTGCTAAATCATTGCCAAAACTAAGGGCTCCAGGCAATCCTGTATGTGCCCTGATATGTCCTATAAAGAATGAATCTTTTCTGTCCCAGATTAGACATTGTATACTGGAAAGCAAAGAGAAAACAGTAGCAGAAGGGGAAATACTACCAGCATCTTCAAGGGATACTATAGCATTAACTATATACTGACTAAGGGAAAATAAATTAAATACAGAATCTTTAAACATCACAAAAGCTTGTAATACTGCATTAAGCTCTACCTTTTGAGCTGATTGTTTGGGTAGTAAAAATGTAAAAGTTTGATCAGGTGTAACTATTGCTGCTGTGCCATGATTTGTCTCATCAGTGAATATACTTGGAGCATTCATGATACTTGTTTTCTTGTCATTTTTGGAAAAATTACAGGATGCGACGACCAAAAAGACAATAAAAGATTAGATGGTAAGTGGTTATCAAATGAAACATTTGATTTAAACATGATTACTGCACAAGTATTTAACTCATTAGCTAATTTATCAATTTGATTCAAAGAATATGGAGTAATAATTTTATTGGGTGAAATTCCACACACTCACTTTGCTGCTTTTATTCCTATGAGTATTAATTGTCCCTCAGTCTCAGGATACCTAGTAATAATAGTGTGAGAAGAATAAGATAAATGAATCCATAATAATGGACCTTCTTGCCAAAATACTCCTATAGAAATACTTTTTTTTGTTGGTAGTACAATAAATAATAAAGGCAAAATTATATCAACTGTATCCAAATGCATATTTCCCATTTATGTTTCAATGATTTTTAATGCCTTTCTTGCTTCAGGTGTTAACATTCTGGGTGAATTTGGATCTAATAGACCTTTTAGGATATCAAATAAAGGTCCCAACTCTCCTGTTGGTATAATTAGTTAAGGCCTTATCCAATTTATGTCTCCTAATAACTTTGAAAGTCATTAGTTGATTGGAGTTGATCTACTCCTATTTGAATTTTTGGTGGACTGACCATGGTTGAGGATAATAGAACTCCTAAATAATTTATTGGAATTTTTAATTATACTTTATCTATTGCTATCTCTAGATTATATTTTTTTTTAATCAGTTTGTAAGTGTGACATAACATTCTAGCAATGTGTTTTTAGCTTTGTGTGCAAATGATACATCATCCATATAGTGAAATATTTGTAGTTAAGGATTTTGATTTCTAAATGGCAGGATTACTTTGTTAACATAAATTTGACATGTAGTTGGGCTGTTAGCCATCCCTTGAGGGAGTAGTTTCCACTCTTACCTCTGATAAGGAGCTTCATGATTCAGTGCAGGGATAGTAAATGCAAAACGTGGACTATCCTCAGGATGAATTGGAAATGAAAAAAAAAAAAAACAATCTTTAATATGTATAACTAAAACATACCAAGTTCTTGGCAAAGCAGACAATTGAGGAATCCCTGATTGAGCAGGTCCCTTAATAACCATCTCATTATTAATGGTTCTTAAATCTTGCAATAATCTCCATTTACCAGATTTCTTTTTGGTGACAAAAATGGGAGTATTATGGGGAGATACAGAAGGTTGTATATGTCCTTCCGCTAATTGTTGTTTGATCAGGTCATGGGCTCCTTGTATCTTTTCTTTAGTCAGGGGCCATTGAGGAACCCATACTGGTCTTTCTGATTTCCAAGTAATTTTTATTGTCTCAGTGGCCCTTTCTGAAAATCCAACACATTTTTGTCTGTTCCTTGATCTATTTGTGTTGGTGCTCCTATACCTTCTTCTTGTTTTTCTAATATTTTTCTTTTCCTAAAACCTTGTCTAGCCATAGTAGTGGGTGCATTTTGGTTGACCTTATTTGTTAATGTCAAACCTAATTGATCAAGGACATCTCATCGCCATTAATTAACGGGAAGATGATCCAATACATATGGCTGTATAGTTCCTTCACATCCTTCAGGATCCTTCCAATCTAATACAATTGCACCTTTAAGGGGATTAGTCGCCACTCCTAGGCCTCAAAGCATTTGAGTGGCTTGTTGTAATGGCCAATGTTTTGGCCATTCTTGAGGAGAGATGATGCTAGAGTTTGCACCTGTATCCAGTAGCCCATTAAATTCATGTCCTTGAATATTTAGTTTTAGCATGGGGCGAGAATCTAAATTTAAAGAAAGCATAGCCCAATCTACACCTGTGTAGTCTAATCCCATGGAACCTCTTTCTACAGAATGACTAGAAAATTTATTATGTAGGCTGAGTATTATTAATAACTGTGCTATTCTATCTCCTGGTGAAATTACTGATAAATCCTTTGGAGAACTGGCTATAATTTTTATTTCACCTTCATAATCGGAAACAATTACCCAAGGAATTATCCTAAGTCCTTTTAGAGTAGAAGAGCTGCATCCTAATAATAAGCCTACTGTTCCTTTGGGAAGAGGTACTTTCAGCCCTGTGGGAATTATTTGAACTCTCATCTCTGGAATTAGTACTTATCTGGCGGAGGCGCTGATGTCCAACCCTGTACTCCCTCTGGTTTGTCTGACGAGGGATCTGATAAAAAATGTGTCCTGTGCACTATCCTGATGGGGTTGCTGGGTTCCTCCAGTGCTCCGTATATTTGTGGTTTTGGGACCCAGAGCATTGGGCCCACCTCTCCATTTTTTGGCAGTGGAGCCCGATGCCTTTCTCCATAATATTGTGGATAAACACCTAGTCTTTGTTCATTTTTTGATAATGAAGTACCTTCTATGTGTGTTTGAGAATGACATTCATTAGCCCAATGTCTTCCTCTATGGCATCGTGGGCAAATACACGATATTCTACTCCTTTGATTCCTAGTTTTGTTAAACCCTCCTCCTATGGGGCAATTCCTTTTAAAATGTCCTTTTCTTCACAATTCTAGCATGTTCTTGGCCTGGCATCTAAAGCCTGTTTTACTGTAGCTGCAACGACTTGCTCTTATTCATTAATGTCTCTACATAATTTAATATATGTGTTTAAATCTTCATGTTTCCATGGTCTAATGATATCTCTGCACCAACAATTCCCTTGGTCATAAGCCAGTTGTTTTATTAATGGAATTGCTTGTTCTGTATTCCCAAAAACTCTGGTAGCTGTTTTAATAAGCCTATCTACAAATTCAGCATAAGATTCATTAGCTCCTTGTATTACCTTAGATAATTGACCTTGTAATCCTCCAAGTCCTTGTGAAGTCTTCCATGCCCTAACCACTTCTACAGCAATTAATTCGTATATACCATGATCATATGGAATTTGTTGCTGCTGATCCTCATTAGGTCCCTTTCCTAACAACATATCTAGATTTCTCTGAGGATAAACAGCTGCTGCATTTCGCCGTCTCCTTGCAAAATTTCTCATTGGCAACCTTCCATAACAGGTATTGTCCTCCCTTTAGCACAGCTTTACACATATTAGCCCAATCTACTGGCATCACATTTAAGTTGTTAATAGATTGGACCAAGCTTACAATGAAGGGTGCTTGAGGACCATAGGTTGTTACAGCCTCTTTTAGCTGATTCACTATTTTAAAATTTAAAGCAAGGTGAATTCTCTGCCCTCCTACCTAAAATACCGGGCATGTAAATACTTGAGATCCTGTCTCAGGAACCGAACTATCAACTGCGGGGGTTGGGGGCCTCCCAGCATATGGAGGTGGCCTTGTTAGTTGGACATTTACATCCTCTGGTGATAGAAAGGTGTTAGTAACAGTTTCCTGTAGAGGTGGCGCTGTTGTTGGACACTTATGCCCTCTGGTGATAGAAAGATGTTAGTAGCAGTCTCCTTTTGTAACTTTGCCCCTGATGGCTTTTTCTGCTCTAAGCTTTATTCCTCTATCTGTGTCTTAACTGAATGCTTTGGACTAAGCAAAGCAGATATGAACGTCCACAATGGCAATGTGCCAACTGGCTGAGTCCCTGGGCTGTTCTTTTCTACTCTTTTGAAATCTTCACCATGATGGTTCCATTATGATATACTTAACAACTCCTCCTTAAAAGGCCATGGGGTACATTTTTGTATTTTATCACTGTATGCCCTGACTGTTCTTGATTTTACTGATACACCTCCTTCCTCTAACAATTTACTTAACACTCTTTCAGTTTGTTTTTTACTAATTTCTGACCCCGTATTTCTACTATAATAAAACCCAACAAGATGACTCCAAACAAAACAGAGACAGACTGAAATAAAAAGGGAACAACAAAAAGTCATTATAGCCTTTCTTTCCTCCTGACATGTGTGTCCGTACTTTCTCCCTATCTGTTCCTCAGACGTGAATAGTTTTTCCTCATATGTGAGTGGTTTTTCTTCCGTCTCAATCATCTCCATGGACAGGCAGCTTAAAACAAAAGTGAAGCAAAACTAAAGAGGAATCTTAAAATGGCTACCCATCCTCTTGCCCTGCCCTCAGTGGCGAGCAGTTTACCTTATCACTTACCCTCAGTCGTTCCCTGTGCAAGCGAGGAAATTCTGCAGTCTGGCTGGGAAGAGTTAGGAGCCACTTGTCAAAAGAAATGAACTTTATTTTTAGAAAAACACACGCCATACAAAACAGCTCCTCAGGAAAAACCCTCAGAGCCCAACGGCCACCACTGGCTTCCTTATAAAGTCTCTGTCACTCCCACAAGCCTCTCCACCTTCCACAATTCTCCTGCTCTTGAGGCCCATTGGTTGGGTTGCGTGGGTGGAGCCAAATAAGTCCCCCAATGAGCAGCTCCGTGGTCTGAAAGGGGAGGGAAACTGTCCAATGAGCATCACCACAGAGGAGCCAATCAGCTAGATGTTGCTGGGGCCGCTGTGAGCCAATCATCAGCTTGCAGTCTGAAAGGGCGGGGAAACAGTTCAATGAGAATCTCCAATGAGCTAGATGTTGCTGGGGCCACTGTTAGCCAATAATCATCCAACAGCTGGAAATTTGCTGCCAGCTGGAAGTTTGCTGGGGCCCCTTCATATGTGGCTCTCAACAAATTCCTGTCTCCTTTCTCTGTAGCCTATTCAACACATGTATTTTTATATGCACATGTAGAATCCTACCTGTTATCACACGTACGTTTTAGTGAGGTTTGTGACTTGGCCAATAGAAGTTATGAGAAGAGATCACTCTTCCTAAACACTGTTGGAACTGAAAATTCAACCTATGGGTGAGCTTCCTAGTAGAACACCATTATACATAAAAACATTTTTAGTGAAATAATTATTTTTGCATCTGTGGATGGTATATATTTTATGATGAATTTCGATTGGCATATATATTGCTAGATTTTAATTTCTCTGTGTGTGTGTCTGTGTGTGTGTATATATATGTATATGTGTGTGTGTGTGTGTGTGTATACACACACTCTCCAAATTTTTCTAATTATCAAATATATGAGTCTTATTATACATTCCTTAAAATCATTCATATTCATGTATGTGAATTTATGATCAACTATTCACAAGATTATTCTCAGAAATATACATCCACCTGAAATACATATTTGTTTCCTAGTACTGAAAACTAACTTGAGAGAATGGTGCATACAAATCCTAATATTTCTACAGTAATACCCAGTTTAACATCAATGCATGCAGTTTCCTATGGGACATGATGTGTATTTTGCAGTTCATTTTTATTAAACAGTGGTATATTAATATTTCTTCAGTTTATGCACATCATAGCATATATATTTCTTCCACAAGTTCACAAATTTATAGACATTTGTTTCAATTTCAATCACCTCCTGCTTCAGAACTCATATATTCCTCCAGGTTTCTTGACTGGTCTTTTCATGAGTCTTCTTTCAAAACACATTATTTTCGATTTCCATAATCATTTTTGAAGCAAAACTCACACACTCTTCATGATAAACCATAACCCTCATATTACTGTTAGATGTATAACTGGTTGTAATGAATGTATGTATATCAATTAAAGATTTTCTGTATATTTTCAGATATCAAATCAATTCATTATTTAATGTTGGAATCATTTTTATTATTTATTCACAGTATGGTCTGTTCATGAATTATTTCTATATTCATTGACACAGAGTAAACCGCTTTGTTCCCCCAATATGAATTTATATGTCTTCAAAATATTGCTCCCAGTAATGGTGGAAGAAATACTTATGTCACCTGATCTACATATACATTATACCACAGTAATACTCTGGACACAGAAAGCAAAGGTCACTCTTATGTTTGTACCAAAGCCTTAATGAAAAGTGAGCATGGATTACTAAAAACATCCATGTCCAGGTTGCCAAATTGTCTCAAATGTAATTCCTATTGGTGGCTATATATTTGTTTCTTCCTAAGATTATGTATTCAACCTCAAGCCTGTTGAAAATGTCTAATTCTATCCCTCACTTTATACTTTGCCTGATTTTTAATGTCTCTATTGATATCTCCTAACCTACATGTTTTCCCCAGTTCATCATTGTAACTGACTCTTCACATGTCCTGACATTTACATTCACTCTCTTATTGAAAAGCTATTGCTAAAGAACTTTTGGTCCAAATTCTATACTCACTGTTGTGTCTAAACCTAGCAACTGTCTTCCTAATTCTACTGACTTTCCCTTTTTGACTGGATGTTCTCTTCGACATTCAGTCATCCAAGGTACAAGGTATTATGCCATTGTGTATCGATTTATCTGAGACATCTGTGAAGAACATAATTCAAAGCTAAGTAACCCACTAAAGGGCCCAATGTCCTTCTGGGCTTCAAATCTTACGTAGATTTTTGTTTTCATACTCATATTTCATCTATATATTCTTGTAAATATTGCAGGTTCCTGATACCATTATTCATCCTGCAGAATGATTCCTAACCCAAATCGAATGTGCTATTAATTCTAACCATACAATGTTCCCTCAATCTAACTTTACAGAAGAGCAGGGACAGTGTGACCAGGAAAGTCTCAGTGGAGAAACCCTGCTTTGGACCTTTTGCTTACCTATTGTTCTGTTGTCCTGAATGTCAGGAAGGTCTTTGCCTCAGGCCACCCCTTTGTGAAGCCTGAACAAAACAGTTTTCAAATGGAAATGAATGAGCATCACCTGTGGCTCTTTGCTTAATTGCTTTGGAACAGGATGTGTCTGAATCAGCCTCTTGGCCCTGTGTGACTTAGATTCTCAGCACCTGATGGATCTAAAGAAAGATTCCATGTGTGCATCCAAAACCAAAATGGCAAAAAGTTCAGTAATTGTGAATGAAGTCTCTTTCCTTCCTCTGTTAGGTTCCTGACCTCCATCAAGAGAGAATAGGGATCCTTTGGGTCAAATGAGTTCTTGAAACCCTGAAGAGGTGCTTGGGTTTTCTCATGACTCCAAATCACATAAAGAATCTATACCTATCAGTCAGTAGTAGTCAGTCAATATTGCTCCCAGAAATGGTGGAAGAAATACTCATGTCACCAGATCTACATGTACATTTAATCACAAAAATATTCTGGACACAAAATTCAAAGTTCACATTTTTTATTGTACCAAAGCCTAAATGGAAAGTGAACATAGATTACTAAAAACATCCATGTCCAAGTTGCCTAATGCTCTCAAATGACAAACCTATTGGTGACTACATATTTGTTTCTTCCTAAGATTATATATTCAAAATCAACCCTGTTGAAAATATCTAAGCCTATCTCTCACTTTATACTTTGCTTCATTTCATAATGTCTCTATTGATACCTGCTTACCTAAATATTTTCCCAAGTTCATCATTGTGATTGACTCTTCACATGTGCTGACATTTAAATTCATTCTGTAACTATTGCTAAATAACATGTGTTCCAAATCCTACACTCACTCTTCTTCCTAAACCTACCTACTATCTTCCTAATCCTACCGACTATCCCTTTTTGACTGGATGTTCTCTTCGACATTTAGTCATCCAAGGTACAAGGTCCTATGCCATTGTATATGGATTTATCTGAGACATCTGTGCAGAAAGTAATTCAATGGTAAGTAACCCAATCAAGGGCCCAATACCCTTCTGGGCATCAAATCTTACTTAGACTTCTGTTTTCATGAGTACATTTCACCTCTATATTCTTATCAATATTGCAGGTTCCCAATACCATTATTCATCCAGCAAAATGATTCCTAACCCAAATCGAACCTGTTATTAACCCTAATCATACAGTGTTCCCTCAGTCTTACTTTACAGAAGAGCAGGGACAGAGTTGGTCTTATAATACTGGAATGTAGGCGATCTTCTACCTGCTGAGAACCTCAAAGGTCCAAGATGTAGGCAGCTATGAAGGACCTGAGAGACCAAAAGTCATCTTCCATGGCAAACAACCTGGTCAGGATGAAGGGTTGTGTCTGAATCAGCCTCTCTCTTCTTAATGTAGAGAAGATGGACCAAAGGAGGCCTGTGTGGAGAGCTGATTCCGGTTGCCTATGGTTGATATACCATTCTAACTTGTGAAAGTGTCACAGGACGTAGGGGAAGCCTCCATCTCATGGGACCCTTGGAAGCAACTGTGAGGACAAAGTGGTTGCCAAGGCAGTGACCTCATTCAGTTCCTGAAGGAAGTGACCTGACCTCACTTCCTTGGTGATGGAATGTGGGATCCAGGAAGCCAGGCACACAGAGCCAGTCCCAGTTCCACTCCCAGTGGTCTCACTTGTTTGGATTTACCAAAGCTGAGTCAGGCTATCTTGGTACCTAGAGATGTGAGGATGGCCAAACGGAAGGAAAGCTCTGAAGAGGGGCCTTTTCTGAGAAAGCAGGTAGTGGCACACCACTGGATTTTGAAAAGTCTCAGTGAAGAAACCCTGGTTTGTGCCTTCTAATTACCTATTGTTCTGTTGCCCTGAATGTCAGTAAGGTCTTTGCCTCAGGCCAACCCTTTATGAAGCCTGATGAAAAAGTTTTCAAATGAAAATGAATGGGCTCCAGAATGGCAATATGTAAATCAATGGTTGTGCAACTGAAGTGATTCTGCAATCTGTATATGGGGTAAAAATGGGAGCTCATATCCCACTTGAATCAAAGTGTGAAATATGATATATCAAGAACTATGTAATGTTTTGAACAACCTACAATAAAAATTAATTAAAAAAAAAGAAAATGAATGGGCATCATCTGTGGCTCTTTGCTTAATTTCTTTGGAAAGGGATGTGTCTGAATCAGCCTCTTGGCCCTGTGTGAGGCTGTGGCTTAGATTCTCAGCACCTGATGGATCTAAAGAAAGATCCCATGTGCGCATCCGAAACCAAAATGGCCAAAAGAGCAGTCACTGTGGATGAAGTATCTCGCATTTCTCTGTAAGGTTCCTGACTTTAATCAAGTGAGATTAGGGATCTTTGGGTCAAATGAGTTCTTCCAAGCCCTGCAGAGGCTAGCCCATAGCTGCTAGGGTTTTCTCATGACACCAATTCACATACAGAATCTAATCCCCACGGTAGGTAGTCCTCAATTTGGAGAAGCAGAGCAGTATTAACGGCAGGCCTATTTGATCATTCCTGGTTCACAGGAAGGGTGTCCAGGCCACCTAGATGTTAGGCAAATGAGGGGCTGGGGAGCTTATTTTGGATACTGACTTGGGCTGCGCCCCTCATGGAAACCTCCAGCCAAAGTTTATGATGAGTGTCTATATGGCAGAACATGAGGGCCATGTGGGAGTGTTTTGATTTTATTTGTGGTCATTTGTGTGGCAGTTGGAAGAGATGACTGCGTCCACCTGGGCTTGCTCTGATTCCCCTTAGAGACTGAGTTCTGGAACTGACCTCAGAGGAGTATTGCCATGAATTGTGTTGGGATTTAAGAGGCCACGCATGAGAGTCGCCCTTGAAAACTGAGATCTAGTTCGAGGGTAGCTTTCCACAGGACACTGGGAATCTCTGCCAGGATATTATATGATTGTATTCTTAAAGACTTGGCAGCCTTAAACACACCCCAAAACACACATGGACCTCACATAGTAGACCTCAATGTGCCTGGCTTCATGTGACCTTTTGGAACTCTTTGGGAAGCCTTGCCTGTGAGAGTTCTCCAGAGATTTCATTGAAATGAGCTTCCTCACCATTTAATGGTTCCTGAATGAATTGAAACCCACAGTGCCTCCAACTTCATCCTTGAAAAATGGTTAGATAAATACCTTGAAATTTTTGAAATTCCCATACCCAGGTGGCACTGGAGAAACTTTGGATGTCCTGTTTCTGATCATGAGTATACCAGACAGTGCCTAGATTGACTGGGTTTCATGAAAATGGTGAAGAAGAGAGATGTCAGTAACTTGGAGCCTGTTGACTCGTGGGCCTAGAGAATTGGTGGGCAGGAGTGTGGTAAAACATCTGTGGTGGGGCCATGTGGATCTGCCATTGGCTTCCAAATGGCTTTTGACTGACATGGTGCAGCTAGCTGACCCGTCTATGCAAAGGCATCTTGTTATATGGAGAGTTTTCAGGGCAATGTTCAGAATCTGGTTGCTATGTTCAAGGTGGTTCAGGTTGCTATGTGAGATAGAAGCCTGGTTTGTGCTTTCTCCTGCATACCCTGATCCACCACAAGTGACAGAACTCCCTCCAGCACTGTGTGCCAGTTGAACTCCTTGTATTTCATGAAGAAAATACTTAACTCCCAGTGCAGCAGCAAAAAAAAAAAAAACAGGAAAAGTGGAGGATGACCAAATGGCTTCATAGTCCACACGGGGAAACACTTAGCCCCCACTGGCCACAAAGAGAGAATTCAGCACTGCTGCCTCAGGTTCATTGGAAAATAACATACCATGTCCTCCAGGTCACATAGATGCAGACACAGCTTTGTTGGTCTCACTACAAAGGAAGCTAAAGCTCCTGACAACAACATATATTTCAAGTACCCACCCTCAGATGCAGTTTCTCTAGAAGACTTTAGGCCAGTAGCACTCCATGTTTGTGGAGTGTTTACCCTGTCCCTTACTTTTGGAGACTCCTCTACCACCTCCAAGGTTGTGAAATCCTCAGCATTTTCCATTCCATAAATATATTCACAGATTTTCTAACTTTTCTCTAATTGTGTCTTACTTGGGATTGATGGAAATGTCAAGGCGTTGTTCTGGATGAGAGTGGGAAGATTTTTGGTAGCACATATAAACATATACGTTGGATTCATTTTCCAATTTTCCATTCTAAATACTGAAACCCTGACACAAACCCATTACCTAATAATCTCTGACTACTAATTCTAATATGATGGAGAAAATTAACCAAAACAGAATAGAAATGCAAGCAGTTCAGAGGAGGCATGTTGTATTTTTGCACTTGCCTTTTGTGTTATATAGGGTAGGAGTTATAAATCAAGTCAATTATTTGTTGAAATAGTTCACCATGTGTATGTAAAGTTAAAAAATATGTGAATTCCTGTCTCCATTTCTCTGTAGCCTGTTAAGCACATGCAATTTTATATGCACATATAGAATCCTACCTGGTATCACATGTACATTCTTTTCAGCTGGCTGACTTTGCAGGTACAAATTGTGAGAAGAGATCACTCCTCCTAAATGCTGTTTGAACTGAAAATTCAAACTATGGGTGAGCTTCCTGGTTTAACAACATTATACATAAATCCATGTTCAGCAAAATGAATATTTTTGCATCTGTGGATGATGTATATTTCATGGTGATTGTCCATTGGAATATATATTGCTATTTTTAATGTCTCTCTGTATATATATATATATATATATATATATATATATATATATATATATAATACTCTCCAGATTTTTCAAATTATGAAAAATGGGTTTTACTATACACTCCCTAAATTCATTCATATTCTTGTATGTGGATTTATAATCAACTTTTCACAAAATTATTCTCAGAAATATTCATCCACCTGAAATACATATTTGTTTCCTATTTTTGAAAACTAATTTCAGTGAATGGTGCATACAAATCCTAATATTTCTACAGTAAGTTTAACATCAATGCAAGTAGATTCTGATGGGACATGATGTGTAGTTTAACATTCATTTTTATTCAACACTGGTACATTACTATTTCTTCAGTTCATACATATCATAGGATATATATATATTTCAAGCACAAGTTAGAAAATTTATAGACAATTTTTTTCACTTTCAATCACTTCCTGCTTCAGAACACATGGTATTCCTCCATCTTTCTTGGCTTGTCTTTTCATGAGACTTATTTCCACACATATTATTTTTGATTTCCATAATCACTTTTGTAGCAAAACTCACACTTTCTTCATGATAAACCATAACCCTAATATTACCATTATTTGTGTAACAGGTTGGAATGAATGATTGTATATCAATATAAGATTTCTTATAAGTTTTCAGATATCAATTCAAATCATTATTAAAAGTGGAACCAGTTACATTATATATTCACAGTAATGTCTACTCATGCATTTTCTCTATATTCATAGTCACAGGGTACACCTCTTTGTTTCCCCAATATGAATTTATACGTCTTCAAATATTGCTCCCAGATATGGTGGAAGAAATACTCATGGCCCCTGATCTAAATATACATTTAATCACAGTAATATTCTGGACACAAAATGCAAGTGTCATGCTTATGATTGTACCAAAGCCACAATGTAAAGTGAACATGTATAACTAAAAACTTCCATGTCTAGGTTGCCTAGTGCTCTCAAATGTCAATCCTATTGGTGACTACATATTTGTTTCTTCCCAAGATTATATATTCAAACTCAACCCTCTTGAAAATCTCTAATCCTGTCAATCACTTTATACTTTGCCTGATTTTGTAATGTTTCCATTGATATCTGCTTTCCTACATATTTTGTCCAGTTTGTGACTGACTCTTCACGTGTGCTGACATTTAACTTCACTCTCTAACTGAAACCCTATTGCTAAAGAAATTTTTTTCCAAATCCTATACTCACGCTTCTTCCTAAACCTACCAACTATCTTCCTAATCCTACGAACTATACCTTTTTGACAGGATGTTCTCTTCTACATTCAATCATCCAATAAATGTCGGGTGAGCGGCAGAGGAAGATACCACCAAGAGACTGTCTCATGCAACATCTAAGGGTTTATTGGGGGTCCAGCATGCTGGGGCTCAGTGCTCACTTGAATAGAGCAGAGAGCCCTGAGAACAGCTTAAGCAAATCTTATATACTTTCCTTGGAGTGGGCAGGGAGGAAAGTTTATTGATGGGTCAGGGCGAGTGGGCAGTTTTCATGCAACTGGTGAGGGAGTACATTCTACAATTTGGCAGTTGGGGACAGCACATTCTGGGAACAAGATTAGCAAACAGTTGTCAATATTTCAACAGTGTTTTGTTAAGCATACAGAAAAACAGGAAGTGACAAGTACTAATTTTATTAACCTTTTATTCTCCACGTCTTCTTCTGGCTACTTTTAGTCATAAAAGTGATCATTTTTGGGTGTACATTCTATGTCTGCTAGTGGGGTATTGCCATAAGTTTAACTTGTCCAATTTGAGCTTGGAGAAAAGAAATTACACGGTTGAGCAAACATGGTTTTATAGTTAGCAACAATATGAAGAGTATTATTGGACCGGCCAGGGTTGATAAAAGCATAGTTAACCATGAAGACTGTGTGAACCAAGACTCAAACAACCATTTTTGGGCCTCCATCTCTGGTTGTTTCTCTTCAAGTTGTCTTTTTAATTTACTCATAGACTTTTTTACAACTCCAGTATTGTCGGCATAGAAACAACATTCTTCCCTCAATGCAGCACAAAGGCCTCCTTCTCTCATGAAGTGGAGGTCCAACCCTCGACTCTTCTGTAAAATAAGTTCAGAGAGACAGGTAAAAGATTCCTGCAAAGCTCTGATGGAGGTTTCTAATATCTTAGTTTTGGTCTATTGCTGCTTCTAATTGGGTCATTTGTTGTGTCCCATGGACCAGGGCAGTGGTTCCTGTGCCCACCCCTGCAGCAACTCCTATTCCTAATAGGATGGCTAAAGTGAGGGTATATGTTCCCAGGGGAACCGGGTTCTATGCCCCCCCTATTTGATTTCAAATGAACCTGTGTTATGATAGTGCACTCTGGGAAACATCTGCACCATTACATAATTAATCATATCTGTTGACCATTTCATGAAAACATAAACAATATTTAAGTATATAGAATAATACTGTTGTAGGGACGGACGAGGCAAGGCAACCTAAGATAGCACCAAAAACAGGGAAACAGTCCTAATTGGGTGCAACCGGATTCAGAGGGCATTGCTTCTGTTGTAATCAATTCATCCCCTGAACCCCAAGTTTAGATAGTTTCAGAATTTTGTACCCAACATGTAAGGGAAGGGGCTCAGAAGTTCACAGTTTGCAGAAGTTAACAAAAAGCAAATTTTGTTTCTGTTTTTTTCTCTATTCTGTGCAAGTTTACTTTTAAAGGACGCCTGGGAGGGTGAGAGCTTTTTCTTCCCTTTCTTTTTCCCCCCTGCCAGCTGTTACCAAGGAGCCTAGTTGGTAACTTCTTAATCTTAGAAATGTAGGCATCTCTGTGAAGCGCCAGCTCAAGGCCAGAGGCATTGTTCACATATTTTGGGAAAAACTAGTAAGGGGTTGTCTAGCTTAGAAGTGCTGAGTTTTTTAGCCAGTGGCCAAGTAGAACAGGGCAATACAAAAAGTGAAAGTTTATCTACATTGAACTCTTTTATATGGAGCCTTTTGCTGAAAGTTCTAAAGTCAGCCATGGTGAAGACTTCTGGAGAAGGTCAGTTAATACTTTTCTGTGGGCCTGGCACAGAGGGGAAACACGGGGAAGGTGGGGCTGAGAGCAGCTCCGAGGATCTGAGAATGAGGAAGGAGAGATGTAAAAGAATAATGGGAAAGGGGTTTGGGATTTCTTAGCAACAAAAACATGAGCAGTAGAACAGGTAGAGTAGAGGGGAAGATGGGAGTGAGTATCCCAAAACCCTGTGAGACACTTCAAATTCTTAGTAAACTGTTTTCAGTGATGACAAAGCAACTTTAAAGGCCATTTTTATTACATCTTGGATAGGGGTCTGAGGGCTCTCCTCAGCTGGTTTGAGCTTTGGGTTAGCTAGTAAGAGGTCCTGGTGGGACCCGGTGCAGGCACTGACAGGAGAAGAGAGGAGTGAGTGGGTACAGGGGTGCCTTAGTACCTGCTACCTGAGAACCGGCGAAGTTAGGGGGTTTTGATCTAGTAATTCGAGGAGAGAAATCAGGTTTCTGAGGTGGGAGTGACAGCAGAGAGTCTGGAGCAGAAGGCTGAGAGTGAGGATCTATTGGAGAAGCATAGTTCAGGATGTGAGTGAGGGAGGGAAAAGGCTTCCACATAGGGGAATCTCCTTTCACACTTTTGAGCACTTGCAGAAGTTAAAAAGGTCACCCAGAATTTGAGGATCTAGAGACCCCTCTGGGGGCCATCGGTTTTGGTTATCTAATTGGTAATATGGCCAATGCTGTGTACTGAGTTTGATGAGGAGTTTGGATTCCATCAGGCAGCCCCTGTATGCTCACATCCCGATGACATACAGAAGAAGTCGGCTTTTTCCCCACCCATCCGTGACGTTTTGTGTTTTTGATAGTCTGCCAGGCAACCATAGTAATCTAGCCTAGCCAACCTGCATCTGGTTCGCGTGTCCCTACATCCATAATGTTTGTTTCCATTATCTATGATACAGAAGGGATTTAATGGAATTTTATTTGGATCCTCTTCATCAGGGTTATCTCAATAGGAATGACATATAGCCAGCTGACAAATGTCTGGGTGGAGAGATGGCCACCAGGTCCCTAAGTTGACTCTTTGTGAGATTGATTATACTTCTTTTCCAGTAGAATTTGTGATCAGCCATCGCTGCTGAATGGGCTGATGACGGTTAAGACTACTTGTGGCCAAGGGGAGAGTCTATAACCTTATCCACATGGCGAATATGCAATTTGAAAGTATTACCAGTCTTTTCCAGTTTCCAGCCAGAGTCTGGACAGGGCGCAGGCTTGGGATGAGAGGCATGGATCCAGGAAGTGATTCTGTCTACCTTTACCACTGTAGGTGTTATAAGAAGCACCTGGTATGGTCCTTTCCAGCGGGGTTCCGTGGATGACACCTGATGTCGTCTTAAGTAGATGAACCCTCTTATTTGATATCGATGTGGAGTCCCCTCATTTCCAGTTTGGTAGGCAGTGGCCAGCTTTTTTCACAGGTATCACTGAGTTCTTTTAAGAGCTTTACGTCTGTCAAGCAAGGGGGTATAAAAGTGATGGTTAGGTCTTAGAGTTGGGATTAGGTCCCTTATTGGAGGAGGGCCACCATAGAGAATTTCACAGGGGGTAAGGTTACTCAAAGAAAGAGAGGGAGTATTTCTTGCATGAAACATTGCATAAGGCAAGAGCATAATACAATCTTTTATGTTGGTCTCTATGCTTAATTTCGTTAAATCTCTTTAATGGTTCTATTCATTCTTTCTACCTGTCCTGAACTCTGGGGTCTATAAGCACAATATAACTTCCAATTAATCCCCTGTTTCCTGGCTAACCCCTGACTTACCTGGACCATGAACACGGGTTCATTATCAGACCCTATTACCCGCTTAGCTTCCTCCAATGGTAGAGAGGCTGAGTCAGCAGCACGGGAATCACTTAGAGGGTGTTGTGGGTTAGAGGACGAGTGCAGCAGATAAGGAGGGGGAGAAGAGTCCAGTAGAGTCAAATCTTGTGACTCAGGAAGAACAGAGTTTGCAGGAGGAGGAGGAGGAGAGGGTTTGAGAGATCATGGGGGAAGGAGTAGGAGCAGAGGCAAGGGCAAAAAAAGGCTTCACCCATGGAGGAGGAGATTTGCAGAGGTCCTGAAAAGTTAAGATATATGGCTGTTGATCTGGATGACTATGTGGCCCCTGCTGAAAGACAATATCTCTGACTTCTTAAATTAGTGGTAAGTAGAAAGATCCTTCTAGGGGCCATACGACTCTAAAGGTGGGCCATTCTGAGGCACAGAGAGTCTGCCAGGTCTAGCGTTTTACTAAAAAAAAGAAAGATTCTGAGCCCTTAAGCGAATTTTGGTCCAGTGATCAAGGGTCAGGGACAGAGGCATTGAAGTGCTGTGTCCCATGATGAATGATACACAAACTAAATGCAACAACACACGACACAGATATAACAAGACCATAAAGACAGGCAATGGACGTACATCACTGAGACCAGGAATCAGTAGACAGCAAAACCCGATGGAATGGCAATACCGAATCCGAAACAAAATATCACTGAATCGAGGAGACAATTGTTCCTTGATTTCCTGAGTCCTCTGCGGCGTCCCCCAGGGAGGTGCCCTGTGTCTCTGTGAGAGGTCTCTCAGCCAAAGTCGGAGAGAACTCAGGCTCTTCATCGCAAGCGATATTGCCAAGCCCTAACATGAATCCTGAAACCAGAAAGAGGTGCCTTACTTGCTCCGAGAGGAGCCCTTTGGGGTCTCTCGTCCGCCAGTGATGGAACTCGGTGGAACGTCAATATGTAAAGGTCCAGCGAGTGTCAGAGGAAGAGATCACCAAGAGACTGTCTCATGCAACAGCAAAGGGTTTATTTGGGGTCCAGCATGCTGGGGCTCAGAGCTCACTTGAATAGAGCAGAGAGCCCTGACAACAGTTTAAGCAGGGATTATTTACTTTCTTTGAGAGGGCAGGGAGGAAGTATACTGATGGGTAAGGGCGAGTGGGCGGTTTACATGCAACCTGGCGAGGGAGCATATTCTACAGTTTGGCAGTTGGGGACAGTACATTCTGGGAACAAGATTAGCAAACAGTTCTCAAGATTTCAACAGTGTTTTGTTAAGCATACAGAAAAACAGGAAGTGACAATTAACTATTTTAATAACCTTTCACTACCGACTATCCTTTTGGACTGGATGTTCTCTTCTACATTCAATTTTCCAAGGTACAAGGTCCTATGCCATTGTATATAGATTTATTCAAACCTAAGTATCCCAATCAAGGGCCCAATGCCCTTCTGGGCTTCAAATGTTACTTAGATTTCTGTTTTCATACATATATTTCCCCTGTACATTCTTATACATATTGCAGGTTCCCAATACCATTATTCATTCAGCAGAATGATTCCTAACCCCGAATCGAATATGTTATCAATCCTAACCATACACTGTTACCTCAATCTAACTTTAGAGAAGAGCAGGGACAGAGTTGGTCTTACAATACAGGGATGTAGGGCATCTTTCACCTGCTGAGAACCTCAAAGGTATATGCAGTAATGATCCCTGAAGAAGATGTAGGCACCTCTGAAGGACCGGATTGAGAAAAAGTCATCTTCCATGGCGAACAACCTGCTCATGATGAAGGGTTGTGTCTGAATCAGCCTCTCTATTCTTAATGTAGAAAAGATGGAAAAATGAGACCTGTGTGGAAAGCTGTTCCCGGGTGCCTATGGTTGATATACCATTCTAACTTGTGAATGTGTCACAGTAAGCAGGGGCAGCCTCCATCTAAAGGGAACCTTGGAAGCAACTGTTAGGACAAAATGGTTGCCAAGGCAGTGACCTCATTCAGTTCCTGAAGGAAGTGACCTGACCTCACTTCCTTGGTGATGGAATGTGGGATCCAGGAAGCCAGGCACACAGAGCCAGTTCCAGTTCCACTCCAATTGGTCTCACTTGTTGGATTTACCAAGGACAGAGTCAAGCTATCTTGGTACCTACAGATGTGAGGATGGCCAAATGCCAGGGATGCTCTGAATAGGGACCTTTCCTGAGAAAGCAGGTAGTGGCACACCAATGGATTTTACATTTCTCAGTGAAGAAACCCTGGTTTGTTCCTTCTAATTACCTATTGTTCTGTTGCCCTGAATTTCAGTAAGGTCTTTGCCTCAGGCCAACCCTTTAGAAAGCCTGAAGAAAGAGTTTTCAAATGGAAATGAATGGGCAACATCTGTGGCTCTTTGCTTAATTGCTTTTGAGAGGGATGTGTCTGAATCAGCCTCTTGGCGTGTGTGAGGCTATGGCTTAGATTCTCAGCACCTGATGGATCTAAAGAAAGATTTTATGTGCGCATCCAAAACCAAAATGGCCAAAAGAGCAGTCACTGTGGGTGAAGTATCTCGCATTCCTCTGTAAGGTTCCTGACTTCCATCAAGTGAGAATAGGAATCTTTGGGTCAAATGAGTTCTTCCAAGCCCCGCAGAGGCCAGCCCATAGCTGCTAGGGCTTTCTCATGACACCAATTGACATTAACAATCTAATCCCCAAGGTAGGTAGTCCTCAATTTGGAGAAGCAGAGCAGTATTAACGGCAGGCCTATTTGATCATTCCTGGTTCACAAGAAGGGTGTCCCGGCCACCCAGACTTTAGGCAAATGAGGGGCTGGGGAGCTTATTTTGGATACTGACTTGGGCTGCGCCCCTCATGTAAACCTCCAGCCAGAGTTTATGATGAGTGTCTATATGGCAGAACATGAGGGCCATGTGGGAGTGTTTTGATTTTATTTGTGGTCATTTGTGTGGCAGTTGGAAGAGATGACTGGGTCCACCTGGGCTTGAACTTGCTGTGATTCCCCTTAGAGACTGAGTTCTGGAACTGACCTTAGAGGAGTATTGCCATGAATTGTGTTGGGATTTAAGAGGCCACGCATGAGAGTCGCCCTAGGAAACTGAGATCTAGTTCGAGGGTGGCTTTCCACAGGACACTGGGAATCTCAGCCAGGATATTATATGCTTTTATTCTTAAAGACTTGGCAGCCATAATTAAGATTCAAAACACGCATGGCCTCCATCTCATGGGATTCTTGGAAGCAACTGTTAGGACAAAATGGTTGCCAAGGCAGTGAAATCATTCTGTTCCTGAAGGAAGTGACCTAACCTCACTTCCTTGGTGATGGAACTCTCTGAACTTGGGATCCAGGAAGCCACTTAAACAGTGCCAGTCCTAGTCCCAGTCTCAGTGTTTTCACATTTTGGATTTCCCGAGGACAGAGTCATTCTTTCCTGCTAACTACTGATGTCAGGATGGCCAAATAACAGGAAAGCTCTGAAGAAGGGCCTTTCCAGAGAAAGAAGGTAGTGCCTCACTGCTGGCTCCTGACAACTTCAGAGAGGTGACCAAAGACACAAGATCTGAGACACACAGGCCATTTTGGTGGAACATTGTATGGCCCTCCAGTCACAGGACACTCCGGATAGTCACAGACCTACTTGTGGGAAGGAGGTGTCTTTGTGGGTGTGGGTGTGAGTTTGTGGTTTTCTCTCATGTTCTGAAAGCATCACGGGAGTTCCAGGGTTTTCAATCATTCGAAGCCAGCGAGTTCCCTTAGCCGGGCCAGCTTCCTCCTGGGGAGGTGGGGCTGTGTGTGCTGTGGGGGAGTTATCTGGAGGGCGTAGGGCCAGCTTAGCTTCCTCCAATGGCGGAGAGGCTGAGTCAGCTGCAGGGGAATAACTTAGAGGGGGTTGGTGGTGGGGGGATGAGGGCAGGGTATAAGGAGGGGGATGAGAGTCCAGTAGAGTCAAATCTTGTGACTCAGGGAGAACAGAGGGTGGTGGAGGAGGAGAAGCAGAGGGTTTGAGAGATCATGGGGGAAGCAGTACGAGCAGGGAAAGGGACAAGGAAAGGCTTCACCCATGGAGGAGGAGACTTGCAGAGGTCCTGCAAAGTTAAGATACATGGCTGTTGATCAGGATGGCTATGTGTGCGCAGCTGAAAGACAATATCTCTGACTTTTTAAATTAGTGGAAAGAAGAAAGATGCTTCTAGGGGCAATCCGACTTGAAAGGTGAAACATTCTGAGGCACAGACAGTCTGGCAAGTCTGGAGTTTTACTGAAAAAGAAAGATTCTGAGCCCTTAAGCGAACTTTGGTCCAGTGATCAAGGGTCAGGGACAGAGACATTGAAGTGCTCTGTCCCATATTGAAAGATACACAAACAGTGAATGCAACAACACACAACACAGACAAGACAAGACAATAAAGACAGGCAATGGACGTCCAAAACTGAGACCAGGACTGCATAGCAGGCAAAACCCTATGGGCTGGCAATACCGAATCTGAAACAAAAAATCACTGAGTCGAGGAGACAATTGTTCCTCGATTTCTCGAGTCCTCGGTGGCATCCCCCAATACCATTATTCATGCAGCAGAATGATTCCTAACCCAAATCTAACATGTTATCAACCCTAACCATATACTGTTACCTCAATCTAACTTTTCAGAAGAGCAGGGACAGAGTTGGTCTTACAATCCAGGAATGTAGGGGATCTTCCACCTGCTGAGAACCTCAAAGATCCATGCAAAAATGATCCCTGAAGAAGATGTAGGCAGCTTTGAAGGACCTGATTGAGCAAAAGTCATCTTCCATGGCGAACAACCTGGTCAGGATGAAGGGTTGTGTCTGAATCAGCCTCTCTGTTCTTATTGTAGAGAAGATGGACCAAATGAGACCTGTGTGGAGAGTTGTTCCCAGGTGCCTATGGTTTATATACCATTCTAACTTGTGAATGTGTCACAGGAACCAGGGGCAGCCTCCATCTCATGGGACCCTTGGAAGCAACTGTTAAGACAAAATGGTTGCCAAGGCAGTGAACTCATTCTGTTCCTGAAGGAAGTGACCTCACCTCACTTCCTTTGTGATGGAACTCTCTGATCTTGGGATCCAGGAAGCCAGTTAAACAGTGCCAGTCCTAGTCCCAGTCCCAGTGTTCTCACTTTTTGGATTTCCCTAGGACAGGGTCATTCTTTCTTGCTAACTACTGATGTTAGGATGTCGAAATGGCAGAAAAGCTCTGAAGAGGGGCCTTTCCTGAGAAAGAAGGTAGTGCCTCACCGCTGACTCCTGACAACTTCATAAAGTTGGCCAAAGACACAAGATCTGAGACAGGACAGGCTATTTTGGAGGAACATTGTATGGCCCTCCAGTCAGAGGACACTCCGAATAGTCACAGACCTACTTGTGGGAAGGAGGTGCCTTTGTGGGTTTGGGTATGAGTTTGTGGTTTTGTCTCATGTTCTGAGAATAGGTAGGAAAGGCGGTTTGTTTGGTTTGGAGTGAACTATTTCTAGTAAGTCTTTTGACAATGTGAGTGTTTCTATGTCTGTAATTCACTGTCCGTGGTTGTAGACATTAGAAAAGATAATGCATCAGTGGATGTGTCCTGTCTATGAGAAAGCTCCCCAGCATTCATTCTACCAAATTTATGAATGGACTGCCGCTTGCCTTATGGATGGCCAACTCCTGCTATGTGTGCATCCAAAACCAAAATGGCTAAAAGAACAGTCATTGTGGATAGAGTCTCTTGACTTCCTCTGTAAGGTTCCTGATCTCAATTAAGTGAGAATAGAGATCCTTTGGGTCAAGTGAATTCTTTAAATCCTACAGAGGCTAGCTCATAGTTGCTTGGGTTTTCTCATGACATTAATTCACTTAAAGAATCTAAAACGCACAGTCAGTAGGCCTCAAATTGGAGAAGCGGAGCAGTATTAATGGCAGGCCTATTTGATCACTCCTGGTTCACAGGAAGCATGTCCAGGCCACCATGACTTTAGGCAAATGAGGGGCACGGGAGCTTATTTTGTACACTGCCTTGGGCTGCACCCCTCAAGGAAACCTCCAGCCAGAGGTTATGATGAGTGTCTATATATAAGAAGATGAGGGCAATGTGGGAGTTTTTTGGTTTTAATTGTGGTCATTTGTGTGGTGGTAGGAAGAGATGACTGGGTCCACCTGGGCTTGAACTCTGGTGTGATTCCCCATAAAGACTGAGTTCTGGAATTGACCTCAAAGAAGTATTGCCATGAATTGTGTTGGCATATTAGGAGGCCACACATAAGATTGGCCCTTGGAAACTGAGATCTAGGCCCAGAGTGGCTTTCCACAGAGCACTGGGAATCTCAGCCAGGATATCACATGATTTTATTGTGAAAGATTTGACAGCCATAGTTGAGAGTCAAAACACACATGGACTTCACATTGTAGACCTCAATGGGCCTGGGTTCATGTGAACTTTTGGCCACTCTTTGGGAAGCCTCTCCTGTGATAGTCCTCCAGAGCTTTCATTGAAATTAGCTTCCTCACCATTTGATGGTTATTGAATTAATTGAAAAACTCAGTGCCTCCAACTTCATTCTTGAAATATGGCTCAATATATAACATGAACTTTTTGTAATTCCCATGACCAGGTGGCACTGGAGAACCATTGGATATCCTGTTGCTGATCATGAGTGTACCAGACAGTGCCTTGATTGACTGGGTTTCACGAAAATTGTGAAGATCAGAGATGCCAGTTAGTTGGACCCTGCTGAGTAGTGGTCCTAGAACAAAGGTGGCCAGGTGTGAAATAAAACAGCTATGGTAGTTTCATGTGGCTCTACCATTGGCTTCCAAATGACTTCGACTAACATTGTGCAGTCAGCAGACCCTTATATGTAAAGGCATCATGTTGTATGCATAGGTTTCAGGGCAATGTTCAGAATCAGGTTGCTTTGGTAAAGGGGGCAAGCTATGTTGGACAGAAGCCTGGTTGGTGCATAATCCTACAGACCCTGTCCCACCACACGTGACAAAACTCCATCCAGCACTGTGTCCCAGTTGAACTCCTTGTATTTCGTGAAGCAATTACCGAACTCCCAGTGCATCAGGAAGAAAAACCACGAAAATTGGAGGATGACCAAATGGCTTCACAGTCCACACGAGGAGACACTTAGACACCAGTGGCCACAGTTGACCTACAAAGAGAGAATTCAGCACTGCTGCCTCATGTTCATTGGAAAATAAGATACCATGACCTCCAGGTCACATAGATGTAGACACAGCTTTGATGGTCTCACTACAAAGGAAGCTAAATCTCCTGACAACGTATATTTCAAGTGCCCAACCTCAGAGGCATTTTCTCAAGAAGTCTTTGGGCCAGCAGAGCTCCATGTTTGTGGAGTGTTTACCATGTCACTTACTTTTGGAAACTCCTCTTCCACCTCTAAGGTTGTGAACTCCGGAGCATATTCAATTCCAGATATGTATTCACAGATTTTCTAACTCATCTCCTCTAAATGTGGTATTTGGGGAGAAGGTAATATCAAGGCATTGTTCTGGATGAGAGTGGGAAGATTTTTGTGTAGCACATATTTGCATACACATTGGATTCATTTTCCAATTTTCCATTCGAAATACTCAATCCCTGATACTATCCCATACCCTACTAGACTCTGACTACTAATCCTAACATGATGGAGAAAAATAACCCAAACAGAATACAAATACAAGCAAATCAAAGAGTCGTGTTGTATAGTTGAACTTGCCTTTTCTATTATATAGCGTAGGAGTTATAAATCTAGTCAATTTTTTGTTGAAAGAGTTCTCCATGTGTTTTTACACTTATCAAATATGTGAATTCCTGTCTCCCCCATTTCTCTGTATCCTATTCAGTACATGTATTTTTAAATGCACATATAGAATCATACCTTGTATCACATGTATTTTCTTGTGAGGTGGCTGACTTGGCAGATACAAATTGTGAGAAGAGATCACTCCTCCTAAATGCTGTTGGAACTGAAAATTCAACCTATGGGTGGGCTTCCTAGTTGAACAACTTATACATAAATCCATGTTCAGTAAAATGAATGAATACTTTTGGATATGTGGATGATATATATTTCACGATTAATTTCGATTGGCATATATATTGCTAGTTTTTAATGTCTCTGTGTGTGTGTGTGTGTGTGTGTGTGTGTGTATACACACACACTGTCCAGATTTTACTAAATATGAAATATATGTGTCTTTTGGCCACTCTTTTGGAAGCCTTACCTGTGAGAGTTCTGTAGAGCTTTCATTGAAATGAGCTTCCTCAACATTTAATGGTTCCTGAATGAATTGTAACCCACAGTGCCTCCAACGTCATCCTTGAAAAATGGCTCAGTAAATACCATAAAATGTTTGAAATTCCCATGACCAGGTGTCACTGGAGAAACTTTGGAAGTCTTCTTGCTGATCATGAGTGTACCAGACAGTGCCTTGTTTGACTTGTTTTCTTAAAAATTGTGTAGAACAAAGATGCCAGTAAGTTGTAGCCTGCTGAGAAGTGGGCCCAGAGCTGTGGTGAGCAGGTGTATGATAAAACATCTGTGGTGGGGCCATGTGGTTCTGCCATTGACTTCCAAATGGATTTTGGCTGACATGGTGCAGCCAGCAGACCCTTATATGTAAAGGCATCTTGTTATATGGAGAGGTTTCAGGGCAATGATCAGAATCAGTTTGTTATGGACAAGGGGCCAAGCTATGTGGGATAGAAGGCTGGTTGGTGAATTCGTCTGCAGACCCTGACCCTCTACACATGACATAACTCCCTCCAGCACTGTTTCCCAGTTGAACTCCTTGTATTTCATGAAGCAAATACCAAAATACCAGTGCAGAAACAAGAAACATCACGAAAATTGTAGGAGGAACAATTGGCTTCACAGTCAAGAAAGGGAGACACCTAGCCCCCAGTGTCCACAGTTTACCTACAAAGAGAGAATACAGCACTGCTGCCTCATGTTCTTTGGATAATAAGAAACCAAGTCCTCCAGGTCACATAAATGCAGACCCATCTTTGATGGTATCACTACAAAGAAAGCTAAAGCTCTTGACAACAACATATATTTCAAGTGCCCAACCTCAGGGGCAGTTTCTCAAGAAGTCTTTAGGCCAACAAAGTTCCACGATTGTGGAGTGTTCATCCTGTCCCTTACTTTTGAAAACTCCTCTACAACCCCCAAGGTTGTGATCTCCTGAGCATTTTCTATTCCAGATATGTATTCACCGATTTACTAATTCATCTCCTCTAACTGTGTCTTACTTGGGGTGAAGGTAATGTCAAGGCATTGTTCTGAATGAGAATGGGTAGATTTTTTGTAGCACATATTTGCATACACAATGGATTCATTTTCCTATTTTCCATTCGAATTACTGAAACCTGACACCAACCCATACCCTACTAGAGTCTGCCCACTAATCCTAATATGATGGAGAAAAATAACCCAAGCAGAATAGAAATACAAGCAGTTCAGAGAAGGCATGGTGTATTGTTGGAATTGCCTTTTGCATGATAAAGTGTAGGTGTTATAAATCTGGTAAATTTTTAATTGAAATATTTCTCCATGTGTTTTGAAAGGTATCAAATATGTGAATTCCTGTCTCCCTTTATCTCTTGCCTATTTAGCACATGTATTTTTATATGCACATATAGAATCCTACCTGGTACCACACGTAAATTCTTGTGAGATGGCTGACGTGGCAGATAAAGATTGTGAGAAGAGATCACTCCTCCTAAACCCTGTTGGAACTGAGAAGTCAACCTATGGGTGAGCTTCCTAGTTGATCAACATTGTACATAAATCCATGTTCAGTAAAATAATTATTTTTGGATCTGTGTATGATATGTATTTCATGATGAATTTCGATTGTCATATATATTGCTGCTTTTTAATATCTCTGTGTGTGTTTTGTGAAAAATCTACACTCTCTAGATTTTTCAAAATATGAAATATATGTCTCTTATTATACACTCCCTAAATTCATTCATGTTCATGTATGTGGTTTTATAATCAAATTTTCACAAGATTATTTTCAGAAATATTCATCCACCTCAAGTACATATTTTTTTTCTAGTACTGAACACTCACTTCAGTGAAAGGTGCATACAAATCCTTATAGTTCTAAAGTAACTAACCCAGTTTAACATCAATGCAAGTAGATTCCTATGGGAAATGTTGTGTATTTTAATGTTCATTTTTATTCAACACTGGTACATTACTATTTCTTCAATTTATGGACAACTTAGAAAATACATTTCATCCACATTTCACAAATTTAAAGGCATTTGGTACACTTTCAATCACTTCCTGCTTCAGATCACACGTATTCCTCCTTTTTTTTTTGACTGGTCTTTTCATGATACTTCTTCCTAACGCATTATATTTGATTTCCTTAATTATTTTGAAGCAAAACTCACACACTCTTTATGATAAACCATAACACTAATATTACCATTAGATGTATAATTGTTTGGAATGAATGATTGTATATCAATATAAGATTTCCTGTATATTTTCAGATATCAATTTATTCCAATTTCTAAAGTTGAAACCAGTTATATTATTTATTCACAGTATGGACTATTCATCCATTATCTCTATATTCATAGACACAGGGTACAACTTTTTTATTCCAAATACTAATTTATGAGTTTTCAGAATATAGCTCCCTTTAATGGTGGGAGAAATACTCATGTCACCAGATCTACATATATATTTTATCATAGTAATATTCTGGATAAAAAATTCAAAGGTCACACTTATGTTTGTACCAACGCCTAAATTGAATGTGAGTAAGAATTACTAAAAACATCCATGTCCAGGATGCCTAAGGCTCTCAAATGTCAATCCTATTGGTGAGGAGATATTTGTTTCATGCTAAGATTATATATTCAACCTCAACCCTGTTGAAAATGTCTAATCCTCTCACTCACTTTATACTTTGCCTTATTTCTTAATGTCACTATTGATATCTATTTTCCTACATATTTTGCCCAGTTCATCATAGTGACTGATTCTTCACATTTGCTGACATTTACATTCATTCTCTAACAAAAACCCTATTACTAAAAAAGTCTTGGTCCAACTCCTAGACTCACTCTTCTTCCAAAACTTACTATCTTCCTAATCCTCCCGACTACCACTTCTTGACTGCATGTTCTCTTCTACATTCAATCATCTGAGGTATAGTGTTTTATTCCATTCTATATCAATTTATCTCAGACCTCAGTGCAGAATGTAATTCAAAGCTAAGTATCCCAATCAAGGGCCCAATACCTCTCAGCGCTTCAAATCTTACCTAGATTTCTGTTTTCATACTTATATTCACCTATAAATTCTTATAAATATTGCAGGTTTCCAATACCATTATTCATCCAGCAGAATGATTCCTAATACAAATCGAACATGTTATTAATCCTAACTATACACAATTCCCTCAATCTCACTTTACAGAAGAGCTGGGACAGAGTTGATCTTACAATACAGGAATGTAGGGGACCTTCCAACTGCTGAGAACATCAAAGGTCCATGCAAAAATGATTCCTGGAGAAGATGTAGGCAGCAATAAAAGACCTGAGAGAGCAAAAGTATTCTTCCATGGCAAACAACCCAGTCAGGATGAAAGGATGTTTCTGAATCATCCTCTCTCTTCTTAGTGTAGGGAAGATTGACCAAACTAGGCCTGTGCAGACAGGTGTTCCCAGGTGCCTATGGTTTTTAAACCATTCTAACTTGTGATAGTGTCACAGGGAGATGGGGCATCCTCCATCTTATGAGACCCTAGGAAGCAAATGTTAGGAAAAAGTGGTTGCCAAGGCAGTGACATCATTCAGTTCCTGAAGGAAGTAACCTCACTTCACATCCTTGTTGATGGAACTTTCCGAATTTGGGTTCCAGGAAGCCAGGCACCCAGACCCAGTCCCAGCCCCAGTCCCAGTGATTCCAATTGTTTGGATTTACCAAGGACAGAATCAGTCTTTCGTGGTACCTACTTATGTGAGGATGGCCAAATGTCAGGAAAGTTCTGAAGGGGGGCCCTTTCGGAGAAAGCATGTAGAGGCTCACTGCTGGCTCCTGACAACTTCACAGAGTTGTCCAAGGAGACCAGATCTGAGACAGGACGGGCCATTTCTGGGGAACATAGTATGGTGCTCCAGTTAGAGGACACTCTGGATAGCTCCAAACGAACATGGGGAAGGAGGTGCCTTTGTGGGTGTGGGTGTGGGTTTGTGGTTTTTTCTCATGTCCTGAGAATAGTTAGAAAAGGTGGTTTGTTTGGTTTCTAGTGAACTGTTTCTAGTTAGTCCTTTGAAAAGGTGAGTGTTTCTATGTCTGTGTATCCCAGTGTGTCCGTAGTTGTAGACATTAAAAAAGAGAATGTCTCAGTGGGTGTGTCCTGTCAAGGAGAAAACTTCCCAACATTCATCCTGCCCAATTCATGAATGGACTGTGGCTTGCCTTATCACTGGGAAACACCTACTATCTTCCTACGTTCCTGTATTCTTCCTGAATTCTGGCCACTCTCCAGAATAGGCTCATGGTTTTGTGTCCAAGATATGGACCCCTTCCAGGCTCTGTGACATGGCCATGTTTTGGATACCTGAAGGAAATGGCAAGCATCTCAGAAAACTCAGATATCAATGTGACCAGTAAAGTCTCAGTGGAGAAACCCTGCTTTGGTCCTTTTGATTACCTATTGTTATGTTGCCCTGAATATCAGGAAAGTCTTTGCCTCAGGCCACCCCTTTGTGAAGCCAGAAGAAAACAGTTTTCACATGGAAATGAATGGGAATTACCTTTGTGTTTTAGAATAATACCTTCAGAGTTTAGGCTCTCATAAACTTAAAAATACATTTAGATTGTATCTCAGTGTAGAAAGTATGATGGAACTGTAAATATCTTATTGAAAAGAAGTCCAATTATAGAACACAAATGACAGACATAAATCTCCAACATGTTTTACTTTTAAGCCTAGAATTACCATACAACCTTAGAACACCAGCTTGATACAATGCTCTTTTGAAGCTTCTACCTTACACACTTGTATACCTGGAAGATATGAACACAGTAACACCACAATTACATTGATGTTTTTGTATTAACCAAGTTTAGCTTTTTAAAGAAATAACATGGCACAATTTTGTAAAAACAGTACTAGTTTAACCAGCTGTTTAATTTTTTAAGATTACTTGCTCAAAACTTACACATATAACCAACTTACACAAAACTTTTTTATTATTTACTAAAAACCTTTTAATTACTTAATCATATAGACTCTCTTATCCAGAAACACATTTTCCCTCTATTAAATCTATATCTAGAACCTTTTAGTTTCTCTTTTCCATTTGTTAACCTCTTTCTGTTCACATTTTGAAAAAATACATGTAAATTTCTGAATTTAAGCAGATTATTTTATAGACATCAACATTATACTAGGGCGTTTTTGAACACCTAGAAAACTTATAGGCCTATTTTTAAAGACATCTTTATTTTTATCTTTTTACCCAATTTGAATTGAACCATTTGAATCACGTGAATCAAAGATATTTGAATCCATTTTTAAATTTTTCATGAGCGCTCCTCATCTATCAATTGTCATATCACTGCATTATATATTGACTTACACACATACAGGCATACCGACATACAACACATAACACAAATGTAACACATAACACAATAGTAAAGGCCTTGTAGCTTTTTCAGGTGACATCTCCATTGCAATGTTTAAAAACTCCACATTTGATCAAAAATAGATCTGATCCGAAAACATTTACCGATCTGCAGGATAAAGATTATGAGCTCAAAAAAAGAAAAAAAAAATACAGAATCTAAGAAAAAGCAAGAGTCCTAAAAAAGATGACTATTCAGTAATTAGTAAATACCATATAATGTACTTATTCGTTGAGTCTAGTTTGAGTTCAGGTACACATAAAGTTTTACTTCTTTTTATCTGTCTCTTCCTGATTGCATATCAACTTAAGTCCTGACTGAGGTCTCGAAAACTGGAAAGACGCGAATTTTGAGCAGAAACCTCATGCCTAAGGCATTATAGCTATGTCATAATTTCCAGGTTTGAATGTTGAAAATTATGATGCAAGTTCAAGATGTAATTCTCAAAATTTTATGTCTTTAGATTTTTCTACACTAGAAAAATTTGCTCACACAAAACTGAAAATTGGATCATTTTTTGATAATATAAATGGCACCATCACAAAAAAGTTTCTATAAGATAATAACCCACTTTCTTTGTTCTGAAATTTCAAAAGTGGTATTAAGTTACATTAAATTGGCTGAAAATTTTTTTAAAAAACCACACACTGCCATGGGTATCCGAAATTAAGCTTTAAATATTTCCAAGATTGTTGCTAATTAATGCCATTTCAATAAGCCAGACGAACCTTTTAATTTAGCACCATTTTTTTTTAAATCTAACACACTGAGGGGAACAGATACCATATCATAATTTATTTTCTTTGCCCAAGTTAATGCACTGGTATATCTAGTGGAATTTTCTCAGGTTACCTAGTTAAAAATTTAAACTCTTTAATATTTTTTTTAATCCTAAGTATTTAAGGTTTCTAGCATGAACTATCTGAAATCAAACTAAACAATTGTTTAAACCCAACTTTATACTGTAAGATAGTGCAATGCTTTAGAAACCCATTTAGATACCAGATTGTTACAATAAAAAATCATCTTTTAGATACACATTCAGCCAAGATCATCCCCAAGAAACAATCTATAATATCAACATATTACTGCATTCATTCTCCCTTTTGTTAAGCAAACAGAGGTGGAGTAATCCTTAAAGTGCAGGTAAGGAATAAGGGAGTTCCCCACAGCAAAATGGCTCGGGCAGCTGCTGGGAGTCCCTTAGCCTCACTTTTTACTTACAGGATTAGTTCCTCTGGTTTGGTTTGACCCCAGGCACCAGGCATATTCTATATCTCCCAACTTTTCAGTAGTCAGCTCCCAAATAGTTCATTTTCTGCTTGCAGTTTTTTGAGTTCTAGGCTTCCCCAAGAGGGCAGAGTGGGGACGCCTTTAAAGTCCACTCTGGGGTGTCAAAATTTATGACTGAAGGTTTGGATCCCATCCCCAAATCCAATTAATGCCAATTTAATAATGAGGACAGGGTTTTGAGAAAAGTTTATGCGAGATATCAAAGTTCTTAGACCCTAGGCATTTCCCTCTGCAGTTGGCGTGCTCAACCCAACTATGGAAAGAAAAGAAAACAGTGCTTCCCTAATCTCGCTTAACAAAGGGGAGTAAAGTACATCAAAGTTCTTTAAAACACAGCTAAGAGAGGTGTAAAAGGTGAGAACAGAAAAGCTGGCGGTTCTATTGACTTTTGGTCCCTCACAGGAGAAGCATTAGGTTAAAATTTAGCTAAAGTTACTTCCACACATCTAAGGCAGGTTGGAACACGGGACTCTGCATCGGTCCACACAATGCCATCACAATTAACAGAAACACAGACAAAAAGACACACAAAGACCATCATGCAGCTCCCGTTTGTTCACAACCCTAAGATCTTCAAACTTGTGACTCAGTGAGAATGGAGGAAAGAGGGGGAGGTGCAGAAGGTTTGAGTGATAGGATCGTGGGCAAAGGGGTTAAGTTGGAGCCAGGGACCAGAAAAGGCTTCAAGGACAGAGGCATGAAATGGCTTTGGCCCGTAATGAGAGTTACTCAAACAGAGACAACAACAATACAAACGTGACACAAACACGGACACACAGTTAACGTTTAACACGAGTTCAGAAGGAGAGATTAGAATCTTGTAACTGGCAAAACCTGATGGGTTAGACCACAAAGACAGACAGTGAATTCAACCTGAGAGACATAAGTAGCCTGCAAGACCTGTCAGGTTGGCAGCAGAGTCACCTAATTAGGACACATCCGTCCCTCCCCGAATCGTCCAAGGAGTCCCTTGCAAGGACGTGGTCTGTGGCTTCAGGACACGTCTGTCCACCACCGCCAGTGGGAACTTACGCTCTCTGCTGGCAGCCACTCTGCCAACAAAAACCGAAAACCGAAAAACCAAACCTGGTAGGGAAGATGGCCGCTGCGTACGGGGGTTGCTGAAATGCTGAGTGTGGTGCTCAGTGCAGCGGCTTTAATTGAGATTTCGTGCAGTTGGTTAGAGCTCCTTTTACCGTTAATCTGTAGTAGACCACTTGCCAAGCAGCAGGAACAACAAAGAGATGGAAAAAGAGACGCTTGGCTGCTCACAGCCATGGGCGCTTTGCGCGCATCTGCTTCCTCTTTCGCTTCACTCCAGGCAGAGAACCTGAATATGTAATCAGCAGTGGATTGTAAGTACCTGATGCAAAGAAAGCTCAGTTACTTCTGCCCCCTTTTTTAAAATATTTTTATATACAGGGAGAGTTTATGGACTGGGATTGTTCGCTGGGCTGTGGTTTCTGTGCCGAAAATCCACTCCGCAGGAGCCACCATTTGCTTTCTGCTGGCTGTCTTGATGACTCTGTCTAAAATGTCCGGCTTCCGCATCTAGAGGTTGGAGCTGGGCTAAGGGCCGAGTCCTGTCCTCTGAAGGCTGGACCGTGGCCTCGAGCCCCTAGGTCGCCTGTTCGCCGCTGCACCTTCGGGCAGAGCCTGTCTCTGGGGTCATTCTGCATTCCCCTGCTAAGGGACCTGTGCTCTGGAGGAGGGGTCCGGAGAGCCATGGTGGCAGCTGCTTGGGCCCCAGGGGATGGGCACCGGGCTGAGGAGCAATGGAGGCCGCGGTGGTTCCGCTATAGTCTCAGTCGAGCGCAGCACCCATGAGCGCGGCTAACGTGAGCATGGTCCAGAGGCAGAGGCAATGGCGGCAAGGATTCATTTCTAGAAATCTGGACTGGAAACAGAAGCAGTAGTGTTACAATACCAAGAACTTGCTTATGCCAGGAAGCTGTAAGGGTAACATGAATATCATTGAGGAGATCTAACATGGTGGCAGGTGCAGAGAGATCAAGTCTCTGACATCTTCAAATATGCGGGCATAGGGAGCCGTAAACTGTCTAAATGCTGTTTGCTCAGGATCACTAGGCAATGCTCAGCTGATGTGGATCTGGGGCGTATAATCTGGGCCCCTCAGAACACACACACCGAGTCCGGATAGGCTGCATTCAACCTCCAGTTCGCCTGCTTCTCATGACTCAGCACTAAAGATCCCGCTGAAATAATTGGTCGGCCCTTCTGAATTTACAGAGGTAAAAGCCAACTGAGCCTTCATAGGCAGTGGCCAAAGGACTGAAATGGGGCTTGGGAAAGTCAGTCAGCACTCACCCGTTGCATTGGTCACCCGGCAAAGGGAAAGAACGGTCACCATTTGCACGAGATACCACCATGGCAGAGAACTGACATCACGAGTGGAGGAGATATCTTCATTGAAACCTTTGTGACAGGTGTTTAATCCCCTAGCCATCTCTCTCCACACAGTGGAGAAACCTTAAGAGCCCCTCCCAGCTCTTTCATAAGGGCCCCTCCTAGCTCTCCTGTGAGCTCCATAGCCAGACCGAGGGAATCAGGAGTGGCATTGGACTTGCGTTCAGGAGCTCTCGGCTACCGCTCCCACCAGTGCAGACAACTGAGGTCTCTTGCACCAGCTACCAGGGGCGTGGCTCCTGGAGGGCAAGCAAATTTGCTGAGGGTTCTCAGCCCCAAGCTCTACAAACTTAGGGGCTGAGGGAGGCAAACAGGGAGAGTGTGCCCAGGTATTCATGAAAACAGGGCTCCCAGGAGCAGCAGAACTGGCGTGTAGCCAGTATTGTGGTGAGCGGGGCCTGGTTTGAGGAAACACAAGAGAAGGCCCTAGGCACTCAGGATTGGAGACCCACCCAGTCTGGGACTTAGAGCTGCTGCACAGTTAATGGTTCCCACCTTTGAGAGGAGAAGCTTGGCCCAGTGGGCACAGCAACACCTACTTTAAGAGAAGTTAATCGAAATCTATGACTGCATTTATGTTTTTTTTTTCTTTTTCTTTCATTTTTATTTTTTGTTGGTGTAGTTGTTCTTTAACTTATTTTATGTTTTCAATTTTTTTATTTTATTATTAGTAGTATTATTTCTTTAAATTTTAATTTTCATTTTTTTATTATCATTATTATTTTTTTAAATTTCTTCCTTTCTTTATTTTCATTTTTTTTTTCTTTTTGTTATTTCTGTAGGTGTTATAAGTACCACCTGGTATGGTCCTTTCCAGTGGGGTTCCAGGGATGACACCTGATGTCATCTTACGTAGACAAAGTCTCTTACTTGATATCGATGTGGAGTCCCCTTGTCCCCAGGTTGGTAGGCAGTGGCCAGCCGTTTTCACAGGTATCCCTGAGTTCTTTCAAGAGCTTTAAATCTGTCAAGCAAGGGGTGTGAAAGGGATCGTTAGGTCTTAGAGTTGGGGTTAGGTCCCTTCCTGGAGGAGGGGCACCATAGAGAATTTCATAGGGGGTGAGGTTACACAAAAAACAGAGTGAGTATTTCCTTCATGAAACAGTGCATAAGGCAGTAGCATAGTACAATCTTTTATTCCAGTCTCTAAGCTTAATTTTTTAAGGTCTGTTTAATGGTTATATTCATTCTTTCCACCTGTCCTAAACTCTGGGGTATATAAGCACAATGTAACTTCCAATTAATCCCCAGGGTCTTGGCTAACCCCTTACTTATCTGGCCCACGAACGCTGGTCCAGTATCAGACCCTTTTAACTTAGGCAGGCCATATCTTGGAAAAATATCTTCTAGGATCTTCTTGACCAAAATTTGCGCTATTTCTTTTCTTTTCTTTTTTCTTTTATTTTTGAGGGGAAGGCTTCAATCCATCCTTAAAATGTACCTACAAAGACTAGGAGATATTTAAGTCTATACCTTGCTGGCTTAATTTAAGTAAAGTTCACTTCCCAGAATTGTCCTGGTTTGGTACCTCATAGGTGCTTTCCTGCAGGAAGCTTGGAAGGGTAAGCATTAACTAATTGATGGACCCGACAGGCTTTTGTTACCCATTCAGTTATTTCCTTCACTGTGAGTCGGTTAGTGGAAAACTCTGTTCTTGATCCTTCAGGAATGCCTGCAGATTCTTTGAACCATGGTGAGTGAGTTGATGTACATTTTCTACTGACATAGTTAGAGCCGTGACTCTTGGAATTTCTACTGAAGGATTTAGAAATTCCACTTGGGGGCCTTCAGGGTTAAAAGTTATTTTGGCCCAGAGCTTGGTGAGCAGATCTCTGCCCATCAATGGGGCCAGGCATTCTGGGATTACTAGGGAGAAATGATGGATTTTTCCTTTCCCCAAGTCAATGGTCCTCTTAGTTGTCCAAGTCCGATATTTACTGCCATTAGTTTTTTGAACTAGAGACCTTTTATTAGATAGAGCGCCTATTGTGGCTTTAAGGGCTGAGTATATTGCCCCTGTATCCAGTTTACTGGGGTCTCCTCCACTTCAAAAATTTCCCTGAGCTCGGGGAAGGGATATGAGACCCGACTTTCTTAGTCATCCTCCAGAGTCACAATGGCTGGCTGGCCTGGCTGTCACTTTCTAAGGCAATTTTGACCCAGTGTCCTTTTTCTTTAGAGTAGGCACATTGATCTGAGGCCAGGGGTGGCCTCTGTCGTGGGCCAACTTATCCCTTCTTGTCTCCCTGTTTCTTAATTTCTGGCCTATTTGTTGTTGTGACCAGGACCTTAGTCAACACCTTAGTCTGCCTTTTGCTTCATTAACCTCACTTTGCTCCCTTCTCTTCCTCAGTTTCTCTCTTATAGTATATCTTCTCAGATTCTCTGACGAAATCTCTCAAAGTGATATCTTGTAATCAATCTAAGCTTTGTAAATTTGTTTTAATATCGATTGCAGTTTGCCCATCATGACAGATGCCTTCTGGTTCTCTGCCTGAGGATCGAAAGGAATATATCTCCTATATGACTCCATAATTCTCTCTAGAAACATAGAGGGAGATTCATCTGGCCCTTGAATAATCTCTCTTACCTTGGCCAAATTAGTTGGTCACTAGCGGCTGTTTGGAGACCCAGTATTAGAGCCCAGCTATAAGTGGACAGAAGCTCCCTACTTTCAAAGGTGTTGGGGTCACAGTTGGGTCGGTTAAAGGGAAAGCCGGCTTTGATTATGTTGGGTAGTTGTGTCGGATGAACATCTGGTCCGAGGATATTTTTTTCTAGGTTCTTGGAGGATTCCCTTTTGTTCCTCTGTCATGAAGAGAGTTCCTAGGAGTTGTTGGCAGTCTTCTGAAGTAGGCTGTTGTGAAAACATTAATGACTCAACCACACCTGAGAGCTGTGTTGGGTCCTCGGAAAAGGGGGATTGTAATTTTTTAAGTTATATAGGTCTGGAGAGAGGCCAATACTGGTAGGCTTGCATTTTTCCCCCATGGCCATCGATAACCATTGGCCTCTAGGGAAGGAGGGGGAGCATCCCAAGAGTTCCAGGGTTTTCAATCTTTTGCCGCCAGCGCATTCCTTTAGCTGGGCCAGCTTCCTCCATGGAAGAAGGTGCTGTGTGTGCCACAGGGAAATTATCTGTAGGGCGCTGGGCCGGCTTAGCTTCCTGCAATGGACGAGAGGCTGAGTCAGCAGCAGGGGAATCACTTAGAGTGTGTTGGGGGCTGGGGAACCAGGGTAGGGGATAAGGAGGGGGAGGAGAGTCCAGTAGAGTAAAATCTGGTGACTCAGGGAGAACAGAGGGTGGAGGAGAAGAAGAAGAAGAGTGTTTGAGAGTTCCTGGGGGAAGAAGTTGGAGCAGGGGCAGCGGCAAGGATAGGCTTCACCAATGGAGGAGGAGCTTTGCAGAGGTCCTGCTGAGTTAAGATACATGGCTGTTGAACCAGATGGCTATGTGGCCCTGGCTAAAAGCCAATATCTCTGACTTTTTAAATTAGTGGGAAGTAGAAAGATCCTTCTAGGGGCCATTCAACTCCAAATGTTGGCCATTCTGAGGTACAGAGAATCTGCAACATCCGGCACTTTACTGAAAAAGAAAGATTCTGAGCCCTTAAGCGGACTTTGGTGCAGTGATCAAGGGTCAGGGAAAAAGGCATTGAAGTGCGCTGTCCCATAATGAAAGATACACAAACAGTGAAAGCAACGACACATGACACAGACAAGACAAGACAATAAAGACAGGCAATGGACGTCCAACACTGAGACCAGGACTGAGTTGCCAGCAAAACCCGATGGGCTGGCAATACCAAATCCGAATCAAAATATCACTGAGTCGAGGAGACTATTGTTCCTCAATTTCCGGAGTCCTCTGTGGTGTCCTCCAGAGACATGGCTTGAGTTTTGTAACATGACTGTCAGGCATCGTCAGAGAGAGCTCACACTCTTCATTGACAGTCAATTTGCCAAGCCCTAACCTGAAACCTGAAACCAGAAAGAGGCGCCTTACTTACCTGAGAGGGGTCCTTTGGGATCTCTCGTCCACAACTGCTCGATCTAGGTGGAACCTCCATATGTAAAGGTCGGGCTAGCGTCAGAAGAAGGGACAACCAAGAGACTTTATCATGCAACAGCAAAGGATTTACTGGGGGTCCAGCATTTTTGAGCTCAGAACTCACTTGAACAGAGCAGAGAGCCCTGAGAACAGCTTAAGTAGAGCTTATATGCTTTCCTTGGAGAGGACAGAGAGGGAAGTTTATTGATGAGTCTGGGCGACTGGGCGGTTTGCGTGCAACCAGGTGAGGGAGTACATTCTGCAGTTTGGCAGTAGGGAACGGCACATTCTGGGATCAAGATTAGCAAATATTCTCAAAATTTCAAAAGTGTTTTGTTAAGCATACAGAAAAACAGGAAGTGACAAGTACCTATTTTATTAAGCTTTCACTACTGACTATCCCTTTTTTACTGGATGTTCTCTTCTACATTCAATCATCCAAGGTACAAGATCCTATGCCCCTGTATATGGATTTATCTGAGACAACTTTGAAGAAAGTAATTCAAAGATATGGATATCAATCAGGGGCCCAATGCCCTTCTGGGCTTCAAATCTTATTTAGATTTCTGTTTTCATACATATATTTCACCTATGTTTTATATATATATATATATATATATATATATATATATATATATATATATATCATAGTATATATATTTCATCCACGATTTCACAAATTTACAGGCATTTGTTTCACGTTCAATCAATTCCTTCTTCAGAACACATGTATTTCTCCAGGTCTCTTGACTGGTCTTTTCATGAGACTTCTTGCCAAACACATTATTATTGATTTCCATAATCACTTTTGAAGCAAAACTCACACACTGTTCATGATAAACCATAACCCTAATATTACCATTAAATGTGGAACTGGTTGGAATGAATGATTGTATATCAATATAAGATTTTCTGTATATTTTCATGTATCAATTCAAAAAATTATTTAAAATTGGAACCAGTTATATTATTTATTCTCAGTATGGTCTATTCATGCATTATCTCTATATCAAAAGACACAGCGTACACCTATTGTACCCCCAATACTAATTTATACGTCTTCAAAATATTGCTCAAAGAAATGGTGGAAGAAATACTCATGTCACCTGATCTCCTTATACATTTTATCACAGTAATATTCTGGACACAAAAAGCAAAGTTTACACTTATGATTGTACCAGAGCTTTCATTGAAATGAGCTTCCTCACCATTTAATGGTTCCTGAATGAATTGTAAGCCACAATGGCTCCAACTTCAACCTTGTAAAATGGATAGATGAATACCATGAAATTTTTGAAATTCGCATGACGAGGTGGCAATGAAGAACATTTGGATGTCCTGTTGCTGATCATTATTATACCAGACAGTGCCTTGACTGATGGGTATAATGAAAATGGTGTAGAACTGAGATGCCGGTTAGTTGAAAACTGCAGAGTAGTTGGCCCAGAGCAGTGATGTGCAGGTGTGTGATAAAATATTTGTGGTGGTGCCATGTGGATCTGCCATTGACTTCCAAATGGCTTTTAGCTGATATGGTGCACCAAGCAGACCCTTATATGTAAAGGCGTCTTGTTATATGGAGAGGTTTCAGGGCAATGTTTAGAATCAGTTTGCTATCGTCAAGGGGGCAAGCATATGGGATAGAAGCATGGTTGGTGCGTTCTCCTGCAGACTCTGAACCACCACATGTCACAAAACTCCCTCCAACACTGTGTCCCAGTTGAACTCCTTGTATTTCGTGAAGCAAATACCAATCTCCCAGTGCAGCAGCAAGAAACACCACGAAAATTGGAGGATGACCAAATGGCTTCACAGTCCACATGGGAGACACTTCGGCCCAGTGGCCTCAATTTACCTACAAAGGGAGAATTCAGCACCGCTGCCTCATGATCATTGGAAAATAAGAAACCATGTTCTCCAGGTAACATAGATGCAGACCCAGCTTTGATGGTTTCATGACAAATGAAGATAAAGCTCCTGACAACAACATATATTTCAAGTGCCACACCTCAGAGGCAGTTTCTCCAGAATTCTTTTGGCCAGCAGAGCTCCATGGTTGTGTAGTGTTTACACTGTCCCGTACTTTTGGAAACTCCTCTACCAGCTCCCAGGTTGGGAACTCCTGAGCATTTTCCATTCCAGATTTGTATTCACAGATTTTCAAACTCTTCCCCTCTAATTGTGTCTCACTGGGCCAAAGGTAATGTCAAGGCATTGTTCTGGATGAGTGTTGGAAGTTTATTGTGTAGCACATATTTGCATACACATTGGATTCATTATCCTATTTACCATTTGAAATACTGAATCCCTGACACTAACCCATACCCTAATAGACTCTGACTACTTATCCTAAAATGATGGAGAAAAAGAAACCTAACAGGATAGAAATACAGGCCTTTCATAGGAGGCATGGTGTATACTTGGATTTTCCTTCTGCTTTATCAAGGGTATGTGTTATCATTCTTGTCAACCTTTCATTGGAATATTTCTCCATGAGTTTTTAAAGTTAACACATATGTAAATTCCTGTCTCCTTTTCTGTGTAGCCTATTCAGAACATGTATATTTTTTATGCATATATAGACTTCTACCTGGTATCACACGTACATTCTTGTGAGCAAACTGACTTTGGAATTTACAAATTATGAGAATACATCACTGCCCCTAAATACTGATGGAACTGAAAATTCAACCTATGGGTGAGCTTCCTAGTGAACAACATTAAACATAAATCCATGTTCAGTAAAATTAATATTTTTAGGTATGTGGATGATATATATTTCATGATAAATTTCGATTGGCATATATATTGCTACATTTTAATGTGTGTGTGTGTGTGTGTGTGTGTGTGTGTGTGTGTGTGTATATATATATATATATATATATATATATATATATATATATACTCTCCAGATTTTCCAAAATATGAAATATATGTGTCTTATTATACACTCTGTAAATTCATTCTAGTTCGTGTATGTGGATTTATAATCAACATTTCACATTTCACAAGATTATTCTCAGAAATATTCAACCACCTGAAATACATATTTGTTTCCTAGTACTGAAAACTAACTTCAGTGAATGGTCCTTATATCTTTATATTTCTATACTAACTGACCAGGATTAACATCAATGCAGTTAGATTCCTATGGGACATGATATGTATTTTGAAGTTTGTTTTTATTCAACACTGGTACATTACTTTTTCTTCAGTTTATGGACATCATAGGATATATCCTTTCATCCACAAGTTCACAAATTTATAGGCATTTGGTTCACTTTCAATCACTTCCTCTTTCAGAAAACATTTATTCCTTTATGATTATTTAGTGGTCTTTTCACTAGACTTCTTTCTAAACATATAATTTTCGATTCTTTAATCATTTTTGAAGCAAAACTCACACACACTTCATGATAAACCGTAACCCTAATGTTACCATTAGAAGTACACAAAGTACACCTATTTGTACTCCCAATACTAATTGATACATGTTCAAAATATTGCTCCCAGAAATGGTGGAAGAAATACTCACGTCACCTGATCTACATATACATTTTATCACAGTGATATTCTGGACACAAAATGCAAAGATCACACTGATGATTGTAACAAAGCCTAAATGGAAAGTGAGCATAAATTACTAAAAACATCCATGTCCAGGTTACTTAATGCTCTCAAATGTCAATCCTATTGGTGACTACATGTTTGTTTCTTCCTTAGATTATATATTCAACCTCAACCCTGTGAAAATGTTTAATCCTATTACTCACTTTATAATTTGTCTGATTTCCTAATGTCTCTATTGATATCTGCTTTCCTACATATTTTCCCCAGTTCATCAATGTGACTGACTCTTCACATGTGCTGATATTTACATTCACTCTCTACCCGAAACCCTAGTGCTGAAGAACTTTTGGTCCAGATCCTATATTCACTCTTCTTTCTAAACCTTCCGACTATCTTCCTAATCCTACCGACTCTCACTTTTTGACTGGATGTTGTCTTCCACATTCAGTCATCCAAGGCACAAGGTCCTATGCCATTGTATATCGATTTATCAGAGACATCTGTGCAGAACATAATTCAAAGCTAAGTATCCCAATCAAGGGCTCAATAGCCGTCCGGGCTTCAAATCTTACATATATTTCGGTTTTCATACTTACATTTCACCTGTATATTCTTTTAAATATTGCAGGTTCCAAATACCATTATTCATCCCCCAAATTATTTCTAACCCAAATCGAACCTGTTGTTAATCCTAAGCATACACTCTTCCCTCAATCTAACTACAGAAGAGCATGGACAGAGTTGGTCTTACAATAGAGGAATGTAGGTGATCTTCCACCTGCTGAGAACCTCAGAGTTCCATGCAGATATGATCCTTGGAAAAGTTGTAGGCAGCTATGAAGGACCTGAGAGAGCAAAACTTATTTTACATGGCAAACAACCTGGAGAGGATGAAAGGATGTGTCTGAATCAGCCTCTCTCTTCTTAATGTAGAGAAGATGGACCAAAGCAGGCCTGTGTGGAGAGAAGTTCCCCGTTGACTATGGTTGATATACCATTCTGACTTGTGAAAGTGTCACAGGAAGTAGGAGCACCCTCCATCTCATGGGACCATTTGAAGCAACTGTTAGAACAAAGTGGTTGCCAGGGCAGTGACCTCATTCATTTTTGAAGAAAGTGACTTCACCTCACTTACTTGGTGATGGAACTCTCTGAACTTGGGATCCAGGAAGCCAGGCACCCAGAGATAGTCCAAGTCACTGTCCCAGTGGGATAACTTGTTTCGATTTACCAAGGACAGACAGTCTTTTTTGGTATCTACTGATGTGAAGATGGACAAATGCCAGGAGAGCTCTGTAGAGGGACCTTTCCTAAGAAAGCAGGTAGTCGCTCACAGTTGGTTCCTGACAACTTCACAGAGTTGGCCGAGGAGACCAGATCTGAGACAGGACAGGCCAATTCAGGGTAACATACTATGGTCGACCAGTCCGAGGACACTCTGGGTAGTCAAAGACTTATTGGGGGTAGGAAGTGCCTTTGTGGTTGTTGGTGTAAGTTTGTGGTTTTTATTCATGTTCTCAGAATAGTTAGGAAAGGCAGTTTGTTTGGTATGGAGTGGAGTACTTCTAGAAAGCCGTTTGACAAGGCTAGTGTCTGTGTATCCCACTGTGTCCGTGTTTGTAGACATGAGAAAAGAGAATGCATCAATGAATATGTCCTGTCTAGTAGAAAGCTTCCCAGCATTCATCCTACCCAATTTATGAGTGGATTGTAGCTTGACTTATGGATGAGCAACCCCTACTATCCTCCTATGTTCCTGTTTTCTTCCCGAATTCTGGCCACTATCCAGAATAGGCTCATGTTTTTGTGTCCAAGATATGTGCCACCTCCAAGCTCTGTGACATGGCCATGTACTGGATAGCAGAATGGAGTGGCGAGCATCGCAGAAAATGAAGATATCAATGTGACCAGGAAAGTCTCAGTGGAGAAACCCTGCTTTGGGCCTTTTGCTTACCTATTGTTCTGTTGCCCTGAGTGTAAGAAAGTTTCTTGCCTCAGGCCACCCCTTTTTGAAGCCTGAAGAAAACAGTTTTCAAATGGAAATTAATGGGCATCACCTGTAGCTCTTTGGTTAATTGCTTTGGAAAGGGATGTGTCTGAATAAGCCTCTTGTCCCTGTGTCAGGCTATGAGTTAGATTCTCAGCACCTGATGGATCTAAAGTACGTTCCCATGTGTGTATCGAAAACCGAAATGTAAAAATATCAGTCATTCTGGAAGAAGTCTCTTGCCTTTCTCTGTTAGGTTCCTGACCTCCATCAAGTGAGAATAGGGATCCTTTGGTTAAAATGAGTTCTTCAAAGGCCTGCAGAGGGTAGACAATAGGTGCTTGTGTTTCCTCATTACTCCAAATCACATAAAGAATCTATACCTGACAGTCAGTAGGCCTCAAATTGGAGAATCAGAGCAGTATTAATGGCAGGCTTATTTGATCACTCCAGGTTCAGAGGAAAGGGGTCCAGTCCACCCTTACTTTAGGCAAAAGAGGGGCAAGGGAACATATTTTAGACACTGTCTTGGGCTGCACCCATCATGTAAACCTTCAGCCAGAGGTTTTGATGAGTGTCTCAATGGAAGAAGATGTGGGCCATGTGGGAGTGTTTTGGTTTTAATTGTGGTTGGAAGAGATTACTTGGTCCACCGCAGCTGGAACTCTGGTGTGTTTCCCCTAAGAGACTGAGTTCTGGAACTGAACTCATACAAGTATTGCCATGAATTGCGTTGGGATTTTAGGAGGCCACGCATGAGAGTCGCCATTGGAAACTGAGATCTAGGCTCAGGGCTTTCCACACAGCACTGGGAATCTCAGCCAGGATATCACATGATTTTTTTCTGAAAGTCTTGGCAGACATAGTTGAGAGTCAAAACAAATATGGACCTCACTTTGTAGACCTCAATGGGCCTGGATTCACGTGACCATTTTGCCACTTTTTTGGATGACTTGCCTGTGAGAGTTCTCCAGAGCATTCATTGAAATGAGCTTCCTCACCATTGAATGGTTCCTAAAATAATTGGAACTCACAGTGCCTCCAATATCATCCTTGAAAAATGGCTAGATAAATACCATGACATTTTTGAAATTCCCTTGACCAGGTGGTACAGGAGAACCTTTGGATGTACTGTTGCTGATCCTGAGTGTACCAGACAATGCCTTGATTGACTGGATTTCATGAAAATGGTGTAGAACAGAGATGCCAGTAAGTTGGAGCCTACTGAGTAGTTGACCAAGACCAGTGGTGTGCAGTTTTGTGATAAAATTTCTGTCCTGGGGCCTTGTGGATCTGCCTTTGACTTCCAAATGGCTTGTGGCTGACATGGTGCATCCTGCAGACTCTTATATGTAAAGGCATCTTTTTATAAGGAGAGGTTTAACCGAAATGTTCACAATCAGGTTATTATGGTCAAGGGGGCAAACTATGTGGGATAGAAGCCTGGTTGGTGCATTCTCCTGCAGATCCTGACCCACCATACCTGACAGAACTCCCTTCAGCTCTGAGTCCCAGTTGAGCTCCTTGTATTCCGTGAAGCAAATACCAAATTCCCAGTGCAGCACCAAGAAACACCACGAAATGTGGAGGATGACCAAATGGACTCACAGTCAACATGTGGATACACTTAGCCCCCGTGGCAACAATTTGCCTACAAAGAGAGAATTCAGCACTACTGCCTCATGTTCATTGGAAAATAAGAAAGCATATCCTCCAGGTCACAGAGAATCAGACCTAGCTTTGATGGTCTCACTAGAAAGGAAGCTAAAGCTCCTGACAACAACATATATTTCAAGTGCCCATCCTTAGAGGCAGTTTATCAAGAAGTCTTTAGGCAGGCAAAGGTCCATGTTTGTGGAGTGGTTTACCCTGTCTCTTACTTTTGGAAATTCCTCTACCATATCCAAGGTTGTGAACTCCTGATAATTTTCCATTGCAGATATGTATTCAAAGATTTTCTAACTCTTCTCCTCTAATTGTGTCTTACTTGGGGCGAAGGTGATGTCTAGGCATTGTTCTGGATGGGAGTGGGAAGATTTTGTGTAGCACATATTTGCATACACATTGCATTCATTTTCCTATTTTTCATACGAAATACTGAATCCCTGACACTAACCCACACCCTTCTAGACTCTGAATACTAATCCTAATATGATGGAGGCAAATATCCCAAACACTAGAGAAATACAAGCAGTTCAGGGGAGGCATCATGTATAGTTGGACTGCCTTTTTGCATGATTTTTCGTAGGTGATACAAATCTAGTGAATTTTTAATTGAAATAGTTCTCCATTGATTTTAAAGTTCACTTATGTGTGAATTCCTGTCTCCATTTCTCTGGAGCCTATTCAGCACATGTATTTTTATATGCACAAATAGAATCCTACTTAGTATCACTCATACATTTTTGTGAAGTGGCTGACTTGGCAGAAAGAAATTCTGAGAAGAGATCACTCCTCCTAAATGCTTTTGGAACTGAAAATTCAACCTATGGGTGAGCTTCCTAGTTGAACAACATTATACATAAATCCATGTTCAGTAAAATGAATATATTTGAAACTGTGGATTATGTATATTTCATGATGAATTTTGTTTGGCATATATATTGCTACTTTTTAATGTGTCTGTGTGTGTTTTTTGTATATATATATATATATACACTCTCCTGACTTTTCAAAATATGTAATATTTGTGTCATATATACACTCCCTAAATTCATTCATGTTAATTAATGTGGATTTATAATCAAATTTTCACAAGTTTATGCTCAGATATATTCATCCACCTGGAATATATTTTTGTTTCCTAGTACTGAAAACTAACTTTATTAAATGGTCCTTACAAATCCTATTGTTTCTACAGTAACTGACCCAGTTTAACATCAATGCAAGTAGATTCCAATGGGACATGATGTGTATTTTGACGTTCATTTTAATTAAACACTGTTACATACTATTTCTTCGGTTTTTGCACATCATAGGATATATATTTCATCCACAAGTTAGTAAATTTATAGGCTTTTGTTATACTTACAATCACTTCCTGCTTCAGAACACATGTATTCCTCTATGTTTCTTGACTCGTCTTTTCATGAGACTTCATTCCAAATACATTATTTTCCATTTCCATAATCACTTTTGAAGCAAAACTCACACACCCTTCATGATAAAACATAACCCTAATATTACCATTTGATGTATAACTCGATGGAATGAATGATTGTATATCAATATAAGATTTCTTATATATTTTCAGATATCAATTCAATCCATTATTTAAAGTTGAAACAGTTATATTATTTATTCACAGTATTGTCAATTCATGCATTACTTCTATATTCATAGACACAGGGTACAACTTTTGTACCCCCAATACTAATTTATACGTCTTCAAAATATTGCTCCCAAAATGTTAGAAGAAATACTCATGTCACCTGATCTACATATACATTTTATCCCAGTAATATTCAGATCACAAAATGCAAAGGTCACACTTATGATTGTACCAAAGCCTAAATGGAAAGCAATCCTGGATTACTAAAAACATTCATGTCCAGGTTGCCTATTGCTCTCAAATGTCAATGATATTGGTTAGTACATATTTGTTTCTTCCTAAGTTTATATATTGAAACTCAACACTGTTGATAATGTCTAATCCTATCACTCACTTTATACATTGCCTGATTTCATAATGTCTCTATTGATATCTGCTTTCCTACGTATTTTCTCGAGTTCATCCTATACTCACTCTTCGTCCTAATCCTACCAGCTATATTTCTAATCCTACCGACTATCCCTTTTTGAATGGATGTTCTCTTCAACATTCAATCATCCAAGTAAAGGTCAGGCGAGCGTTGGAGGAAGAGTCCACCAAGAGACTATCTCATGAAACAGCAAAGGGTTTATTGGGGGTCCAGCATGCTGGTACTCAGAGCTCACTTGAATAGAGTAGAGAGCCCTGAGAAAAGCTTAAGCAGAGCTTATATACTTTCCTTTGTGATGGCACGGAGGGAAGTTTATTGATGGGTCAGGGCAAGTGGGCAGTTTGCGTGCAACCGGGTGAGGGAGTACATTCTGCAGTTTGTCAGTTGGGGACAGCACATTATGGGAACAAGATTAGCAAACATTTCTCAAGAATTCAACAGTGTTTTGTTAAGCGTACAGAAAAAAAGGAAGTAACAAGTGCCTATTTTATTAACCTTTCATCCCCCAATTCTTCTTCTGGCTACTTTTAATCATAAAAGTGATCATTGCCGGGTGTCACATTCTATGTCTGCTAGTTGGGTATTACCATAAGTTCAACTTGTCCAATTTGAGCTTGGAGAAAAGAAATTACACGGTTTAGCAAACAGGATTTTATAGTTAGCAATAATATGAGGATTATTATTGGACTGGCCAGGGTTGATAAATTCATAGTTAACGAGGGGACTGTGTGAACCAAGACTCAAACCACCCTTTATGGGCCTCCCTCTCTCGTTGACACTCTTCAAGGCATTTTTTAATTTACTCATAGATTTTTTAACAACTCCACTATGGTCACCATAAACACAACATTCTTCCATCGATGCAGAACAAAGGACCCCTTCTCTCATGAAGAGGAGGATCAACACTCGACTGTTCTGTAAAACAACTTCAGAGAGAGAGGTTAAAAATTCCTGAAAAGCTGTGATAGAGGTTTCTAACATCTTTAAGTTTTGGTGTATTGTTGCTTCTTATTGGGTCATTTGATGTGTCTCATGGACCAAGGCAGTAGTTCTTGTGCCCACCCCTGCAGCAACTCCTATTCCTAATAGGATGGCTAAAGTGAGGGATATATGTGCCCAGTGGAACCGGGTTTTATGGCCACCTATTTGATCTTCAAATGAGCCTGCATCATAATAAAGCACTCTGGGAAACATCTGCACCATTACACAATTAATCCCAGCTGTTGACCATTTGATGAAAACATAAACAATGTTTAAGTATATAGAATTATACTGTTTTAGGCACGGACAAGGCAAGGCACCTAAGATAGTACCAAAGACAGGGAGACAGTCCTGTTTGTTGCAGACGGTTTCAGAGGGCATTACTTCTGTTGTAATCAACTAATCCCCTGAAACCCAAGTTTCGGTAGTTTCAGAATTTTGTACCCAACATGTAAGGAAAGGGGCTCAGAAGTTCACAGTCTGCAGAAGTTCACAAAAGGCAGTTTTTTTCCTGCTTTTTCCTCTGTTCTGGGCAAGTTAACTTTTCAAGGACACCTGGGTGAGGGAGAGCTTTTTCTTCCCTTTATATTTTCCCCCTGCCAGCTGTTACCATGGAGCCCAGTTGGTAACATCTTTATCATAAAAATCTAGCCATCTCTGTGAAGCCCCAGCTCAAGGCCAGAGGCCTTGTTCACATATTTTGTGAAAAACTAGTAATGAGGTGTCTAGCGTAGGAGTGCTGATTGTTTTAGCCAGTGGCCAAGTAGAAGAGGGCAACACTAAAAGAGGAATTTTATCTACTCTGAACTCTTTTATAGGGACTCTTTTGCTGAAAGCCCTAAAGTCAGCCATGGTGAAGACTTCTGGAGAAGGTCAGTTAAGACTTTTCTGAGGGCCTGGTACAGAGGGGGAAGACGGGGAAGGTGTGGCTGTGAGCAGCTCCATTGATCTGAATGAGGTAGGAGAGATGTAAAAGAATAATGGGAAAGGGGTCTGGGATTTTCCTAGAAACAAAAAGTTGAGCAGTAGAACAGGTAGAGCAAAGGGGAAGACGGGAGTTAGTATCCCTAAAAAACTGTGAGGGACTTTAAATTCTTAGTAACCTGTTTTCAGTGATGACAAAGAAATTTTAAAGGCCATTTTCATTTCATTTTGGATAGGGGTCTAAGGGCTCTCCTCAGCTGGTTTGAGCTTTGGGTTAACTGGTAAGAGGACCTGCTGGGACCCGGTGCGGGCTCTGACAGGAGAAAAGATTAGTGAGTGGGTGGAGGGGTACCTATGTACCTGCTACCTCAGTAAGAGAGTAATGGTCTGAGAATTGGCGGAGGTTTGGGTTTTTGATCTAGAAATTGGAGGGGAGAAATCATGTTGCTGAGGTGGGAGTGACCGCTGCAGGTCTGGAGCAGAAGGCTGTGTGTGAGGATCTATTGGAGAAGCATAGTTCAGGATGTGAGCAAAGGAGGGAAAAGGCCTCCACATAGGGGAATCACCTTTCACCTTTTTGATCATTTGCAGAAGTTAAAAAGGTCATGCAGATTTGAGGATCAAGAGACCCCTCTGTGGGCCATCGGTTTTGGTTATCTAATTGGTAATATGGCCAATGCTTTGTACAGAAATTGATTAGGAGTTTGGGTTCCATCAGGCACTTCCTGTATGCTCACATCCCCATGACTTACAGAAGAAGTCGGCTATCCCCCAACACAGCCGTGAGTTTTGTGTCTTTGATAGACCGCCGGGCAAACAGTAATCTAGGCAAGCCAACCTGCATCTGGCTCACGTGTCGCTACATCCATAATGATTGTTTCCATTATCTATTGTGTAGAAGGGATTTAATGGAATTTTAGTGGGATCCTCTTCATCAGGGATATCCCAATAGGAAAGACCTATACCCAGCTGACAAATATCTGGGGGGAGAGATGGCCACCAGGTCCCTAAATGGGCTGTATGCAAGATAGACCATACTTCTTTTCCAGTAGGATTGTGATCAGCCATCGCTGCTGAACGGGCTGATGAGGGTTAGTACTACTGGTGGTGAAGGGGAGAGTCTATAGCCTTATCCACATGGCGAATACACAATTTGAAAGTGTTACCAGTCTTTTCCAGTTTCCAGCCAGAGTCTGGACAGGCCGCAGGCTTAAGATGAGAGATATGGATACAGGAAGAGATTCTGTCTACCTTTACTGCTGTAGGTGTTATAAGTAGCACCTGCTATGGTTCTTTCCAGCGGGGTTCCAGGGATGACACCTGATGTCATGTTACCTAGACGAAGTCTCTTACTTGATATCGATGTGCAGTTCCCTCGTCCCCAGTTTGGTAGGCAGTGGCCATCTGTTTTCGCAGGTATCCCTGAGTTCTTTTAAGAACTTTAAGTCTTTCAAGCAAGGGGGTGTGGAAGGGATCGTTAGGTCTTAGAGTTGGGGTTAGGTCCCGTCCTGGAGGAGAGGCACCAAAGAGAATTTCATAGGGGGTGAGGTTACACAAAGAAACAGAGGGAGTATTTCTTGCATTAAACAGTGCATAAGGCAGGAGCATAGTCCAATCTTTTATGCCGGTCTCTAAGCTTAATTTTGTTATGGTCTCTTTAATGGTTCTATTCATTCTTTCTACCTGTCCTGAACTCGGTGGTCTATAAGCACAATGTAACTTCCAATTAATCCCCAGGGTCCTGGCAAACCCCTGACTTACCTGAGCCACAAACGCCGGTGCATTATCAGACCCTATTACTTTAGGGAGGCCGTTTCTTGAAAAAATATCTTCCAGGATCATTTGACCACCATTTGTGTTGTTTCTTTTTTTTCTTTTTTCTTTTTTTTTTTTTCCTGGGGAGGGCTTCAATCCATCCTGAAAATGTATCTACAAAGACTAGGAGATATTTCAGTCCATCCCTTGCTGGCTTAATTTTAGTTAAGTCCACTTCCCAGAATTGTCCTGGTCTGGCTCCTCGTAGGTGCTTTCCTGCAGGAAGCTTGGAAGGGTAAGCATTAACCAATTGATGGACCCGAAAGGCTTTTGTAACCCGTTTAGTTATTTTCTTTCGCTGTGAGTCGGTTAGTGGAAAACTCTGTTCTTGATCCTTCAGGAATGAATGCAATTTCTTTGAACCAAGGTGAGTGAGTTGATGTACATTTTCTACTGTCATATTTAGAGCCGTGACTATAGGAGTTTTTACTGAAGGATTTAGAAATTCCACTTGGGGGCCTTCAGGGTTAAAAGTTATTTTGGCCCGGAGCTTGGTGAGCAGATCTCTGCCCATCAATGGGGCAGGGCATTCTTGGATTACTAAAAAGGAGTGATGGATATTTTTTCCCCCTGGTCCATGGTCCTCTTAGTTGTCCAAGCTCGATATTTACTGTAATTAGCCCCTTGAATTAGAGACCTTTTATTTGAAAGAGAGCCCAATGGGGCCTTAAGGGCTGAGTATATTGCCCCTGTATCTACTTCATAGTTTACTGGGGTACCCTCTACTTCAAAAGTTACCCTGACCTCTGTGAGGAGATCTGAACCCCGACGTTCTTAGTCATCCCCCAGAGTCAGAATGGCTGGCTGGCATGGCTGTCTCTTTCTAGGGCCCTCTTTGACCCAGAGTCCATTTTCTTTACAGTAGGCACATGGATCTGAGGCCAGGGGTGGCCTGTAGTGTGGGCCCAGGTATTCCTTCCTGTCTCCATGTTTCTTATTTCTGGCCTATTTGTTTTTGAGACCAAGACCTTAGTCAATGCCTTATTCTGTCTTTTTCTTTTATCCTCCCTTTGCTCCCTACTCTTCCTCAGTTTCTACCTTATAGTATACCTTCTTGGCTTCTCAGACTAAATCTCTCAAAGTCATATCTTGTAATCCATCTAAGCATTGTAACTTTCTTTTAATATCCAGGGCAGCTTGCCCAATAAAGGCCATCATGCGTATGCATTTTGATCCTCTGCCTGAGGATTGAAAGGAGTATATCTCCTATATGCCTCCATAATTCTCTCTAGACACATAGAGGGGGAATCATCAGGCCCTTGAATAATCTCTCTTACCTTGGCCAAATTTGTTGGTCACCTAGCGGCCACTAAAATACCCGCAATTAGAACCCGGTGATAAGTGGACAAATGCTCCCTACCTTCAAAGGTGTTGGGGGCCCAGTTGGGTTGGTTCAAGGGAAAGCCGTGTTGAATATTTTGGGAAGTTGTGTCGGTCACCCATCTGGTCCGAGAATATTTTTTTCTAGCTTCCAGGAGGATTCTCTTTTGTTCCTCTGTCATGAAGAGAGTCCCTAGGTGTTGTTGGCAGTCATCCCAATTAGGCTGGTGTGAAAACATCAATGACTCAACCACACCTGATAGCCGGGTGGGGTCCTCGGTAAAAGGGGGATTGTTATTTTTCCAGTTATATAGGTCTGAAGAGGAGAAAGGCCAATATTGATAGTCTTGCATTTTTCCCCCAAGGACGTCGACAGTCACTGGCCCGTAGGGATAGAGGGGGAGCATCACGGGAGTTCCAGCATTTTCAAATATTCACCGCCGGCGAGTTCCTTTAGCTGGACCAGTTTCCTCCAGCGGAGGAGGGGCTGTGTGTGCAGCGGGGGAGTTATCTGGCAGGCGCTGGGCTGGCTTAGCTTCCTCCAATGGTGGAGAGGCAGAGTCAGCAGCAGAGGAATCACTTAGAGGGTGTTGGGAGTTGGGGGATGTGGGCAGGAGATAAGGAGGGGGAGGAGAGTCCAGTAGAGTCAAATCTTTGACTCAGGGAGAACACAGGGTGGAGGAGGAGGAGGAGCAGAGGGTTTGAGAGATCATGGGGGAAGGAGTAGGAGCAGGGGCAGGGGCAAGGAAAGGCCTCACTCATGGAGGAGGAGATTTGCAGAGGTCCTTCCAAGTAAAGATATATGGCTGTTGATCTGGATGGCTATGTTTCCCTGGCTGAAAGACAATATATCTTACTTTTTAAATTAGTGGGAAGTAGAAAGATCCTTCTAGGGGCCATCCGAATCTAAAGGTGGGCCATTCTGAGTCACAGAGAGTCTGCTAGGTCCAGGGTTTTACTGAAAAAGAAAGACTCTGAGCCCTTAAGTGTACTTTGGTCCAGTGATCAAGGGTCAGGGACAGAGGCATTGAAGTGCTCTGTCCCATAATGAAAGATACACAAACAGTAAAAGCAACGACACACAACACAGACAAGACAAGAAAATAAAGACACGAAATGGACGTCCAACACTGAGACCAGGACTGAGTAGCCGGCAAAACCCGATGGGCTGGCAATACCGAATCTGAAACTAAATATCACTGATTCGAAGAGACTATTGTTCCTCCATTCCAGAATCCTCAGCGGCGTCCCCCAGGTACGTGGCCTGTGGCTCTGTGACACGTCTGTCAGCCACCATCGGAGAGAGCTCACACTCTTCATTGACAGCCATTTTGCCAAGCCATAACCTGAAACCTGACACCAGAAAGAGGCACCTTACATACCCCAAGAGAAGCCTGTTGGGGTCTCTCGTCCGCCGCTGCCGGATCTCGGTGGAACATCCATATGTAAAGGTCGGGTGAGCGTCACGGGAAGAGACCACCAAGAGATTGTCTCATGCAAAAGCAAAGGGTTTATTGGGGGTCCAGCATGCTGGGGCTCAGAGCTCACTTGAATAGAGCAGAGAGCCCTGAGAACAGCTTAAGCAGAGCTTATATATTTTAATTGGAGAGGGCAGGGAGGGAAGTTTATTGATGGGTCCGGGTGAGTGAGATGTTTGCGTGCAAACGAGCGAGGGAGTACATTCTGCAGTTTGGCAGTTGGGGTCAGCACATTCGGGAAACAAGATTAGGAAACAGTTCTCAAGATTTCAACAGTGTTTTATTAAGCATACAGGATAACAGGGAGGTGACAAGTACCTATTTTGTTAAACACTCACTACCGAATATACTTTACCAGATTTCCTAATGTCTCTATTGATATCTGATATATTTCCTACATATTTTCAACAGTTCATCATTGTGACTGACTCTTCACATGTGTGGACATTTACATTCACTCTATACAAAAAACCCTATAGCTAAATAACTTTTGGTCCAAATACTATACTCACTCTCCTTTCTAAACCTACCGACTATCTTTCTAATCCTACCGACTATCCCTTTTTAACTGAAAGTTCTTTTTGACAATCAATCATCCAAGGTACAAGGTCCTATGCAATTGTATATCGATTTATCTGAGACATCAGTGCAGAAAATAAAACAAAGCTAAGTATCACAATCAAGGGCCCAATGCCCTTCTGGGCTTCAAACCTTACCTCGATTTCTGTTTTCATACTTATATTTTACCTGTATATTCTTGTAAATATTGCAGGTTCCCAATACCATTATACATCCAGCAGAATGATTCCTAATCCAAATCAAACCTGTTATTAACCATAACCATACACTGTTCCCACAATCTAAATTTACAGAAGAGCAGAGACAGAGTTGGTCTTACAATACAGGAATGCAGGGGATGTTCTAACTGCCGAGAAACTCAAAGGTCCATGCAAAAATGATCCCTGAAGAAGTAGTGGCTAACTGGGTAACTATGAAGGAACTGAGAGAGCAAAAGTCATCTTCCATTGCAAACAACCTGGTCAGGATGAAGGGATGTGTCTGAATCAGCCACTCTCTTCTTAATGTAGAGAAGAAGGACCAAACCAGGCCTGTGTGGAGAGCTGTTTCCAGTTGCCTATGGTTGATATACCATTCTAACTTGTGAAAGTGTCACAGGAAGTAGGGGTAGCCTCCATTTCATGGTACCCTTGGAAGCAACTGTTAGGACAACATGGTTGCCAAGGCAGTGACCTCATTCAGTTCCTGATGGAAGTGACCTCACCTCACATCCTTGGTGATGAAAATCTCTGAACTTGGGATTCAGGAAGCCAGGCACCCAAATCCAGTCCCAGTCCCTGTCCCTGTGTTCTCACTTCTTTGGATTTACCAAGGACAGAGTCAGTCTTTCTTATTACCTACTGATGTGTGCATGGCCAAATGCCAGGAAAGCTCTGAAGAGTGGCCTTTCCTGAGAAAGCATGTATTGGCTCACTGTTGGCTCCTGACAACTTCATGGAGTTCACCAAGGAGACCAGATCTGAGAAAGGACAGGACATTTTGGGAACACATTGTATGGCCCACCAGTCAGAGGACACACCGGATACTCAGAAACCTACTTGGGGAAAAGAGGTGCCTTTGTGGGTGTGGGTGTGTGTTTGTGGTTTTGTCTCATGTTCTGAGAATAGGTAGGAAAGGTGGTTTGTGTGGTTTGGAGTGAACTGTTTCTAATAAGTGATTTGACAAGGTGACTGTTTCTATTTCTGTGTATCCCAATGTGTCCGTGGTTGTAGACATTAGAAAAGAGAATGCATCAATGGATGTGTCCTGTCTAGTAGAAAGCGTTCCAGCATTCATCCTGCCCAATATATGAATGCAATGCAGCTTGCCTTATCAATGGGCAACACCTGCTATATTCCTAAGTTGCTGTTTTCTTCCTGAATACTGGCCACTCTCCAGAATAGGCTCATGGTTCTGTGTCCAAGATATGTACTACGTCCAAGCTCTGTGACATGGCCATGTACTGGATAGCTGAAGGAATGGCGAGCATCTCAGAAAACTCAGATATCAGTGTGACCAGTAAGTTTCAGTGGAGAAACCCTGCTTTGGTCCTTTTGCTTACCTTTTGTTCTCTTCCCATGTATGTCAGCAAAGTCTTTGCCTCAGACCACAGCTTTGTGAAGCCTGAAGAAAACATTTTTTAAATAGAAATTAATGGGCCTCACCTGTGGCTCTTTGCTTAATTGCATTGGAAAGGGATGTGTCTGAATCAGCCTCTTGGCGCTGTGTGAGCCTGTGGCTTAGATTCTCAGCACCTGATATATCTAAAGAAAGATCCCATGTGTGCATCCAAAACCAAAATGGGCAAAAGAGTAGTCATTGTGGATGAAGTCTTTCGCCTTCCTCTGTAAGGCTCCTGACCTCCATCAAGTGAGAATAGGGATCCTTTGTTTCAAATTAGTTCTTCAAATCCCTGCAGAGGCTAGCCCATAGGTGCTTGGGTTTTCTCATGACTCCAATTCACATAAAAAACCTAAACCCCAGAGTCAGTAGTCCTCAATTTGGAGAAGCAGAGCAGTATTAACAGCAGGTCTTTTGTTCACTCCTGGATTACAAGAAGGATGTCCAGGGCACCCTGACTTTAGGCAAATGAGGGACAAGGGAGCTTATTTTGGACACTGTCTTGGCCTGCGTCCTTCATGGAAAACTCCAGCCAGAGATAAAAATGAGTGTCTAGATGGAATAAGATGAGGGTCATGTTGGAGTGTTTTGGTTTTAAATGTGGTCATTTGTGTGGGTGTTGGAAGAGATGTGTGGGTCAACATAGGCTTGAACTCTGGTGTGATTCCCCTTAGAGACTGAGTTCTGGAACTGACCTCAGAGAAGTACTGCCATGAATTTTGTTGCAATTTTAGGAGACCACGCATGAGAGTCGCCCTTGGAAACTGAGATATAGGCCCAGGATGGCTTTCCACAGAGCACTGGAAATCTCAGCCAGCATATCACATGATTTTATTCTGAAAGACTTGGCAGCCATAGTTTATAGTCAAAACACACATACACCTCACATTGTAGAACTCAATAGGCCTGGCTTCTTGTGACCTTTTGGCCACTCTTTGGGAAGCCTTGCCTGTGAGAGTTCTTCAGATCTTTCATTGAAATGAGCTTACTCAGCATTTCATGTTTCCTGAATGAATTGAAACCCACAGTGCCTCCAACTTCAACCTTGAAAAGTGGATACATAAATATCATAAATTTTTTAAATTCCCATGACCAGTTGGCACTGGAGAAACTTTGGATGTCCTGTTGCTGATCATGAGCATACCAGACAGTGTCTTGATTGACTGGGTTTGGTGAAAATTATGTAGCACAGAGATGCCAGTAAGTTGGAGCCTGCTGAGTAGTGGCCCTAGAGTAGTGGTGTGCAGGTGTGTGATAAAACATCTGTGTTGTGGCTATGTGAATCTACCATTGCCTACCAAATTGCTTGTGAGTGACATGGTGCAGGTAGCAGACGCTTGTATGAAAAGGCATCTTGTTATATGGAGAGGATTCAGGGCAATGTTCAGAATAAGTTTGCTATGGTCAAGGGGCAAAGCATTGTGGGATATAAGCCTGGTTAGTGCATTCTCCTGCAGACCCTGACCCACAACACGTGACAGAACTCCCTCCAGCACTTTGTCCCAGTTCAACTCCTTTTATTTCATGGAGCAAATACCAAACTCCTAGTGCAACAACAAGAAACACCACGAAAAGTATAGGATGACCAAGAGGCTTCACAGTCCAAATGGGGAGACACTTAGGCCCCAGCTGCCACAGTTTACCAACGAAGAGAGAATTCAACACTGCTGCCTCATGTTCATTGGTAAATAAGAAACCATGTCCTCCAGGTCACGTAGATGCAGATCTAGCTTTGATGGTCTCACTACAAAGGAAACTAAAGCTCCTGAAAACAACGTATATTTCAAGTGCCCAACCTCAGAGGTATTTTCTGCAGAAGTCTTTAGGCCAGCAGAGCTCCATGTTTGTGGAGTGTTTACACTGTCCCTTACTTTTGGAAACTCATCTACCAACTCCAAGGTTTTGAACTCCTGAGCATATTCCATTCCAGATATGTATTCACAGATTTTCTATCTCTTCTCCTCTAATTGTGTCTTTCTTGGGATGAAGGTAATGTCAATGCATGGCTCTGAATGAGAGTGGGAAGATTTTTGTGTGGAACATATTTCCATAAACATTGGATACATTTTTTTTTTATTTTCCATTAGAAATACTGAATTCCTGATACTAACCCAAAACCTACTAGATTCTGACTACTAATCCTAATATGATGGAGAAAAATAAACCAAGCTGAATAGAAATACAAGCAGTTGAGAGGGGGCATGGTGTATAGTTGAACTTGCCTTTTGCATGATAAAGGGTAGGTGTTATAAATCTACTTAATTTTTAATTGAAATAGATCTCCATGTGTTTTTAAAGTTAACAAATATGTGAATTCCTGTCTCCCTTTCTCTGTAGCCTATTCAGCACATGTATTTTTATATGCACATATAGAATCCTACCTGGCATCACACGTATACTATTGTGAGATGGCTGACTTGGCAGATACAAATTGTGAGAAGAGAAAACTCCTCCTAAACGCTGTTGGAACTGAAAATTCAACCAATGTTTTAACTTCCTAGTAATACAGTATTATTCATATCCATGTTGAGTAAAATAAATATTTTTGCATCTGTGGACGATATATATTTCATGATGAATTTCGTTTGGCACATATATTGCTACTTTTCAATGCCTGTGTTTGCGTTTTGTATATATATATATATATATATATATATATATATTCTCCAGTTTTCTCAAAATATTTTATATGTGTGTCTTATATACACTCCCTAAATTCATTCATATTCATGTATGTGGATTTATAATCAACTTTTCACTAGATTATTCTCAGAAATATTCATCCACCTGAAATTTATATTATCTTCCTAGTACTGAAAACTAACTTCAGTGAATGGTGCATACAAATCCTAATAATGCTACAGTACCTGACCCAGATTAACATCAATGCAAGTAGATTCCTATGGGACATGATGTGTCTTTTGACGTTCATTTTTATTCAACACTGGTGCATTACTATTTCTTCAGGATTGCACATGAGAGGATATATATTTCATCCACAAGTTCACAAATTTATAGGCATTTGTTTCACTTTCAATCACTTCCTGATTCAGAACACATGTATTCCTTCATGATTCTTGACTGGTCTTTTCATGAGATTTTGTTTCAAACACCTTATTTTGATTTCCATAATCGGTATTGAAGCAAAACACACACACTCTTCATGATAAACCATAACTCAAATATTACCATTAGATGAATATCTGGTTGGAATGAATGTTTGTATATCAATATAAGATTTCCTGTTTATTTTCAGATATCAATTCAAACCGTTATTTAAAGTTGGAACCAGTTATATTATTTATTCACAGTATGTTCTATTCATGCATTATCTCTATATTCATATACACATGGTCCACCTATTTGTACTCCCACTAATTTATTCATCTTCAAAATATTGCTCCCAGAAGTGTTGGAAGAAATACTCATGTCACCTGATCTACATATATATTTTATCACAGTAATATTCTGGACAAAATGTGCAAAGGTCACACTTATGATTGTACCAAAGCCTAAATGGAAAGTGAATATGGATTGATAAAAACATCCATTTCCAGGTTGCCTAATGCTCTCAAATGTCAATGCTATTGGTGACTACATATTTGTTTCTTCCTAAGATTATATATTGAAACTCAACCCGGTTGAAAATGAATAATCCTATCACTCACTTTATACTTTGCCTGATTTCGTAATGTCGCTATTGATATCTGCTTTCCTATATATTTTTCCCAGGTCATAATTCGACTGACTCTTCATATGTGTTGACATTTACCTTCATTCTCTACCCGAAACCCTATTGCTAAAGAACTTTTGGTCCAAATCCTAAACTCACTCTTCTTCCTAATCCTACCGACTATCATCCTAATCCTGTAGACTATCGTTTTTGACTGGATGTTATCTTCTACATTCAATCAACCAAGGTACAAGGTCCTATGCCATTGTATATCGATTTATCTGAGACATCTATGAGGAACATAATTCAATGCTAAGTATCACAATCAATGGCCCAATGCCCTTCTGGGCTTCAAATCTTAAATAGATTTCTGTTTTCATACATATATTTCACCTCTATATTCTTATAAATATCGCAGGTTCCCAATACCATTATTCATCCAGCAGAATGATTCCTAACCCAAATCTATCATGTTATTAACTTTAACCCTACACTGTTCCCTCAATCTAACTTTACTGAAGCACAGGGACAGAGTTGGTCTTATAATACAGGAAAGTAGGGGATCTTCCACCTGCTGAGAACCTCAAAAATCCGTTCAGAAATTATATCTGGAGAAGATGTAGGCAGCTATGAAGGACCTGAAAGAGCAAAAGTCATCTTCAATAGCAAACAACCCTGTCAGGATCAAGGGTTGTGTCTGAATCAGCCTCTCTCTTCTTATTGTAGAGAAGATGGACCAAACCAGACATTTGTGGAGAGCTGTTCCTGGGTTCCTAATGTTGATATACCATTCTAACTTGTGAAAGTGTCACAGGAAGTAGAGGCAGCCTCCATCTAATGATACCCTTTGAAGCAACTCTTAGGACAAAGTCATTGAAAAGGCAGTGACCTCATTCAGTTCCTGAAGGAAGTGACCTACCTCACTTCCTTGGTAATTGAACTCTCTGAACTTGGGATTTAGGAAGCCAGGCACACAAAGGCAGTCCCACTCCCAACCCAGTGGTCTCCCTTGTTTGGATTTACCAAGGACAGAATCTGTTTTTCTTATTACCTACTGATGTGAGGATGGCCAAATGCCAGGAAAGCTCTGAAGAGAGGCCATTCCTGAGAAAGTAGGTAGTGGCTCACCGCTGGCTCCTGACAACTTCACAGAGTTGGTCAAGGAGACCAGATCTGAGACAGGACAGGCCATGATGTGGGAACATAATATGGCCCACCAGTCAGAGGACAGTCCGGAAAGTCACAGACCTACTTGGGGGAAGGAGGTGCCTTTGTGGGTTTGGGTGTGTTTTTGTGGTTTTGTCTGATGTTCTGAGAATAGGTAGGAAAGGCGGTTTGTTTGGTTTGGAGTAAACTGTTTCTAGTAAGTCGTTTGACAAGGCGAGTGTTTCTAAGTCTGTGTTTCCCACTGTTTCCATTGTTTTAGACTTTAAAAAAGAGAATGCATCATTGGATGTGTCCTGTCTAGTAGAAAGCTTCCCATCATTCATCCTGCCTAATTTATGAATGGACTGTGGGTTGCCTTATTGAATGGTAACACCTGCTATCTTCCTAAGTTCCTGTTTTCTTCCTGAATTCTGGCCACTCTCCAGAATAGGCTTATGGTTTTGTGTCTATGATATGTACCACATCCAAGCTCTGTGACATGGCCATGTACTGCATAGCTGAAGGGAATGGCGAACATCTCACAAAACACAGATATCAGTGTGACAAGTAAAATCTCAGTGGAGAAACCCTGCTTTTGGCCTTTTTCTTACCTATTATTCTGTTGCCCAAATGTCAGGAATGTCTTGGCCTCAGGCCACCCATTTGTGATGCCTGAAGAAAACAGTTTTCAAATGGAATTGAATGGCCATCACCTGTTGCTAATTGCTTAATTGCATTGGAAACAGATGTGTCTCAATCAGCCTCTGGCCCTGTTTGAGGATGTGGCTTAGATTCTCAGCACCTGATGGATCTAGAAAAGTTCCCATGTGTGCATCTAAAATTAAAATTGCCAAAAGAGCACTCATTTTGGATGAAGTCTCTCGCCTTCCTTTGTAAGGTTCCTGACTTCCATCAAGTGAGAATAGGGATCCTTTGGGTCAAATAAGATATTCAAAGCCATGCAGAGGTGCTTGAGTTTTATCATGACTAAATCACATTAAGAATATATACCCGACAGTCAGTAGGCCCCAAATTGTAGAAGCAGAGCAGTATTAATGGCAGGCCTATTTGATCACTCCTGGTTCACAGGAAGGGTGTCCAGGCCACCCTGACATTAGGCAAATGAGGGGCAAGGGAGCTTATTTTGGACACTGTCTTGAGCTGCACCACTCAAGGAAACCTCCAGCCAGAGGTGATGATGAGTGTATATATGCAAGAAGATGAGGGTCATGTGGGAGTGTTTTAGTTTTAATTGTGGTCATTTTTGTGGCAGTTGGAAGAGATGACTGGGTCCACCTGGGCTTAAACTCTGGTGTGATTCCCCTTAGAGAGTGCGTTCTGGAACTGACCTCAGAGAAGCATGGCCATGAATTGTGTTGGGATATTAGGAGGCCACACATGAGAGTCGCCCTTGAAATCTGAGATCTATGCCCAGGTTGGCTTTCCACAGAGCACTGGGAATATCTGCCAGCATATCACATGATTTTATTCTGAAAAACTTGGCAGAAATAGTTGAGAGTCTAAACACAAATGGACCTCACATTGTAGACCTCAATGGGCCTGGCTTCATGTGACCTTTTGGCCACTCTTTGGGGAGACTTACCTGTGAGAGTTCTCCAGAGCGTTTATTGAAATGAGCCTCCTAATCATTTAATGGTTTCTGAATGAACTGAAGCCCACAATGACTCCAACTTCATACTTGAAAAATAGCTAGATAAATACCATGAAATGTTTGAAATTCTCATGACCAGGTAGCACTGGAGAAACTTTGGTTGTCCTGTTGCTGATCATGAGTATGCCAGACAGTGCCTTGATTGACTGGGTTTCATGAAAATGGTGTAGAAAAGAGATGCCAGTAAGTTGGAGCCTGAGTAGTGGGTCTAGAGCAATGATGGGCAGGTGTGTGATAAAACGTCTGTGGTGGGCCCATGTGGATCTGCCATTGGCTTCCAAAAGGCATTTTACTGACATGGTGCAGTCAGCAGACCCTTATATGTAAAGGCATCTTGTTATATGGAGATGTTTCAGGGCAATGTTCAGAATCAGGTTGCTATGGTCAAGGGGGCAAGCTATGTGGGATAGAAGCCTGCTTGGTGCATTCTCCTGCAGACCCTGACCCACTACACGTGACAGAACTCCCTCCAGCACTGTATCCCAGTTGAACTCCTTTTATTTCATGAAGCAAATACAAAACTCCAGTGCAGCAGCAAAAAACACCATGAAAAGTGGTGGACGACCATATGGCTTCACAGTCCACCCGGGGAGAAAATTAGCCCCCAGTGGCCACAGTTTACCTACAAAGAGAAAATTCAGCACTGCTGCCTCATGTTCATTGGAAAATAATAAACCATGTCGTCCAGGTCACGTAGATGCAGACCCAGCTTTGATGATGTAACTACAAAGGGAGCTAAAGATCCTGACAACTACATATATTTCAAGTGCTCAATCACAGAGGCAGTTTCTCAAGAAGTCTTTAGGCCAAAGAGCTCCATGTTTGTGGAGTATTTACCCTGTCCCTTACTTTTGGAAACTCCTCTACCTCTTCTAAAGTGTACTCCTGAGCATATTCCATTCCAGATATGTATTCACAGATTTTCTCACTCTTCTCCTCTAAGTGTGTCTTACTTGAGGCGAAGGTAATGTTCTCAAGGAGCGTGGAAAGGTTTTTTGTGTAGCACATATTTACATACACATTTGATTCATTTACCAATTTTCCATTCGAAATACTGAATCCCTGACACTAACCGATAGCCTACTAGACTCTGACTACTAATCCTAATATGATGGAGAAAAATAACCCAAAGAGAATTAAATACAAGCAGTTCAGAGGAGGCATGGTGTATAGTTGGATTGCCTTTTGCATTATATAGGGTAGGAGTTATAAATCTAGTCAATTTTTTTGTTGAAATAGTTCTCCGTGTGTTTTTAAAGTTAACACATATATGAATTCCTGTCTCCCTTTCTTTGTAGCCTATTCAGCAAATGTATTTTTATATGCACATATAGAATCATACCTGGTACCACACTTACATTCATGTGAGGTGGCTTACTTGGCAGATACAAATTGTGAGAAGAGATCACTCCTCCTAAACGATTTTGGAACTTTAAATTCAACCTATGGGTGAGCTTCCTAGTTGAACAACATTATACATAAATCCATATTCAGTAAAATGAATATTTTTGGATCAGTGGATGATATATATTTCATGGTGAATTTCGATTGGCATAATATTGCTGCTTTATAATGTCTCTGTGTGTGTTTGTATATATATATACAGTCTCCAGATTTTTCAAAATATGAAATATATGTGTCTTGTTGTTCACTCCTAAAATTCATTATATTCCCCTATGTGGATTTATAATAAACTTTCACAAGATTATTCTCAGAAATATTCATCCACATGAACTGCATATTTGTTTCTTAGTACTGACAACTATCTTCAGAGACTGGTGCTTACAAATCCTAATATTTCTACAGTAACTTTCTCAGTTGAACATCAATGCAAGTAGATTCCAATGGGACGTGAAGTGTATTTTGGCATTCATTTTTATTCAACACTGGTGCATTATTATTTCTTCACTTTATGCACATCATAGGATATATATTTCATCCACAAGTTCGCAAATTTATAGGCATTTGTTTCACTTTCCATCACTTCCTGATTCAGAACAAATGTATTCCTCCATGTTTCTTGACTGGTTTTTTCATGAGACTTCTTTCTAAACACATTATTTTCGAATTCCATAATCACTTTTGAAGCAAAACTCACACACCCTTCATGATAAACCATAACCCTAACATTACATTAGAAGTATAAGTGGTTGGAATGAATGATTGTATATCATTATAAGATTTTTAAGATATTTTCAGATATCAATTCAATCCATTATTAAAAGTGGAACTAGTTATATTATTTATTCACAGAATTGACTATTCATGCATTATCTCAATATATATATACAGAGGGTACACCTCTTTGTACCACCAATAATAATTTATACATCTTCAAAATATTGCTCTCAGAAATGCTGGAAGATATACTTATATCACCTGATCTACATATACATTTTATTACAGTAATATTCTGGACACAAAATGCAAACTACACACTTTTGATTGTACAAAACCCTAAATGGAAAGTGAACATGGTTTAATAAAAACATCCATGTCCATGTTGTCTAATGCTCTCAAATTTCAATCCTATTTGTGACCACATATTTGTTTCTTTTTAAGATTATATATTCAAACTCAACCCTGTTGAAAATGTCTAATCCTATCACTCACTTTATACTTTGCCTGATTTCATAAGGTCTCTATTGATATCTGCTTTCCTACATATTTTTCCCAGTTCATCATTGTGACAGACTCTTCACATGTGCTGATACTTACATTCAATCTCTTAGCGAAATCCTATGACTAAAGAACTTTTGTTCCAAATTCTATACTCATTCTTCTTCCTAAACCTACTGACACTCTTCCTAATCCTACTGACTATCCCTTTTTTACTGGATGTTCTCTTCTACATTCAATCATCCAAGGTACAATGTCCTATGTCATTGTATATCGATTTATCTGAGATATCTGTACAGAACGTAAATCAAAGCTAAGTATCCCAATCAAGGGCCAAATGCCCTTCTGGGCTTCAAATCTTACCTAGATTTCTGTTTTCATACATATATTTCCCTTCTATATTCTTATAAATATCACAAGTTCCCATATCATTATTCATCCCACAGATTGTTTCTTAACCAAAATCAAACCTCTTATTTACCCTAACCATAAACTGTTTCCTTAATCTAACTTTACAGAGGAGCAGGCACAGAGTTGGTATTACAATACAGGAATGTGGGGGATCTATCACCTGCTGAGAACCACAAATGTCCATGCAGATATGATCCTTGGAAAAGATGTAGGCCGCTATGAAGGACCTGAGAGAGCAAAAGTCAACTTCCATGGTAAACAACCTGGTCAGGAAGAAGGGATGCGTCTGAATCAGCCTCTCTCTTCTTAATGTAGAGAAGATGGACAAAACCAGGCCTGTGTGGAGAGCTGTTCCCGGGTGCTTATGGTTGATATACCATTCTAACTTGTGAAAGTGTCACAGGTAGTAGGGGGAGCCTCCAGTTCATGGGACCCTTGGAAAAAACAGTTAGAACCAAGTTGTTGCCAAGGCAGTGACCTCATTCAGTTCCTGAAGGAAGTGTCCTACCTCATTTCCTTGGTGATGGAACTCTCTGAACTTTGAATCCAAGAAACCAGGCACCCAGAGCCAGACGCAGTCCCAGTCCAAGTGGGCTCACTTGTTTGGATTTACCACAGACAGAGTCAGTCTTTCTTGGTACCTACTGATGTCAGGATGACTACATGCCAGGAGAGCTCTCAAGAGGGGCCTTTCTTGAGAAATCAGGTAGTGTCTCACTGCTGGCTCATGACAACTTCATCAAATTGTCTAAGGAGACCAGATCTGAGACACGACAGGCAATTTTGTGGGAACATAGTATGGCCCACCAGTCAGAGACCTCTCCGGATAGTTACAGTTCTACTTGGGGTAAGGAGGTGCCTTTGTGGGTGTGGGTGTGAGTTTGAGGTTTTGCCTCATGTTCTGAGAATAGGTAGGTAAGGCAGTTTGTTTGGTTTGGAGTGGACTGTGTCTAGTAAGTCGTTTGACAAGACGAGTGTTTCTATGTCTGTGTATCTCACTGTGTCCGTGGTTGTAGACATTAGAAAAGAGAATGCATCAATGGATGTCTCCTGTCTAGTAGAAAGCTTCCCAGCATTCATCATGCCCAGTTGATAATGGACTGTGGCTTGCCTTATGGTTGGGCCAAACCTGCTATCTTCTTAAGTTCCTGTTTTCTTCATGAATTCTGGCCACTCTCCAGAATAGGCTCATGGTTTTGTGTCCAAGATATGTACCACCTTCAAGCTCTGTGACATGGACATGTACTGGATAGCTGAATTTAATTGGGAGTATCTCAGAAAACTCAGATATCAGTGTGACCAATAAAGTCTCAATTGAGAAACCCAGCTTTGGGCCTGCTGTTGTCCTGAAAGTCAGGTAGGTCTTTGCCTCAGGCCAAACTTTGTGAAGCCTGAAGAAAACAGTTTTCAAATGGAAATGAATGGGCATCACCTGTGGCTCTTTGCTTAATTGCTTTGGTAAGGGATGGGTCAGCCTCTTGGCCCTGTGTGAGGCTTTGGCTTATATTCCCACCACCTGATTGATCTAAAGAAAGATCCCATGTGTGCATCCTAAACCATAATGGCCAAAAGAGCAGTTATTGTTGATGAAGTCTCTCACCTTCCTCTGTAAGGTTCTTGACTTCTATCAAGTGAGAATAGGGATCCTTTGCATCAAATGAGTTCTTCTAATCCCTGCAGAGCCTGGCCCATAGGTGCTTGGATATTGTCATGATGCCAATTCACATAAAGACTCTAAACCCCAGAGTCAAAAGGCCTCAAATTGGAGAAGTGGAGCAGTATTAAATGCAGGCCTATTTGATCCATCCTGGTTCACAGGAAGAGTGTCCAGGCCACCCTGACTTTAGGCCAATGAGGGGCAAGGGAGGTTATTTTGCACACTGTCTTGGGCTGGGCCCCTCATGGACACCTCCAGCCAGAGGTAATGATGAGTGTGTATATGGAAGAAGATGAGTGACATGTGGGAGTGTTTTGGATTTAATTGTGTTCATTTGGGTGGTGGTTGGAAGAGATGACTGGGTCCACCTGGGCTTGAACTCTGGTGTGATTCCCCTTTGAAACTGATTTCTGATTCTGATCTCAGAGAAGTATTGCCATGAATTTTGTTAGGATTTTAGGAGGCCATGCCTGAGAGTCGCCCTTGGAAACTGAGAGCTAGCCCCAGGGTGGCTTTCCCCAGAGTGCTGGGAATCCAGCCAGGATATCACATGATTTTATTCTGAAAGACTTGGCAGCCATAGTTGACAGTCAAAACACACATGGACCTCATACTGTATACCCCAATGGGCCTGGCTTCATGTGACCTGTTGACCACTCAAGACATTCCATATGCTGCAGATATAACCTCTTCTAACCTTGAGTTGAGCTGCATTGCTTGTGGTCCTGTCTTTCCTTGTCTTTTCATACTGTTCGCATTTCTTTCTGCTTGTTGAAACTGTTGTGTTATTGAAAATTCCCCCATATATTTATATTGCTCTTGTATCCTTGCAAAGTCTCCCTTGCAGGTGCTGTTGAGGGTCTGCCCCTCCTACAATAGGGGCAATGTGCCTACCAACCCGGCAGGCCACTGGGCTTGTTCTGAAGGTCAGTAGCAGGTCCGCCGACCTTACAGGTGTGGGCGGTGGCTCTGCCACTCTGCGGGTGCTGGGCCTGTTCTATGAGTGGGTCAGAGGTCCATCTGCCTTGGAGGCATGAGCAGTGGCTCTGCCCCTCACCCTCTCAATGTGTTTTTAAAGTTAACAAATATGTGAATTCCTGTCTCCATTTCTCTGTAGCCTATTCAGAACATGTATTTTTATATGCACATATAGAATCCTACATGGTATCACACGTACATTCTTGTGAGTTTGGCTGAATTGGCAGATAAAAATTGTGAGAAGAGATCCCTCCTCCTAAACGATTTTGGAACTGAAAAGTCAACATATGGGTTACCTTCCTATTGCAAAACATTATACATAAATCCATGTTCAGTAAAATGAATATTTTTGGATCTGTGGATAATATATATTTCATAGTGAATTTCAATTGGGATATATATTGCTACTTTTTAATGTCTGTGTGTTTTGTGTGTGTGTGTGTGTATATATATATATATATATATATATATATATATACTCTACAGATTATTCAAAATATGAAATATATTTGTCTTATTATACACTCCCTAAATTCATTCATGTTCATGTATGTGGATTAATAATCAACTTTTCACAAGATTATTCTCAGAAAGATTCATCCACCTGAAATACATATTTGTTTTCTAGTACTGAAAATTAACTTCAGTGAATGGTGCATAGAAATCCTAATAATTCTACAGTAACTGACCCAGTTTAGCTTCAATGCAAGTAGATTTCTATGGGACATGATGTGTATTCTGACGTTTATTTTTATTCAACACTGGTACATTACTATTTTATTCAGTTTTTGCACATCATAGGATATATATTTCATCCACAAGTTCACAAATTTATAGGAATTTGTTTCATTTTCAATCAATTCCTGCTTCAAAACACATGTAGACCTCCAGGTTTCGTGACTGGGCTTTTAATGAGATTTCTTTCCAAACACATTATTTTCGATTTACATAATCACTTTTGAAGCAAAACTCACACACTCTTCATGAAAACTCATTACCCTAATATTACCATTAGAAGTATAACTGGATAGAATGAATTATTGTATATCAATATAAGATTTCCTGTATATTTTCAGATATCAATTCAGTCCATTATTGAAAGTTGAAACCAGTTATATTATATATTCACATTATGATCTATTCATTCATTATCTCTATATTCATAGACACCGTGTACACATAATTGTACCAAAGTCTAAATGGAAAGTGAGCATGTATTTCTAAAAACATCCATGTCCAGGTTGACTAATGCTCTCAAATGTCAATCCTATTGGTGACTAAATATTTGTTTCTCCTGAAGATTAAATATTCAACCTCAACCCTGTTGAAAATATCTAATCCTATCACTCACTTTATACTTTGCCTGATTTCCTAATGTCTCTATTGATATCTGCTTTCCTACATATTTTCCCCAGTTCATCACTGTGACTGACTCTTCACATGTGCTGACATTTACATTCATTCTCTACCTGAAACCCTATTGCTAAAGAAATTTTAGTCCAAATCCTATACTCACTCTTGATTCTAAACCTAATGACTATATTCCTAATCCTACCTAATATCCCTTTTTGAATGGATGTTCTCTTCAACATTCAATCATTCAAGGTACATGGTCCTATGCCATTGTATACCAATTGATCTGAAACAACTGTGCAGGACTTAATTCAAAGCTAAGTATTTAAATCAAGGGCCCAATGCCCTTCTGGGATTCAAATCTGACCTAGACTTCTGTTTTCATATTTATATTTCGACTACATACTCTTATAAATATACCAGGTTCCAAATACCATTATTCATCCCACAGAATGATTCCTAACACAAATGGAACATGTTATTAACCCTAACAATACACTGTTCACTCAATCTAATTTTACAGATGAGTAGGGACAGAGTTTATTTTACAATACAGCAATGTAGGGTATCTACCACCTGCTGAAAATCTCAAATGTCCAAGCAGAAATGATCCCTGGAGAAGACGTAGGCAGCTATGAAGGACCTGAGAGAGCAAAAGTTATCTTCCATGGCAAACAAAGATGTCAGGATGAAAGGATGTGTCTGAATCAGCCTCTCTCTTCTTAATGTAGAGAGGATGGTCAAAACCAGGCCTGTGTGGAGAGCTGTTCCCAGGAGCCTATGTTTGATATACCATTCTAACTTGTGAAAGTGTCAGAGAAAGTAGGGGCAGCCTCCATCTCATGGGACCCTTGGAAGCAACTGTTAAGACAAAGTGGTTGTCAAGGCAGTGACCTCATTCAGTTCCATAAAGAAGTGACCTACCCCACTTCTTTGGTGAGGAAACTCTCTGAACTTGGAATCCAGGAAACCAGGCACCCAGAGCCATTCCAAGTCCCAGTCCCAGTGGGCTCACTTGTTTTGATTTACCAAGGACAGAGTCAATCTTTCTTGGTACCTACAGATGTGAGGAAGGCCAAATGCTAAGAGAGCTATGAAGAGGGGGCCTATCCTGAGAAAGCAGGAAGTGGTTCACTACTGGATCCTCACAACTTCACAGAGATGGCCAATGAGACCAGATCTGAGACGGGACAGGCCATTTCATTGAAACATAGAATGGCCCACCAGTCAGAAGACACTCTGGATCGTCAGAGACCTATTTGGGGAAGGAGGTGCCTTTGTGTGTGTGGGTGTGGGTTTGTGGTTTTATCTCATGTTTTGAGAATAGGTAGGAAAGGCGGTTTGTTTGGTTTGGAGTGGACTGTTTCTAGAAAGTCATTTGACAAGGCGAGTGTTTCTTTTTAAATGTATCCAACACTGTCCGTGGTTGTAGACATGTGAAAGAGAATGCAACAATGGATATGTCCTATCTAGTAGAAAGCTTCCCAGCATTCATCCTACCCAATTTGTGAATGGATTGCAGCTTGCCCTATAGATGAGCAACCCCTACTATCTTCCTAAGTTTTGGTTTTCTTCCCGCATTCTGGCCACTATTCAGAATAGGCTTATGGTTTTGTGTCCAATATATGTACCACCTGCAAGCTCTTTGACATGGCCATGTAATGGATAGCAGAATGGAATGGCGAGCATCACAGAAAACGCAGATATCAGTGTGACCAGGAAAGTCTCAGTGGAGAAACCCTACTTTGGACCTTTTGCTTACCTATTGTTCTATTGCCCTGAATCTTAGGAAGGTCTTTGCCTCAGGCCACCCCTTTGTGAAACCTGAAGAAAACCATTTTCAATTGGAAATGAATGGGCATCACCTGTGGTTCTTTGCTTAATTGCTTTGGAAAGGGATGTGTCTGAATAAGCCTCTTGACCCTCTGTCAGGCTATGGCTTAGATTCTCAGCACCTGATGGATCTAAAGAAAGTTCCCACGTGTGTATCTAAAACCAAAATGGTAAAAATATCGGTCATTGTGGATGAAGTCTCTTGCTTTACTCTGTTAGGTTCCTGACCTCCATCAAGTGAGAATAGGGATCCTATGGGTCAAATGTGTTATTCAAAGCCCTGCAGAGCTGCTGGGGTTTTCTCATGACTCCAATTCACATAAAGAATCTAAACCCCACAGTCAGAAGGCCTCAAATTTGAGAAGCAGATCAGTATTAAGGGCAGGCCTATTTGACCACTCCTGGTTCACAGGAAGTATGTCCAGGCCACCCTGAAGTTTGGCAAATGAGGTGCATGGGAGCTCATTTTGGACACTGTCTTGGGCTGTGCCCCTCATGGAATACTCCAGCCAAAGGTTATGATGAATGTCTATATGGAAGAAGTTCAGTGCCATGTGGGAGTGTTTTGGTTTTAATTGTGGTCATTTGTGTGGTGGTTGGAAAAGATGACTTGTTCCAACTGGGCTTGGACTCTGGTGTGATTCCCCATAAGTCTGAGTTCTGAAACTGACTTCAGAGTAGTATTTCCATGAATTGTGTTGGGATTTTAGGAGGCCACACATGAGAGTCACCCTTGTAAACTGAGTTCTAGGCCCATGATGGATTTCAAAATCACACTTGGAATCTCATCCAGGATATCATATGATTTTATTCCTAAATAGTTGGCAGCCATAGTTAAGAGAGAAAACACACATGGATCTCACATTGTAGACCTCAATGGGCCTGGCTTCATGTGACCTTTTGGCCCCTATTTGGGAATCCTTGCCTGTGAGAGTTCTCCAGAGCTTTCTTTCAAATGAGCTTTCTCAAAATTTTATGGTTCCTGGATGAATGGGAAACCCACAGTGGCTCCAACTTCATCCTTGAAAATGGCTAGATAAATATCATGAAATTTTGGACATTCCCATGACCAGGGGGCACTAGAAAACATTTCGATGTTCTATTGCTGATCATGAGTGTACCAGACAGTGCCTTGATTGACTGGGTTTCAAGAAAATGGTGTAGAACAGAGATGCCAGTAAGTTGGAGCCTTCTGAGTAGTGGGCCAAGAGCAGTGGTGTGCGGGCGTGTGATAATACATCTGTGTTGTGGCCATCTGGATCTGCCATTGGCTTTCAAATGGCTTGTGACTGACATGGTGCAGCCAGCAGACCTTTATATGAAAAGGCATATTGTTATATGGAGACAATTCTGGGCAATGTTGAGAATCAGGTTGCTGTGGACAAGGGGGCAAGCTATGTGGGATAGAAGCCTGACTGGTGCATTCTCCTGTAGACACTGATCCACCAAACGTAACAGAATTCCCTCCAACACAGGGAAGATTTCAACTCCTTCTATTTCATGAAACAAATACCAAACTCCCAGTGTATCAGCAAGAAAGACCATGAAAAGTGGAGGATGACCAAAGGGCTTCACAGTCCACACGGGGAGACATTTAGCCCCAATGGCCTTAGTTTACCTACAAAAAGAGAATTAATCTCTGCTGTGCCATGTTCATTGGAAAATAAGAAAACATGTCCTCCAGGTCACATAGATGTAGATCCAGCTTTGATGGTCTCACTACAAAGGAAACTAAAGCTCCTGACAACAACATATATTTCAAGTGCCCAACCTCAGAGGCAGTTACTCAAGAACTCTTTAGGCCAGCAGAACTCCATGTTTGTGGAAGGTTTACCCTGTCGCTTACTTTTGGAAACTCCTCTACCACCCCCAAGGTTTTGAACTCCTGAGCATTTTCCATTCCAGATATGTATTCACAGATTTTCTAATTCTTCTCCTCTAATTATGTCTTACTTTGGGACAAGGTAATGTGAAGGCATTGTTCTGGATGAGAGTGGGAAGTTTTTTGTGTAGCACATATATGCATACACATTGAATTCATTTTCCTATTTTCTATTCGTAATACTGAATCCCTGACACTAAACCATACCCTACTAGACTCTGACTACTAATCCTAATATGATGGAGAAAAATAACCCAAACAGAATAGAAGTACATGCAGTTCAGAGCAGGCATGGTGTATAGTTGGACTTGCCTTTTGCGTGATGAAGGCTTGGTGTTATAAATCTAGTCAATTTTTTATTGAAATAGTTCTCTATGTGTTTTTAAATTTAACAAATATGTGAATTCCTGTCTTCCTTTCTCTGTAGCCTATTCAGCACATGTATTTTTATATGCACATATAGAATCCTTCCTGGTATCACACGTACATATTTGTGAGTTGGCTGACTTGGCAGATGCAAACTGTTAGAAGAGATCACTCCTCCTAAATGCTGTTCGAACTGAAAATTCAAACTATGGGTGAACTTCCTATTTGAACAACATAAATCCATGTTCAGTAAAATGAATATTTTTGCATCTGTGGATGATATATATTTCATGGTGAATTTCGATTGGCATACATAATGCTACTTTTTAATGTCTCTGTGTGTGTGTATTTATATATATACATATATATATATATATATATATATATATATATATATATATATATGTATATATGTATTCACTCTCCAGATTTTTCGAAATATGAAGTATATGTGTCTTATTATACACTCCCTAAATTCATTCATATTCACGTATGTGGATTTATAATCATCTTTTCACAAGATTATTCTCAGAAATATTCATCCACCTGAAATATACATTTGTTTTTTCCTAGTACTGACAACTAACTTCAGGGGATCATATGATGGCCCCAATGGGAGTTCATCATCCCCGTGTACCACATCACTGTGTGGAGAATGACGAGTTAGAAAGGCTAAAAGCTATCTTGTTAGGAATTTTCAGCAAAATTGAGGTGCTCCAAAACCTAGAGGAAGGATTTCCATCACTGGCCAATCAGCTACGGGCGCTCAAACTTGAGTGATTTGTCCACAGGGAGCGTCACGCTGCTTATTCAGCAAATCACCCTGCGGCTAGAATCTGCTGTGTGCACCGGGAAACGACCAGATAGCAACGCAAAGATACAGCACTGAAAATTCTGTGGGCTCCTGCCAGCTGTGCAATCACTGTGGTCAGTGATGAATTCTGGGTTTGAGACGGGGGAAGAAAGCAGTCCAATTCGGTTATCCACACCGGTCATACCACAGAGGAAGCCAGCGGCCACCATCTTGGAGAGCTGACATCACCATTGCTGTTTTCGACTGATCGCATCTCATTCAGCTATAGAACAGGTAATTTCAGGCTGCCATTCACCTGCATCTCGCAGACAAATTACTCAGGCTCAGTGCTAAAGAACCCACAGAAATTTCTTCTTAGAGCCTGCTCCTATCAAAACATACACCGAGCACGGAGCGGCCAAATTCCGGCTCCTGGAACTGCTCTGGCCCAGGGCTAAAGAACCTGCAGAAACTGCTTCTCGGTCCGGGTCCTGCTCAATACTGTGGAGGTAAATACCAACCGATCCTTCATAGGCAGTGGCAACAGGATTGAGATGGGGCTTGTGAGGGCCAGTCAGGACTCACCCATTGCTTTGGTCACCCGGCAAATGGAACTAAATGCTGCCGTTCGCATGGGATACCAACATGGCAGAGATCTGATGTCATCACAAAGCTGTGGAGGAGATAACTTCATCAATACCAGTGACGACAGAAACAGTTGGTCTGTTGGTAAAGAAAGTGACTCACAAACACCCAAGTCTCTCTCACTTTGTCATCAAGCCAGAGGGGCAGAGCAGAGCTGCCGCCTGCGCCTGGAAGAGGCCCAGCGACCCACCAGCGTGGTAGTCACGTCACCACAATTCTCGTAGGGGCAGAGCATTGCCGCTGCCTGTGCCCGGAACAGGCCCAGTGACCCGCAGGCGTGGTTGTCACGTCACCCCAATTGGAGTAGGGGCAGAGCAGAGCCACAGCCCGAGCCCGCGAAGTAGTCAGACCTGCAACGGACCTGCGGAACAGGCCCAGCAGCCTGCCGGCATGGTAGACACATCACCCCAATTGGAGTAGGGGCAGAGCAGAGCCGCTGCCCGTGCCCGCAAGGTAGGCAGACCTGCGACTGACTGGCAGAACAGGCCAGGCGGCCTGCCGGCATGGTAGACACGTCACCCCAATTGGAGTAGTGGCAGAGCAGAGTCGTCGCCCACGCCCGGAACAGGCCCAGCGACCCGCTGGCGTGGTAGACACGTCACCCCAATTAAAGTAAGGGCAGAGCAGAGAGGCCGAACGTGCCTGCAAGGTAACCAGACCTGCGACCGACCGGCAGAACAAGCCCAGGGTTCCAACTACAAATCATAATATGATGGAGAAAAATAAACCAAACAAAATAGAAATACAAGCAGTTCAGAGGAGGCATGTTGTATAGTTGGAGTTGCCTTTTTCATGATATAGCGTAGGAGTTAAAAATCTACTCAAGTATTTCTTGAAATAGATTTCCATGTGTTTTTAAACTTAACAAATATGTGAATACCTGTCTCCCTTTCTCTGTAGCCTATTCAGCACATGTATTTTAATATGAACATATAGAATCCTACGTGGTGCCACACGTACATTCTGGTGAGGTGGCTGACTTGGCAGATACAAATTGTGATAAGAGACCACTCTTACAAAACGCTGTTGGAATTGAATATTCAACCTATGGGTTAGCTTCCTAGTTGAACAACATTATACGTAAATCCATTTTCACAAAAATGAATACTTTTGGATCTGTGGATTATATATATTTCATGATGAATTTCGATTGGTGTATATATTGCTACTTTTTAATGTCTCTCTGTGTGTGTGTGTGTGTGTGTGTATAAATATACACTCTACAGATTTTTCAAAATATGAAATATATGTGTCTTACTATACAATCCATAAATTCATTCATATTCATGTATATGGATTTATAATCCACTTTCACATGGTTATTCTCAGAAATATTCATCCACCTGAAGTACATATTTGTTTCTTAGTACTGAAAACTAACTTCAGTGAATGGTGCATACAAATCCTAATATTTCTATCATAACTGACCCAGTTTAACATCAATGCAAGTAGATTCCTATGGGACATGATGTGTATTTTGATGTTCATTTTTATTCAACACGGGTACATTACTATTTCTGCAGTTTATGCACATCATAGGATGTATATTTTATTCACAATGTAGCAAATTTATAGGCATTTGTTTCACTTTCAATCACGTCCTGCTTTAGAACCCATGAATTCCTCCATGTTTCTTGCCTGGTATTTTCATAAGAACTCTTTCCATACATATTATTTTCAAATTCCATAATCACTTTTGAAGCAAAACTCACACATCATTCATGATAAACAATAATCCTAATATAACCAATAGATGTATAACTGATTACAATGAATGATTGTATATCAATATAAGATTCCTTATATATTTTCAGATATCAATTCCATCTATTATTTAAAGGGGAACCAGTTATATTATTTATTCACACAATGGTCTATTCATACATTATCTCTATATTCATAGACACAGGGTACACCTCTTTGTACCCCCAATACTAATTTATACGTCTTCAAAATACTGCTCTCAGAAATGGTGGAAGAAATACTCATGTCATTTGATCTACATATACATTTTGTCACAGTAATATTCAGGACACAAAATGCAAAGGTCACTCTTCTGATTGTACCAAAGCCTAAACGGAAATGAGCATGCATTACTAAAAACATCCATGTCCAGGTTGCCTAATGCTCTCAAATGTCAATCCTATTAGTGACTACATATTTGTTTCTTCCTAAGATTATATATTCAACCTCAACCCTGTTGAAAATGTCTAATCCTATCACTCAATTTATACTTTGCCTGATTTCCTAATGTCTCTACTGATATCTGCTTTCCTACATATTTACCCCAGTTCAATATTGTGACTGACTCTTCACATGTGCTGACATTTACATTCACTCTAGCCGAAACCCTATTGCTAAAGAACTTTTCCTACAAATCCTATACTCACTCTTCTTTCTGAAGCTACCATCTTTCTTCAAAATCCTACCGACTATCCTACTTTGAATGGATGTTCTCTTCGACATTCATCTTTCAGAATGATTCCTAACCAAAATCGAACATGTTATTAATCCTAACCATACACTGTTCCCTCAATCTAACTTTACATAAGAACAGGGACAGAGTGTTCTTAAAATACAGGAATGTAGGGTATCTTCCACCTGTTGAGAACCTCAAAGGTCCATGCAGAAATGATCCCTGGAGAAGATTTAGGCATCTATGAATGACCTGAGAGAGCAAAAGTCTTCTTCCATTGCAAACAACCTGATCAGGATGAAGGGTTGTGTCTGAATCAGCCTCTCTCTTCTTAATGTAGAGAAGATGGACCAAAGGAGGCCTGTGTGGAGAGCTGTTCCAGGGTGCCAATGGTTGATATACCATTCTAACTTGTGAAACTGTCCCAGGTAGTAGGGGCAGCCTCCATCTCATGGGACTCTTGGAAGCAGCTGTTAGGACAAAGTGGTTGCCCCGGCAGTGACCTCATTCACTTACTGAAGGAAGACACCTCACCTCTCTTCCTTGGAGATGGAACTCTCTGAAATTGGGATCCCGGAAGCCAGGCACCCAGAGCCAGTCCCAGTACCAGTCCCTGTAGGCTCACTTGTTTGGATTTACCGAGGACAGAGTCAGTCTTTCTTGGTGCCTACTGATGTGAGGTTGGCCTAATGCTAGGAGAGCTCTGAAGACAGGCCTTTCCTGAGAAAAAGTCAGTTGCTCACTGCAGTCTCCTGACAAATTCACAGAGTTGGCCAAGGAGACCAGATCTGAGACAGGACAGGCTACTACGAGGGAACATAGAATGGCCCACCAGTCAGAGCACACTCCAAATAGTCACAGACCTACTTGGGGGAAGGAGGTGCCTTTGTGGGTGTGGGTGTGGGTTTGTGGTTTTGTCTCATGTTCTGAGTATTTGTAAGAAAGGCAGTTTGTTTGGTTTGGAGTGAACAGTTTCTTGTACGTCATTTCACAAGGCAAGTGTTTCTATGTCTGTGTATCCCACTGTGCCCGTGGTTCTAGACATTGGAAAAGAGAATGCATCAATAGATGTGTCCTGTCTAGTACAAAGCTTCCCAGCATTCAACCTGCCCAATTTATGAATGGACATCCGCTTAACTTATGGATGGGCAACACCTCTTATTCCAAGGTTCCTGTTTTCTTCCTGAATTCTGGCCACTCACCAGAATAAGTTCATGGTTTTTTGTCCAAGGTATGTACCACCTCCAACCTCTGTGAAATGGCCTTTTACTGGATAGCTGAAGGAAATGGCGAGCATCTCAGAAAACTCAGATATCAGTGTGACCAGGAAAGTCTCAGTGGAGAAACCCTTTTTTGGCTATTTGCTTACCTATGGTTCTGTTGCCCTGAATGTCAGGAAGGTATTTACCTCAGGCGACACCTTAGTGAAGCCTGAAGAAAACAGTTTTCAAATGGAAATGAATGGGCATCACCTGTGGCTCTTTGGTTAATTGCTTGGGAAAGGAATATGTCTTAATAAGTCTCTTAGCCATGTGAGTGGCTGCAGCTTAGATTCTCAGCATCTGATGCATCTAAAGAAAGATCCCATGTGTGCATCCAAAACCAAAATGGCCAAAAGAGCAGTCATTGTGGATGAAGTCTCTCACCTTCCTCTGTAAGGTTCCTGACTTCCATCAAGTGAGAATAGGGATACTTTGTGTCAAATTAGTTCTTAAAAGCCCTGCAGAGGCTAGCTAATAGGTGCTTGGGGTTTCTCATGACTCCAATTCACATAAAGAATCTATACCTGACTGTCATAGGCCTCAAATTGGAGAAGCAGAGCAGTATTAACGGTATGTCTATTTGATCACTCCTGGTTCACAGAAAGCGTGTGCAGGCCACCCTGACTTTAGGCAAATGAGGGGCAAGGGAGCTTATTTGGACGCTCTCTTGGGCTGCGCCCCTCATTGAAACCTCCATCCAGAAGTTATGATGAGTGTCTTTATGGAAGAAGTTGAAGACCATGTGGGAGTGTTTTGGTTTTAATTGTGGTCATTTGTTTGGCGGTTGGAAGAAATGACTGTGTCCACCTGGGCTTGAACTCTGGTGTGATTCCTCTTAGAGACTGATTTCTGGAAGTGACCTCAGAGAAGTATTGCCATGAATTGTGTTGGAATTTTAGGAGGCCACACAAGAGACTCCCCCTTGGAAACTGAGATCTAAGCACTGGTTGGTTTTCTAGAGAGCACTGGGAATCTCAGCCAGGATATCACATGATTTTATTCTGAAAGACTTGGCAGCCATAGTTGAGAGTCAAAACACACATGGACCTCACATTGTAGATCTCAATGGGCCTTGCTTCATGGGACCTTTTGGCCATTCTTTTGGATGCCTTGCCAGTGAGAGTTCTCCAGAGATTTCATTGAAATGAACTTCCTCACCATTTAATGGTTCCTGAAAGAATTGAAACCCACAGTGCCTCCAACTTCATCGTTGAAAAATGACTAGATAAATACCATGAAATTTTTTTAATTCCCATGACCATGTGGCATGGGAGAAACTTTTGATGTCCTGTTGCTGATCAAAAGTGTACCAGACAGTGCCTTGATTGACTGGGTTTCATAAAAATGGTGTATAACAGAGATGCTAGTTAGTTGGAGCCTGCTGAGTAGTGGGGCCAGAGCTGTGGTGTGAAGGTGTGTGATGAAACATGTGTGGTGGGGCCATGTAAATCTGCCATTGGCTTCCAAATGGCTTGTGAATGACATGGTGCAGCCAGCAGACCCTTGCATGTAAAGGCATCTTGTTACCTGGAGAGTATTCAGGGCAATGTTCAGAATCAGGTTGCTTTGGTCAAGCGGGCAAGCTATGTGGGATAGAAGTCTGGTTGGTGCATTCTCCTGCAGACCCTGACTTACAACACGTGACAGAACTCCCTCCAGCACTGTGTCCCAGTTGAACTCCTTGTATTTCATGAAGCAAATACCAAACTCCTAGTGCAGCAGCTAGAAACACGACGAAAATTTGAGGATGACCAAATGGCTTCACAGTCTACACTGGGAGACTTTTAGCCCCCAGTGGCAACAGTTTACCTACAAAGAGAGATTTCAGCACTTCTGCCTCATGTCCACTGGAAAATAAAAAAAACCATGTCCTCCAGGTCACATATATGCAGACCCAGGTCTGATGGTCTCACGACAAAGGAAGCTAAAGCTCCTGACAACAACATATATTTCAAGTGCCAACCTCAGAGGAAGTTTCTCAAGCAGTCTTTAGGATTGCAGAGTTCCATGTTTGTGGTATTTTTACCCTGTTTCTTACTTTTGGAATCTCCTCTACAACCTCCAAAGATGTGAACTCCTGAACATTTTCCATTGCAGATATGTATTCACAGATTTTCTAACTTTTCTTCTCTAATTGTGTCTTACTTGGTGCGAAGGTAATGTCAAGGAATTGTTCTGAATGAGAGTGGGAAGATTTTTGTGTAGCACATATTTGCATACACTTTGGATTCATTTTCCAAATTTCCATTTAAAATACTAAATCCCTGACTGTCAGGGGTAGAAGGAATTTCTCCTTCATAGAATAGCCTGACACTTACAAGAAACAGCCCCCTGGGAGACATCCTGCCTAGGAGATATCCTGTAACCATCTGTCTCCCTGAGACATCATGGGGCCATCTGCCTTACTGAAACATCCTGAGGTTATCTCACCTTGTGAAGACATCCAGGAACTGCCAATAAGAGAGCTTTCCCATACCCAGTATATAAATACCCCTGTGTGAACAATAAAAATTTGCAGCTTGATTAAAACTCCTGTCTTGCTGTCATCTCTCGTGTCTCTTGTCCCTTCATTACTCCCCATCTAGGTTCACCACCCCCGTTGATGTGTCCTGCCGGCCGGGATATCTGGCACCTACCTACAGGGGCTCGAGCCTTTGACTGAGGGGGAAACCTGTCCTCAGGGAAGACTTAAAAAAGCGGAGCTTGCGATTGCCTCAGCAGACACCACCGAAAGACAGATCCAGGAGGAGAGTGGGGATGACACATGGTGAGTGACCCACCATGGGACAAGCAGTTTCGTCACATGATTTGTTTTTGTCAGGCCTCAAGGAGGCCCTCAAGACATAGGGGGCACATGTTAAGAAAAAGGACTTAAAATTATTCTTTTCATACATAGGAGAATTGTGTCCATGGTTTCCCCCTGAAGGGTCCATTGATGGTAGAAAATGGCTTAGAGTAGGAGACTGTTTAAACCATTTTTTTTGTTGTTGTTGAAGAAAAAGTCCTAGAACAAAGGTATATTAGACCTTTTGTAGACATTAATATTTTATAAGATTTTTAAACACCGAGAAAAATTTGTAAGTTTAAATTTAAAGACATTTATATTTATCTGTTTATCCAATTTAAATTGAACCATTTAAATCACGTGAATTAAAGATCTTTGGATCCACTTTGAAATAGTAAGCTTGCCTTAATTTGATTTTAATTGGAGTCAGTGGTCTTTTCTTGCATCCTGGTGTAATATTTTGTAGTTTCCCATCGAGATGACACTGCCCCAATAGATCACAAGACCAGACTACTGGAAATTCTGAAGCTGGCCTTTCCTCCAGGGCTCCGGCATGGAGAGGCAATTTCCAAGGCCTTGGTGTGAGATTTTGGTCCAGGGAGCACTGCAGTGAACCACCGCCCTAAAACTATTAGCAAGCACATGGTGGAGGAGGCCTCCATAGGTAAGTGGCGCCTATATAACATCTGATATCCGGTTAAGGGAGATCTCTTCTGATGACAGAGTGGTGTCCTGGGGAGACACACATATACTCCTGTCTGGTACAGTAACGAGAATCATTCTGTCCTCTGTTATGTTCTGTAGGAAATTCCTCTGAAAGCATAGAGAGGTGCCAATGGGCACGCAGGAGCTCCTATCCCAGAGCTTTCGCAAGACGTTGCATAGTTCCTCTGTTTTTCTGTTTCTGCGCTGGTTTTCTGTTTTTTTGTGTGTGTTTTGTTCTGTGTTTCATATGTTTTTTTTTTTTTTGGTTTGTTTTAGTGTGTTTTGTTGTGTGATTTCTGTGGTAAAACTTAACTGAAAATGGGTAATAAAGCAAGTAAACTGACACCCATTTGGACTGTGTTTTAAAGAACTGTGATGAACTTTAATACCCTTTGTTAAGCAGGATGAGAGAAGCCCCTAGCTGGCTGCCTGGAGCACACCCACTGCAGAGGGCAATGCCTGCTGGGGACCTAAGAACTGAGTATCTCCCAGGTTAACACGTGAAACTCCTTAAAACCCCTTGTCCCTTCAGATCGATAGAATCACAACCATTGGGCAGAGACCCCTGTTTTTCTCCTTTGTTAGCAAAGCAGTAAATCTCCCTTTTTCTTTTTCTCAAACCCTGTCCTCATTATTAAATTGGTATTAATTGGCTTCAAAATCAGGAACCAAACTTTAAGTTACAATTTTTGGTACCCCCCACACCCCGGAACTCTTTGAGAGCTGACTACTGAAATGTTAGGAGACGGAGCGTGCTTGGGGTGGAACCGAACAAGAGGAGCTAATCCTGTAAGTGAAAGGAGGGACTGAGGGACTTCCAGCAGCTGCCCAAGCCCTGTTGCTTCAGAGAATTACCTACTTCCTTCCCTGCACTGTAAGGATTTTGCCATCTCTGTTTTCTTAAACAAGAGAAAAAGAAAAAGGGGACACTAAATACAGTAAAGTCACCATGGAGACCCTTGATTTTACATTTCAGGTTGTCCCTCTGTGAAAACATCTGGTTCCCTTGTGGGAAAATCTATGGTGCCACTGGTGTAGGAGATTTTTCTCTTATCTGCTCTGGTTTAAAGGCTTCTGTCTGTAAGCCATAGTCTGGAGCTCCTTTCAGTCTGTCTTGTGTCTTTGTTTCTGGCCCTTTAAGACATGTGCAATAATGTGTTGATATTATAAATCATTTCTTGGGAATGATCTTAGCTGAATGTGTATCTAAATGATGATGTTTTATTGTAACAATCTGGCATCTGAATGGGTTTTTGAAGCATTGCACAATCTTGCAGTTAAAAGTCGGGTTTAGGAAATTGTTTAGTTTATGATTTCAGATAATTCATGCCAGAGAACTTAAATACTTAGGATGGAAAACTAGAGAACTCTACTTCCAAGTTGGCAAGTAACTTCCCAATCATTCAGGCTTTTTTTTCACCAATTTTTAATTGGGTAGCCTGGGAAAATGTCACTGTGTGTACCAGTGCATTAATTTGGACAAGGATAGTAAATCATAGTATGGTATCTGTTGACAAAACAAGATATAAAGATGTAAAATTTTGTAAACTGTGTCTTAAACTTGTATCATAAAATTTTGTGAATTTTGTCTTAAAATTGTATTATAATTTTCAACATCTGAACCTGAAAATTATGGTTGAAATGCCTTAGGCCTGAGGTGTCTGCTCAGAATAGCAGCTTTTTCCTGCTCTTTCCAGACCTCAGCCAGGACTTATGTTGAATGGCAAATGAAAGAGGCCTGCAAGCTCAGTAGGAGAGTGATCTGAGGCCTAAAAAAAATTAAATTGTATGGTATTTACTAATTAATGGCCAGTCAATTATTCTAGGACTCTTATTTTTTCCTTAGATTCTTTATTTTTTTTTGAGCTCATGATTTTGATCCTAAAGACCTAGGATGATGTTTTTCTGACCAGTTCTATCTTTGACTAACTGTGTAGTTTTTGAAACATGGCAATGGATATTTCACCTGGAAAAGCTACAAGGCCTTTACTATTATTATGTGTGCACAATTTTGTTATGTGTTGTATGTCTATATATTCATATGTTCGTATATCATATATATGATACACAAATTAACATTTATAAAGAGCACTCATTAAAACAAAAACGCTCATAAAAACAAATTTTAAAAAGTGGATCCAAAGATCTTTAATTCAAGTGATTTAAATAGTTGAATTTAAATTGGATAAAGAGATAAAAATAAATGTCTTTAAATTTAAGCTTACAAGTTTTTCTAGGTGTTCAAAAATCTAATAAAATATTAATGTCTACAGATGTTCTAATATGCCTTGGTTCTAAGACTTTTCCTTCAACAAAAAAATGGTTTACATTGTTCAATATATTTGTCTAATATATTGATAAATAAGTAAAGTAAATTTGATATGGGATTACTCATTCATGAGTACTTTTGTTAGATATCTGATTGATTTACTAAGGTCTGTATAAGTTTGTACTAATGTCTGTATAAGATTGTAATAATCAGTCATGTGTTAAAGAGACAAAAATTTCTTAAAACATAAGTTTACCCATAACATTGTGTTTATTAAGTTTTATTTTTTCTAGAGCAAGCAACCATAAAAATTAAACAACTGATTAAATAAGAACTGTTATTTTAGAGCACTGTACTGCCATTTATTTAAAAGCTAAACTTGGTTAATGTAGAAACTTCAATGTAATTGTGATGCTATTAATGTGCTCATATCTTTCAGGTATACAAATCTGTAAGGTAGAAACTTTAAAAGAGCAGTATTTCAAGCTGGTGTTCTGAAGTTGTATGGTAAAAAAATATATTGGGCATTCATTTACCTCTTATCAATAAGATATGTAAAGTTGTATGTTACTTTTTACATTGGGGAACAATTTAAATGTATTTTTATGTTAATGAGAGTCTAATCTATATAAAGGTTAAAAACTTTCAGCCTTTCTTAAATTCATGTTTTAAATGTGATATCATATGGTGTTAACTAATGTTCATGTGACCTCAAATAATATATGTAATCTTTGTAAAATGATATTTAAAAAAACAAAGATCATCTTTAGAAGTAAAACACTTAAGTTTTATAAAGAGCCCTGCCTTACCTGAGATAAGGCTCTGTGTCCCATCTTACTATATGTGAGAATGACTACGAAAGCAGTAGGTCAGATATTATTTCATTTAAAGTTATGTTCAAAAGTTGTTTTTTTTTCTGTCAAGATTTCTAGGATCTCAAACAGGGGATATAATGTATAACTCAGCTTAAAACTTCAGGGTAGCTATTACACGAACTAAGTATATTTACTCTTGTTAAAAAATTTTATTTTGTAATTTCCTTATAAGTGATCTAAAGATTCCTTGTTAGTGTTTTACAGAAGTGTTGCTTTAAGAACACAACATGGGTTAATTTAAGATAATAAGTCATCACCTACAAGACAGACAGAATAATACAGATCCCAGTTAATAAAAAAGATAAATAATTATAAAGTTATAGACATTAAAGCCCAGTACTCTTAATATAAGGCTGTTAAAATTTATTTGCTGGATGATTAAGATTAGGATTTATATTAAAGTTACATGAAAAGGGACAAGAAAACCAATATTTGGCTCTTGCCCTCTGAGTCAGTCTGAATCCAGGGAACAAGGGACTTCTCAAAGAGCTTTGCAACTCTGGGCCTCATAACTTCCCAATTAGGGAGATTAATGAGACCCCTGGAGAACAGAAAGCCAATCAGTGCATTTGCTAAGAAGAGGAGAGTCATCAGAGAAGGGAGACATCCCTGATGCTTCCAAGGGTAGCCACATGGTCAAGCAAGACCTGGACCCACCTAGCGCAAATGGCACTAGCAGAACTGAGAAGCTGCTCTCAAGTTTCCCCAGGAATGACTCCCATAAAAGCTCAGCTGACTGTTAACAATAGATAGAAACAAAAGTCAGTTTGACTGTTTCATGATAAACACTTAGGAAAGACAGTTAAAACCAAAATACAGCCATTCCTGGGCATTTTAAATAATAATATTAATAATAATAATAATAATTTTTTATACACATTATGTTAGCCTCCCAAAATAAGTAAGACTGGAGGCTACAAAGAAGGATTCCCAGAAAGGAATGCCTGATAACTATAAAAAGAGACTATCAAGAGGAGCTGCCAGAGGCAGAAATTTTTAGTTTAAGGCCTACAGATATTCCTAACCTACAGGTAGGGTTGGTGTTTGCTAGTACGATTATCCAGCCCTGAGTAACAGAATTAAAGGTTCCTCTATTACACACAGAGGTCATACTAGTAAAATGATTTTGCAAGATCAGATGATATTAAATCATTAAACTGTATCTTATGGAGAGGGATAACTGTAACACTAAATGTTAAATATTAAGTTGACAGTCCTGATAACTGGGAATATTAAAGCCTGCTGAGGGAACTTCTATACAGTGACATGTTCCAGCTGCTGCAACATTTTTTCAGTACTCATGGTTCTTGTTTCTCACACAGAAGAACCCATCCCCAGATGAATTTACAACCTGTTCTTCCCCAACCAGACTTCAAAACGAACTGATTTCTAAAAGGCAACTCATGTCCCTCAACTGACTTCTAAAAGGCAACTCATGTCCCTTATACTGTGCCCACTCACGTCACTCTCTCTCAGCTCAGAAGAAGCCAAAATGAGTGACGCCTCTCGTCTTACAACTATGGAGCCAAAAATAAATAGAATATCAATATAAGTAATTAATTAAGTCAGGTAAAACCAGGAATCCAATTTTGGGTGAGTTCTAAAAATTTGGAGACTGTTACCTGAGGGATTAAAATTCCCTCATTGCTCTTTCCCTACCCTATCAAAAATTTGGAAGGGACACATTAAAAAAGGGGGAATGATTTGCATTTCTCTGACTGCTAGAGATGGTGAGCATTTTTTCATATACTTGTTGATTGATTGTATGTCCTCCTCTGAGAAATTTCTGTTCAGGTCCTTGGCCCATTTGTTGATTGGGTTATTCGTTATCTCATTGTCTAATTTTTTTAGTTCTTTGTATATTCTGAATATTAGCGCTCTGTCTGAAGTGTGAGGAGTAAAGATTTGTTCCCAGGACGTAGGCTCCCTATTTACCTCTCTTATTGTTTCTTTTGCTGAGAAAAAACTTTTTAGTTTGAGTAAGTCCCATTTGTTGATTCTAGTTATTAACTGTTGTGCTATGGGTGTCCTATTGAGGAATTTGGAGCCCGACATCACAGTATGTAGATCATAGCCAACTTTTTCTTCTATCAAACGCCATGTCTCTGATTTCATATCAAGTTCCTTGATCCACTTTGAGTTAACTTTTGTGCATGGCGAGAGTAAGGGATTCAGTTTCATTTTGTTGCAAATCTCACTCCAGTAAGATTGGCAGCCATTAGGAAGTCAAACAGCAACAAGTGCTGGCGAGGATGTGGGGAAAAGGGTACTCTTGTACATTGCTGGTGGGACTGAAAATTGGTGCGGCCAATTTGGAAAGCAGTATGGAGATTTCTTGGAAAGCTCGGAATGGAACCACCATTTGATCCAGCTATTCCCCTACTCGGTCTATTCCCTAAAGACCTAAAAAGAGCACACAATAGGGACACTGCTACATCCATGTTCATAGCAGCACAATTCACAATAGCAAGACTGTGGAACCAACCTAGATGCCCTTCAATAGACGAATGGATAAAAAAAATGTGGCATTTATACACAATGGAGTATTACTCTGCATTAAGAAATGACAAAATCATAGAATTTGGAGGGAAATGGATGGCATTAGAGCAGATTATGCTAAGTGAAGCTAGCCAATCCCTTAAAAACAAATGGCAAATGTCTTCTTTGATATAAGGAGAGTAACTAAGAACAGAGTAGGGACGAAGAGCATGAGAAGAAGATTAACATTAAACAGGGATGAGAGGTGAAAGGAAAAGGGAGAGAGAAGGGAAATTGCATGTAAATGGAAGGAGACCCTCAGGGGTATACAAAATTACATAAAAGAGGAAGTGAGGGAAAAGGAGAAAAATATAAGGGGGAGAAATGAACTACAGTAGAGGGGGTAGAGAGAGAAGAGGGGAGGGGAGGGGGGAGGGGGATAGTAGAGGATAGGAAAGGCAGCAGAATACAACAGACACCATAATGGCAATATGTAAATCAATGGTTCTGCAACTGATGTGATTTTGCAATCTGTATATGGGGTAAAAATGGGAGCTCATATCCCACTTGAATCAAAGTGTGAAATATGATATATCAAGAACTATGTAATGTTTTGAACAACCTACAATAAAAATTAATTTAAAAAATATTAAAAAGCAAAAAAAAATGGGGGGGAATGATAAACCCAACCTGATCATTTATTAAAATTGGGAGCCATCTTGCCACAAAGTAATGAAAAGATAATTTTGCTTTTCTATAAATTACTGCAGATTCTGAATCTGCTTGGAATGCCTGTCCGTGCCTTGAACTCACCCATGCCTGGCTCTCTGACCAGATAGCAGCCCTCTCTGAAAATTTAGTGACACCTCATAAATATTGGCCTTCTCTGGCCAGACAACGACTCTCGTGAGTCTCTAATGGTCCTCATAAATTCTGATGATGGGGCCAGCAAAAAAAAAAAATTGTAAACTAGCAATAGCGTGATGCTTCTCCGAGTTCTGTTATCTGTAACCCCCCTTTTGTGTAACTTACTGGACTATAAAGCTGGGCTGTAGGAAAGGTGGGGTTGCTGTCTTGTTTCTGCCATTTTGAGAGGGATAGGCAGCTCAGCCAGTGGAAAAATAATAAGCTTGCTTTAATTTGATTTTAATTGGAGTCAGTGGTCTTTTCTCCTGTCCTGGTCAAACAGGTAAACACTCCACAAACATGGAGCTCTGCCGGCCTAAAACTTATTGAGAAACTCTCCCTGACCTTGGGCACTTGAAATATATGTTGTTGTCAGGAGCTTTAGCTTCTTTGTAGTGAGACCATCAGAGCTGGGTCTGCATCTATGTGACCTGGAGGACATGGTTTCTTATTTTCCAATGAACATGAGGCAGGAGTGCAGAATTCTCTCTTTGTAGGGAAACTGTTGTCACTGAAGGCTAAGTGTCTCCCCATGTGGTATGTGAAGCCATTTGCGCATCTTCCACATTTCATGGTGTTTCTTGCTGCTGCACTGGGGGTTTAGTATTTGCTTCATGAAATACAAGGAGATCAACAGGGACTCAGTGCTGGAGGGATTTCTCACACGTGTGGTGGGTCAGGGTCTCCAGGAGAATCCACCAATGAGGCTTATATCCCACATAGCTTGCCCCCTCAACCATTGCAACCTGATTCTGAACACGGCCCTGAAACCTCTCCATATATCAAGATGCCTTTATATGAAGAGATCAGACATATACGGATTACTGGCTGCACCATGTCTGCCACAAGACATTTGGAAGTCAATGGCAGATCCAAATGGCCCCACCAAGATATTTTATGACATAACTGCACACCACAGCTCTGGGTCACTACTCAGCAGGCGCCAACATACAGGATTCTTTCTTCTACACCATTTTCATGAAACCCAGTCAATCAAGGCACTCTCTGGTACACTCATGATCAGCAACTGCACATCCAAATGTTCTTCAGTGCCACTTGGTCATAAGAATTTCAAAAATTTCATGGTATTTATCTAGCCATTTTTCAAGGATGAAGTTGGAGGCACTGTGAGTTTCAATTCTTTCAGGAACCATTAAATGGTGAGGAATTTCATTTCAATGAAAGCTCTGGAGGACTCTCACAGGCAAGGCTTCCCATGGAGTGGCCAAAAGGTCACATGAAGCCAGGCCCATTGAGGTCTACAATGCTAGGTCCATGTGTGTTTTGAATCTCAACTATGGTTGCCAAGTCTTTCAGAATAAAATCATGTGATATCGTAGCTGAGATTCCCAGTGTTCTGTGGAGAGCCACCTGGGCCTATATCTCAGTTTCCAATGGGGACTCCCATGCGTGGCCTCCTGAAATCCCAACACAATTCATGGCAATTCTTCTCTGAGGTCAGGTCCAGAACGCAGTCTCTAAGGGGAATCACACCAAAGTTCAAGCCATGGTGGACACAGTTATGTCTTCCAACTGCCACACAAATGACCACAATTAAAACCAAAACACTTTCACATAGCCCTCGTCTTCTTCCATGTAGACACTCATCAAATCCTCTGGCTGGACATTTCCAAAATGGGTGAAGTCCAAGACCCTGTCCAAAATATGCTCCCTCGCCCCTATTTTGCCTAAGGTCAGTGTGGCCTAAACACCTTTCCTGTGAACCAGGAGTGATCAAATAGGCCTGACCTTATTACTGCTCCACTTCTCCAATTTGAGGCCTACTGACTGCCAGGTATAAATTCTTTATATGAATGGGAGTCATGAAAAAACCCAAGCATCTATGGTCTAGCCTTTGCAGGCCAGGATGGAGGTCAGGAACCTTACAGAAAATGGCGAGAGACTTCATACACAATGACTGCTATTTTGACCATTTTGTATTTGTAGCACACATGGAATCTTACCTTAGATCCATCAGGTGTTAAGAATCTAAGCAGCAGCCTCACACAGGTTCACGAGGCTGATTCAGACACATCCCTTTTGGAAGCAATTAAGCAAAGAGCCACAGGTGATGCCCATTCATTTTCATTTGAAAACTGTTTTCTTAAGGCTTCACAAAGGGGTGGCCTGAGGCAAAGACCTTCCTGACATTCAGGGCAGTGAAGCAATAGGTAAGCAAATGGCCCAAACAAGGATTCTCCACTGAGACTTTACTGGTCACATTGATATCTGAGTTTTCTGAGATCCTCCCATTCCCTTCAGTTATCATGTACATGGCCATGTCACAGTGCTTGGAGGTGGTACATATCTTGGACACAAAACCATGAGCCAATTCTTGAGAGTGGCCAGAATTCAGGAAGAAAACAGAAACGTAGTAAGATAGTAGGTGTTGCCCATCCATAAGGCAAGCCACAGTCCATGCGTTAATTGGGCAGGATGAATGCTGGGAAGCTTTCTACAAGACAGGAAAAATCCATTGATGCATTTTCTTTTCTAATGTCTACAACCACGGACACAGTGGGAGAAACAGACATAGAAACACTCGCCTTGTCAAACAATTTACTAGAAAAAGTCCATTCCAATCCAAACAAACCACCTTTCCTACCTATTCTCAGAACATGAGACAAAACCACAAACTCACACCCACACCCACAAAGGCACCTCCTTCCCCCAAGTAGGTTTGTAACTATCCAGAGTGTCCTTTGACTGGTGGGTCATGCTATGTTCCCCTGATATGGCCTATCCATTCTCAGATCTGGTCTCCTTGGCCAACTCTGTGACGTTGTCAGGAGCATGTGGAGAGCCACTACCTACTTTCTCAGGAAAGGTCCCTGGCATGTGGCAATCCTCACATCAGTAGGTACCAAGAAAGACTGACTCTGTCCTTAGTAACACCAAACAAGTGAGCCCACTGGGACTGGGACTTGGATTGGCTCTCAGTGCCTGGCTTCCTGGATCCCAAGTTTAAAGTGTTCCATCACCAAGGAAGTGAGGTAGGTTACTTCCTTCAGGAATTTAATGAGGTCACTGCCTTGGCAAACACTTTGTCCTAACAGTTGCTTCCATGGGTTCCATGAGATGGAGGCTGCCCCACTTCCTGTGACATTTTCACAAGTTAGAATGATATATAAATCAAAGGCACCAAGAAACAGCGCTCCACAAAGGCCTGGTTTGGTCCGTCTCCTGTACATTAAGAGAGAGGCTGATTCAGCCACATCCCTTCATCCTGACCAGGTTTTTTGGCAATGGAAGATGACTTTTGCTCTCTCAGGTCCTTCATAGCTGCCTACATCTTCTTCAGGGATCATTTCTGCATGGACCTTTGAGGTTCTCAGCAAGTGGAAGATCCCCTACATCCCTATATTTTAAGGCCAACTCTGTCCCTGCTCTTCTCTAAAGTTAGATTGAGAGATCACTGTGTGGTTACGGTTAATAACAGTTTCGATTTGGGTTAGGAATCATTCTGCAGGATGAATAATGGTATTGGGAATCTGTGATATTTATAAGAATATAGACGTGAGTTAAAAGTATGGAAACAGAAATCTAGGTAAGATTTGCATCCCAGAAGGGCATTGAGACCTTGATTGGGATACTTAGCAATGTTATACTTTCTGCACAAATGTCTCAGATAAATCCATACACAATGGCATAGGACGTTGTACCTTGGATGATTGAATGTCGAAGAGAACCTCCAGTCAAAAAGGGATAGTCGGTGGAATTAGGAAGATAGTCAGTAGGTTTAGAAAGAAGGGTGAGAATAAGATTTGGAAAAAAGTTCTTTACCAATAGGGTTTCGGTTAGAGAGTGAATATTAATGTCAGCCCATGTTAAGTGTCAGTCACAATAATGAATTTGGGAAAATATGTAGGAAAGGAGGTATCAATAGAGACCTTAGGAAATCAGGCAAATTATTAAGTGAGTCATAGGATTAGGCATTTTCAACAGGGTTGAGGTTGAATATATAACCTTAGGAAGAAAGAAATATGTAGTCACCAATAGAATTGACATTTGAGAGCATTAGGCAACCTGGACATGAATGTTTTTAGTAATTCATGCTCACTTTCCATTTAGGCTTTGTTGAAAATAAATAAAATAGGTACTTGTCTCTTCCTGTTTTTCTGTATGCTTAAGAAAACACTCTTGAAATCTTGAAAACTTTTTGCTAATCTTGTTCCCAGAATGTGCTGTCCCCAACTGCCAAACTGCAGAATGTACACCCTCACCCGTTTACATGCAAACCGCCCACTTGCCCTGACCCATCAATAAACTTCCCTCCCTGCCCTCTTCAAGAAAAGTATATAAGCTCTGCTTAAGCTGTTCTCAGTGCTCTCTGCTCTATTCAAGTGAGGTCTGAGCCCCAGAATTTTGGACGCTTTGCTGTTGCATGAGACAGTGTCTTGGTGGTCTCTTCCTCCAATGGTCGCCTGACCATTACATCTGAGGGCCCCAGCGAGTTCCAGCAGCGTTGGACGAAAGACCCCCAATAGGCTCATCTCAGGTTAAGTAAGGCGCCACTTTCTTGTTTCAGGTTTCAGGTTAGGGATGGGCAAAATGGCTATTGGTGATGAGCATGAGCTCTCTCTGACGGTGGCTGACAGAAGTGTCACAGAGCCACAGGCCACGTCTCTGGGGGACGCCCCAGAGAACTCGGGAAACCGAGTAACAATAGTCTCCTAAACTCAGTGATATTTTGTTTTGGATTCGGTATTGTCAGCCCATCAGGTTTTCCTGGCTACTCAGTCCTGTTCTCAGTATTGGACGTCCATTGCCTGTCTTTATTGTCTTGTCTTGTCTGTGTCGTGTGTCATTGCTTTCACTATTTGTGTATCTTTCATATGGGACAGAGCACTTCAATGCCTCTGTCCCTGAACCTTGATCACTGGACCAAAGTCTGCTTAAAGGCTCAGAATCTTCTTTTTTTCAGTAAAACGTCAGATCTGGAAGACTCTATGTGTCCCAGAATGACCCACCTTTGGAGTCGGATGGCCCCCAGAAGGATCTTTCTACTTCACACTAATTCAAAAACTCAGAGATATTGTCTTTCAGCCGGGGCCACATAGCCAACCAGATCAACAGCAATATATCTTTAGTTTGCAGGACCTCTGCAAATCTCCTCTTCCATGGTTGAAGCCTTTCCTTGTCCCTGTCCCCGCTCCTACTGGTTCTCCCACTTTTCTATCTCTCAAACCCTCTGCTCCCCCTCCTCCACCCTCTGTTGTCCCTGAGTCTCAAGACTCTACTGGACTCTCTTCCCCCTCCTTATGCCCTGCCCTTGTCCTCCAGCCCCAAACACCCTCTAAGTGATTCCCCTGCTGCTGACTCAGACTCTCCACCATTGGAGGAATATAGGCCAGCCCAGCGCCCTCCAGGTGACTACCCCACGGCACACACAGCCCCTCCTTCCTTGGAGGTAGCTGGCCCGGCCAAAAGAACACAAAGTACTCGCCGGGGGGCTTAAACTTTGAAGTGGATACAGGGTAAGTATACTCAGCCCTTAAGGCCCCATTGGGGCATCTATCAAACAAAAAGGACTCTAGTTCAAGGGGCTAATGGCAGTAAATATGGGGCTTAGACAACTAAGAGGACCATGGACCTGGGGAAAGAAAAAATCCATCACTCGTTCCTAGTAATCCCAGAATGCCCGACCCCATTGATGGGCACACATCTGCTCAAAAAGCTCCAGGCCAGAATAACTTTTAACCCTGAAGGCCCCCAAGTGAAATTTCTAAATTTTTCAGTAAAAACTCCTATAGTCACGGCTTTTACTATGTCAGTAGAAGATGAACATCAACTTGTCAAACCCCCCAAGACTGATCAAACAGGCAAGCTACCCCGGAAATGGATAACAGATTACGCAGATGCCTAGGAAAAAAACTGCTGGGTTACACGTAGCCGTGAAACATCCTCCAATAACAGTGGAGTTAACTTCAGCCCCCCCATCAATGTCAAAAAATATCCTCTGAGCAAAAAAGCTAAAGATGGGATAAGGCCCCATATTCAGAAATATCTGGCCTTAAGGGTCCTAAGGCCCTGTCATTTGAACTGGAACACTGCCCTGTTACCAGTATAAAAATCCAGGAACCGGGGACTATCGCACCGTTCAAGACCAAAGAGAGATCTACAACAGAGTGCAGGACATTCACCCCACAGTACATAATCTGTACAATCTGCTTAGCACTCTGAACCATGAGCGGAAATGGTATACTGTTCTGGACTTAAAAGATGCTTTCTTTTGCTTGCCTCTGCATAAAGATAATCAGTTGCTATTTGATTTCGAGTGGGTAGACCCAGAAACCGGGACGTCTGGTCAACTAATATGGACTAGACTCCCACAGGGGTTCAAAAACTCCCCCACTCTCTTTCATGAAGCCCTCCACAGAGACCCCAACAACTTCAGAACTATGCACCCTGACGTCACCCTGCTTCAATATGTCGATGACCTGCAACTGGCAGCCAACACCAAGAAAAACTGTGAGTCTGGAACCCAATTATTATTATACGAGCTTGCTCAACTCTGGTATAGTGCTTCTGCCAAAAAAGCCCAAATTTGCCAGCAAGAAGTAATCTTCCTGGACTATTCCCTTAGGGGCAGTAAGCGATGGCTCACTGAGACCAGAAAACAATCCATTGAGCAGATACCACCCCCATCTAACAGCAGACAACTCAGAGAGTTTCTTGGGACTGCTGGCTTATGCAGCTTATGGATACCTGGGTTTGCGTCCTTATCTGCTCCTTTATACCCGCTGTTAAAGAGAGATGCCCAATTCTAATGGACCCCTGAGCACCAGCAAGCTTTTGATAACATCTAAGGACACTGACACTGAAACCCTCAACTTCACTGAGCCCAGCTTGCATTTTCAGAAAGCCCTAAACTAAGTTAAAAATGTACATCAACTCACTCACCTTGGTTCAAAGAAACTGCAGGCATTCCTGAAGGATCAAGAACAGAGTTTTCCACTAACCGACTCAGAGCGAAAGAAATAACTGAACGGGTAACAAAAGCCTGCCGGGTCTGTCAATTGGTTAATGCTTACCCTTCCAACTTTCCTGCAGGAAAGCACCTACAAGAAACCAGACCAGGACAATTCTTGGAAGTGGACATTACTGAAATTAAGCCAGGAAGTTATGGACTTAAATATCTCCTAGTCTTTGTAGATACATTTTCAGGATTAATTAATTGAAGCCTCCCCCCCCCACACACACACACACAAAACAACAACAACAACAAAATAAATGGCACAAATGGTGGTCAAGAAGATGCTGAAAGATATTTTTCTAAGATACGGACTGGCTAAGGCAATAGGGTCTGATAATGGACTGGCGTTAATTGCCCTGGTAAGTCAGGAATTAGCCAGGACCCTGGGGATTAATTGGAAATTACATTGTGCTTATAGACCCCAGAGCTCAGTACAGGTAAAAAAAAAATAATAGAACCATTAAAGAGACTTAACAAAATCAAGCTTAGAGATCGGCATAAAAGATCGATCTATTCTCCTGCTTTATGCACTGTTTCATGCAAGAAATACTCATACTCCTCTGTTTCCTTGTGTAACCTCACCCCCTATGAAATTCTCTATGGTCCCTCCTCCAGTAAGGGACCTAACCCAAACTCTAAGACCTAACGATCCCTTCCACACCCCCTTGCTTGACAGACTTAAAGCTCTTGAAAGAAATCAGCAATATCTGTGGAAACATCTGGCCACTGCCGACCAACCTGGGGACGAGGGGACTCCATATCGATACCAAGTAGGAGACTTCGTCTACATTAGACGACATCAGGTGTCATCCCTGGAACCCCACTGGAAAGGACCATATAAGGTGCTACATATAACACCTACAGTGGTAAATGTAGACGGAATCACTTCATGGATCCATGTCTCTCATCTCTGGCCTGCGCCCTGTCCAAAATCTGACTGGAAACTGGAAAAGACTGGTAACACTTTCAAATTGCGTATTCGCCATGTGGATAAGGCTACAGACTCTCCCCTTGGCCAAGAGTAGTCCTAACCCTCATCAGCCTGTTCAGCAGTAATGGCTGATCACAAATCCTACTGTACAAGAAGTATGGTCTATCTTGCATACAGCCCCCTTAGGGACATGGTGGCCATCTCTCCACCCAGACATTTGTCAGCTGGCTATAGGTCTTTCCTATTGGGATATCCCTGATGAAGGGGATCCAACTAAAATTCCAATAAATCCTTTCCGTATCATAGGTAATAGAAACAAACATTATGGATGTAGGGACACGAGAGCCAGATGCAGGTTGGCTAGCCTAGATTACTATGTTTGCCCAGCGGACTATCAAAGCCACAAACAGACATGGCTGTGTGGGGGAAATGCCGACTTCTTCTGTAAGTCATGGGAATGTGAGCATACAGGGGTGCCTGGTGGAACCCAAACTCCTCATCAAATTCAATACACAGCATTGGCCATATTACCAATTACACAACCAATACCGATGGCCCCCAGAGGGGTCTCTAGATCCTAAAATTCTCCGTGACCTTTTTAACTTCGGCAAGTGCTCA